>NC_133328.1:354681993-355029866 GCF_042186555.1 Aquarana catesbeiana | reverse complement strand
TGATCTGAATCTCCTGGCTGCAACAAGATGGAAAAGGGGGTGTAGACTGTGTACAAGTGTGGGTCCTGGTGGTGAGTCGATCTGTGTTAGGGATGTCCCTCTTACCCAAGCCTTTGAGAAAAAAGGTGTGAACAGGAGGGACAACTGATGCAATTTAGGTTTCCGGAAGTGCAGAAGCATGTCAGGAGGCAAGCTATAAGAAGAGTGAGCAGGGGTTTTCCTAGAAATTAACATTCAGGATGGAAGTAACAATATTTATCACATGACAAACCTTCAAGTTAGGACTGGGAACATGTCACCAGTCTTGGAGGTGGATCAACAGTGGGAGAAGATTATTTCCTGACACACTGCCTGAATCTTGAATAACTAGGTGGAATACTGCTTTCATCTTTGATCAGCTGAAAAATATTATATTTATAAATTATAGACCATTAAAATTAAACATTTAAAGAGGACAACTTTGCTGTTAACTCCATGGTATACAATTACATCATTCATTTGAAATTGGCTTACAGTATGTTCAGAAGCCTGTATTGAGAATGTCGACCAAAAACATAACAGCACAAGAGCAAAACAACGATGAGGCACTGAACATTGATCATACTCTTGTGAAAAAAATGGTGGTAGATCTAGATGGCTTAAAGAGGAAGTTAACCCTAATGGGTTTTACTTCCTCTTTTGTTCCCTGCAAACCCTGCAAAGTAAAAGCAAACCTCCAGTAATGAGAACTCCAGAAACGCCCCTATCTCCTACCAATGTTGGTGTAGTGATCTCCTATAGGTAAAAAAAAAATTAGTGCACCAGGGGTTTTGTGATAACTACCTCATGGCTATAGTGGTAGCCGAGAAAACCCCACAATCCTAATGGGGAAACAACATATAAGTAAAAACCACCCTCACTAAAAATAAATAGCTATAGATGCACATTAGATATGGACCGAATACCCCCCTGTTCAGTTTGCGTCAGAACTCCCGAACAGTGGAAATGTTCTAAGCTCGAACGGCAGACCCCATAGAACAGGAAAAATTCAAAGTGCCCATTTTGAAGGCTTATATGCAAGTAATTGGCCATAAAAGGGGTATGGAGGTCTGGGTACTACCCTGGGGTCATGTATCAATAATTTTATTTATTTTTTTAAGAGCATTGGTTTTAATTATGCTTAAAGTGAAACAATAAAAATGAAACATTCTTTTAAATATAGTGCCTGGGGAGTCCCCTTAATGTGTCTGTAAAGTGGTTCATCTGTAGCATACATAAAATATGCTGCAGCAAAAATGAAACTTCTAAGGAAAATAAATCCAATTTTAAAATGACTCCAGCACCCGGCTATTGAAAAAATAAAGAAATAAAACAGCGTTTCCTCCCCACTTGGGACTGGTATGGATTTGGAGGGGAACCCCACTCCAAATTTTAAAAACAAAAACGGTGTGAGGTCCCCCCTAGAGTCCATACCAGACCCTTATTCGGGCAGCTCACCCCCCCTCCTGAACCATACCAGACCACATGCCCCCCACCCCAAAGCACCTTGTCCCCATATAGATGGGAACAAGGGCCTCATCCCAACAACCGTGGCCAGTAGTTGTGGGGGTCTGTGGGCGGGGGTTGATGGGAATCCAGGAAACCTCCTTTAACAAGGGTGCCCCCAGATCCTGGCCCCCCCAAGATGAATGGGTAATGGGTACATAGTACCCCTACCCATTTACCAAAAAGTATCAAAAAAGTGATAAACACAAGAGACAAGTTTTTGACAATTCCTTTATTAAAAAATAAAAAAAACAGTGTCACTCATTGTAAATCCATCATCAATCACAACGTCCGCCGACCTGAAAAATTAAAAAAACATTCCCGCCTCCTGCGCTTTGACATTTCTTATATAAGTAAGGAGGTACCTGGCTAGAGACAGCTTTGTATCCTTATCTTTTCTTTTAATCTATCCATGTGTGGCCATGTACATCATTCCATACAGCATAGTTAGTTACAGTATTCTATGTGATTTGAATACTGTTGTATGCTGATTGTGTCAACTTAGAAATATACTTACCTACTGTTTATCTTGTAGAACATCTTCCTTCTCTCTACATAAGAGCATCCCTGAAGAAGATATATAATACCATATTCACAACGTGTCAAATGTTTCTGTAGTCCGCTTTGTTAGATGAAGTTTATGTCCATACACTCATGCTGTGATCATTGTACTCTGTTTCTAGCCGCAATGTTTTTAATCGTGTTTTATTAATGTTTGATGTTAAATATTTGTAAATATTTTTCTATATCATAAAGTGAAAAAAATTGGGCCCAAAAACACATATAAATATATATAGTAATAGTGTATGTGTGTAACAATGCAATTAATGTAATATCAAACCAGTCCACCAAAAATACAAATAAAAAAATAAAATGAATTCTTCTGTATAAGATATCTCCAACACCATGCCTTGCTAAAGTGCAGTGTGCTTGAATCTTGCAAAAATGTGTGTGCTTCACCTGAAGTGTCAAATAAATCTGCTCACCAGATATCTCCGACTACTAGGTGACCATCAGGCCTATAATAAATGGGAACCTTCCTCTGTTAGCTGGGATCTTCCAAGCCAGAAATCGTTCCAAACAACTGTTACCAGTACCGATCAAAAGTTCATTCAATCATAGATGGTATTTTGTAATTCCTCCAATTATTAGCAGTGATACACTCTGAAGTATACATCCAGCATTCCTTATCTTTAAATCTGTAGAAATTGGCTCCCCCAAGTAAGAGCCACGGAGAGGCAATATAGTGTAATACCGTCTTTTTTTTTTTTTTAAATCTGAGTTACTTACCAGTAACGTCCTTTTCCAGGAGTCTTTCAGGACAGCACCATAGAAAGACCTTGGCTCCTCCCCTTTTGAGGAAACACCGCCTTCAAATTCCAGATTTAATCCTCACCGTTCCCCCCGGCCCCTCAGTTCCTCAAGAGGACCTCTGGCTAGCTGGGGAGACACAAGAACATGTCATAATAAGCTCTATCTTACCTGACGTTCTTCTGCGATGAGCTCTTCAGAAATGTCCCCGAATTAGGGTGGGTATCTGTGCTGTCCTGAAAGACTCCTGGAAAATGACGTTACCGGTAAGTAACTCCGATTTTCCTATTTCCATCTTTCAGGACAGAACCATAGAGAGGATGAGTGAGCACCTTACCTTAGGGTGGGACTACTGCCTGCAGAACCTTACGACCAAAAGCCTGGTCTTTTGCTGACAGTAGATCCAATCTGTAGTGCCTCAGGGACGTGTCAAATCTGGACCACGTTGCTGCTCTACAGATCTGCTCCGGAGACGCACCAGCCCACTCTGCCTGAGAAGTCGCCATTGCCCTGGTGGAATGTGCCCTAATACCTTTCGGGGGCTCTAAACCCCTGACTACATAAGCCTGGATGATGGCTAACCTTAGCCATCTGGCTATTGTGCGCCTAGAGGCTTTGCCTCCCTTCCTGGATCCTGAAAATAATACAAAAAAAGACTCAGACTTTCTAAATGGTTTTGTATCTTCCAAGTACTGAAGGACGCACCTTCTCACATCCAATTTATGAAAGATATGTTCCTGTTCCCTCACAGGATTTAAACAGAAGGTGGGCAAAACAATTTCCTGGCCTCTATGAAAACTCGAGGCCACCTTTGGCACAAAGGCCCGGATCGGTTCTAAAAATCACACGGTCCGGAAACACCTGAAAAAAGGGTGCCCTAATAGAAAGGGCTTTGAGTTCACTCACTCTCCTTGCCGTAGTGATTGCCACCAAAAACACCATTTTGAGGGTAATCCACTTTAATGTACAAGTCTCTAATGGCTCAAAAGGTTCCACCGTAAAGGGCTGTAAAACTAAAGAAAGGTCCCACATTGGGAAGGGGGAGACTCTAATTGGTCTCTGCCTACTTAAGGCTTTAAAAAACCTAACTATCCACGGATCTGTAGCTAGCTGTTTTTCTAGAGAAAACGCTCAGAGCGGATACCTGTCCTTTCAGGGTGCCAAGGGCTAACCCTTTGTCCGCCCCTGATTGCAAAAATTCTAAGACCGCTATGGAGCTGCGTACAGCAAAGGAACTTTCTGTGCACCAGCTATAGAAACGTTTCCACGTTTTCTGGTAGATAACCTGCGTTTCCTTCTTTCTGCAATTTAGGAGGGTTTCCACTAAGCGATCTGAGAAACCCCTGCCCCTCAGCAATTCCTCTTTAGTAGCCAATCTGCGAGGTTCCACCTCTCCACCTGGGGACAACAGATTGGCCCCTGAGAAAGAAGATTCTCCTGGACTGGCAGAAACCAAGGAGGTTCCGCCGCTAGACTCTTTAAGATGGAAAACCAAGACCTCCTGGGCCAATTAGAATGAGAGTTGTGCTCTCCAACTGGAACTTTCTCAGTACTGCCGGGATCAGTACAGGAGGGGGGAAAGCATAACACCTGGCGAAAGGCCAGTTCTGAGCCAGTGCGTCCACTCCTAGGGCTCCATCCCATCTGTTCAGGGAGAAGAAAAGATGTGCCTTTCTGTTTTCTCTCGAAGCAAAGAGATCTACACATGGCCTTCCCCACTTCTGAGATATTGTCTCGAAAACCTCCTGGTTCAAAACCCAGTCGCCTTCTCTCAGCAATTTCCTGCTGAGGAAATCCGCCACCAGATTTTGTTCCCCCTTCAAATGCACCGTCGAGAGGGACAGAATATTTGCTTCGGCCCACCTGAGAATGTTTTCTGCCAGGGCCCACAGAGGTCTGCTTTTGGTACCCCCCTGCCTGTTTATGTAGACTACAGCTGAGGAGTTGTCCGACCAGACTCGCACATGCTGCCCCTGGAGTTCCCTCTGAAAAGCTCTGAGTGCCAAAGCTATAGCTCTCAGTTCCCTCCAGTTCGAGGATCTCTTTGTGTCCTCTCTCAGCCAGATGCCCTGAACCATCCGGGAATCTAGATGCGCACCCCAACCTGTGCCGCTTGCATCGGTCGTGATGCACCTGGACACCGGAAGAACCCAATCCAGACCCTGTGAGAGATTGGCCCCCCTTCTCCACCACAATAGGGATCTCTTGATTTGACTCGGCACCGTTATCAGGGAGTCCAAAGACCCCTGACTGTGGTCCCAAACCCTCAGGATGAACAGTTGTAAAGGGCGAAAATGTAATCCTGTCCACTGAACTGCTGGAAGCGATGTTGTCAGTAAGCCCAAGGCTGACATAGCCCTTCTTACTGATATCTGCTGACTGCCCTGGAGTAACAACATCGCTCTGTTCACCTTCTGTATTTTCTCCAAGGGAAGGAAAACCTTCTGTTTCGTTGAATCCAACACGTAACCCAGAAAGATTACCTTTTGTGATGGAATCAAGTTGGATTTCTCCAGGTTCAAGAGCCAACCTAGATTTTCCAGGATGTCTCTTGTAAACTGTAGATCCCGCGACAACTGTTCCGGGGAAGAGGCAAACAGGAGCAGATCGTCTAAGTATGCGATTATTGAGATGCCTCTGAGTCGCAGAAAAGCTAAGACTTCCACCAGGACTTTGGTGAAGATGCAGGAGGAAGAGGATAGCCCGAAGGGAAGGGCCCTGAACTGCCAGTGAAATGTCCCTTCTCTGGTATTCACCGCCAGCCTGAGGAACTTCTGACACCCTTCTGCAATGGGAATGTGCAGATAGGCATCCTTCAAGTCTACCAAAGCCATGAAGCAGTTCGGAGGAAGGAGTGCTTTCACCGAGTAGATAGAGTCCATTCGGAACCTCTTGTAGGTGAGCGAGACATTCAGAGGCTTCAGGTTCAGGATGAGCCTGAACTTCCCCGACGGTTTGTGGACCACAAAAATGTGGGAATAAAAGCCTCTGCCTGTCTCTCCTTCTGGAAATCAAACTACCACCTCCTGTTCCTCCAACTCCTGGAGCGAGGAAAGAAGTGCTGCTGACCTTTCTGTGCATTTTGGCAGCGTGGTGACCAGGAGTCTGCGTGGTGGAGATTCTGCAAACTCTAACCGGTACCCTCTTCTTATGATCCCCAAAATAAATTGGTTGGAGGTGATCATCTCCCACTGTGGGAGGAAGCACCCCAATCTTCCTCCCACTGTGGTTCCGTCACTTAGTCTTTTTGGGCTGTTCAGGAGGGTTAAAAATAGCCCCCCCATGCCCTTTGCCCTTTTGTCCCCAACCCTTTTTCTGTTGTTCAGTCTTTGGGGGGTTAAAACTTCTTCCGGGGCCGAGACTTTCTTTTAGTCTCTGCAAATTTCCTTTTAAAAGGAAAAGCCTTTTTTCTGTCAGCCGTCCGATCCAAGACAGCCTCCAGACCCGGTCCAAACAGCAAGTCCCCTGTGAGAGGAATTCCTCAAAGTTTAACTTTAGATGCGATATCTCCCTGCCACATCTTAAGCCATTAAGCTCTTCTTGCTGAATTGGATAATGCTGCTGATCTTGCGGACATACGCACCGATTCTGCCAAAGGCGTCCGCCAGATAAGCCACCCCCTTAAGGAGCATAGGGAAAGATGACAGGATTTTTTCCTTAGAAGTCCCTGCCTCTATGTGCGCTTTAATTTGCGTTAACCAATATTCCATGTTCTGTGCCACCACTGTGGATGCCATAGCGGGTTTGAGGTTACCCAGGGAAGAATCCCAGGACTTTTTCAAGAGGGAATCTATCCTCTTGTCCATGGGATCTGGGAGCGTCCCCATGTCCTCAAAGGCCAGGTCATTATGCCTGGAGACCTGTGAAAAGGCTGCGTCTAGTTTAGGAGATTTATTCCATACCAGCGCCTCCTCCTCTGCAAAGGGAAACGTACGTTTAAGTGCTCTTGAAAAGAAAGGTTTCCTTTCCGGGTCTTGCCACTCTTTTTTGATGGCGTTGACCAAGACCTCATGGACTGGGAACACCTTCTTCTTATGCTCCCCTAGGCCCCTATACATCTGGTCGTGGAGTGATAACTTCTTCCTTTCCTCCTGGATTCCTAAAGTGGTATGGATGGCTCCTAAGAGCTCCTCCACTTCTTCCAGGGAGAGTTTGTAGCGAGAGGATCTTGTGGATTCCCCATCTACCTCCTCTCCCTCCGATTCCCCTTGGGAATCTGAAGAAACGCTATCAGGCTCCTCCTCAACTTCGACTCTGGCGCCTCCTGCATTCTCTCCACTCCACTGAAAACTGAAAAAATGTGTCTTAAAAGATTGCACAGTGCTAGAAAGCTCCTTGACGGACGCTGCTAGATCCGTACACTGTTCCACTGACTGTTCCCTCACTAACCCCTCTATACACTCCTTACAGAGAGGCTTGGACCAAGATTCCCCCATCGTGGCTCTGCATGAGGGGCATTTTTTCTTGGCATTATGGGGCGACTTGCTTTTTTCCATAGACTTGCTCTGTAAAATAAATTTAAAGGAGAGAGCAGTCAGCAAATTCATCCACCAGCACTTCCACAGAGGGCCACCAGGGGTGCACTTCCCAGGACCAACCACCACCAGGGACCCGGTCACAACCCCTCCTCCCACCACCAAGGGGAAACAAAACACCTGTGGAGCTTACAGGAATAGGTAAAGGAACATCACCCCAGGGTTCCTCTTACCTTTGAGTGGCTGGTGCAGGTTTTTCCTGGAGCGGTTCGTGAAGCCTCCACTTCCGACATCTCCTTCTGAGGAATGCGCGGTCTCCCTAGCCCCTGTGTGCTGTCCCCACAGCAGAGATGAGGCAGCACCAGCCGAGCACGCAGTCCGCTTTCAACTTACGCGACCGTAACCGGAAGTCACAGGTCAGACGGAAGCACTGACCCCCGCCGGAACTGACGTCACCAGCCATCTGACCCAGCGCTCAGAGCTCCCACGCTGGCTGCCTAGAGCAGGGCGGTCTCCCTGTACTTCTGCCCTATGCCACCCCCAGGCAGAAGAAAGCGGACCCCTCCAGCTTTACTGCTTCGCCAAGAGAAGCTGGAGGAGCACGATGTGCAGTCGATTAAGGTACCCGGACACACTAGCCTCTCAGACTGCAGTGTAGGAGAATGTGAGAGTGAGAGAGAGACCTTGGTCCACCCCTCTCCGCTCAGCATATAATTAGCCTCAGCCTCCCTGGCTGTTTTAGCCTTGGCCCCTAGCGATGTCTCCCCACCGGAGGAAACACCAGAACTGAGGGGCCGGGGGGAACGGTGAGGATTAAATCCGGAATTTGAAGGCGGTGTTTCCTCAAAAGGGGAGGAGCCAAGGTCTCTCTATGGTGCTGTCCTGAAAGACGTAAATGGGAAAAAGCACTTACATGCCCATATAAAGAAAAGTAGATAGCAGCACAGCTGGGGGATGAGGCAGGGGCCGGTCCGTCACTCGATATATGAGCTAGGCGTGCATCTCAGCTGAAGTGAACAATGAAAGCTCCTATGTCAAGCATCTCAAGCGCACAACTTCAGAAAATTTTTCTATATCAGTTTGGAGCTTAGTTGTCTGTACTGCCACTTTCAATAGTCCTTGAACCGCTTAAGGACCGCCCCACATACATATACTGTGGCAGGGTGGCCCTTAAGCGTAAAATCACATACCTGTACGTGATTCCTCTCTTCCGGGTGTGCATAGCCAGAGCCCCGCTCCCGCTGTGATTGGACACAGCGGGAGCCAATGAGCCGCCGAGACCCACCGATCATTTACAGGAGAGGCAGAATGTAAACACAGATCTCTGTTTTCCTACAGTCATAGAATTCCACCCACAGTTAGCAAGCACTCCCTAGGAGCACACTTAACCCTTTGATCGCCCCTAATGTTAACCCCTTCCCTGCCAGTTTCATACAGTGACAGTGCATTTTTTTTAGCACTGATCACTGTATTGGTGTCACTGGTCACCAAAAAGTGTCACTTTAGCAGTCCTGCTAAAAAATGCCGATCGCCGCCATTACTAGTAAAAACAATAAAAAAAATAAAAAGTCCATAAACCTATCCCCTAGTTTGTGGATGCTATAACTTTTGCGCAGAGCAATCAATATACGCTTATTGGGATTTTTTTTACCAAAAACATGTAGCAGAATACATATTGGCCTAAATTGATGAAGAAATTTGATTTTTTACATTTTTTATTGGATATGTTTTATAGCAGAAAGCTAAAAAATATTGTTGTTTTTTTCCAAAATTGACGCTCTTTTTTTTGTTTATAGCATAAAAAATAAAAACCGCAGAGGTAATAAAATACCACCAAAAGAAAGCTCTATTTGTGGGAAAAAAAGGACATTCATTTTATTTGGGTACAGTGTCGCACAACCGCGCAAAAAATGGCATGATCATGAAGGGGGTAAAACCTTCCGGAGCCGAAATAGTTAATAAGGAGGGTATTCCTTTCTCTATAATTTATGGATGAAGGCATTCCCACCCTTCCACCATACCCCATATCTGTTACCATAACTGTAACCATATATCCAGGGGTGTAACTACATACAGTAGCATGTGGCCCCATAGCAAACTTTAATGTAGCCCCAAGGCAACTTCACTCTGTGGCACCTGGCAGAGTTAACTGAGACAGTTCTGTACAATAGAATCACTGCTGCCACAAAGAAGGCCAGTCTATACATTCACTTTAGCAATTGCATTTTCTGGCTCCTGGACCTTGCCTGTTTCCACTGCACAGAGTAAATTACCATGCTGCTCATATGCTTAATCATAGGTTTATTAACAACTCAATAGGCACAAACACTCAGAGATCAATGTAAAAACATAAGGTTTTTCAAGGTTTTCATAATGAAGTCTGCTTGTTTGTAAGCAGCGTGGGGACATTTTTTTTCTTGGACATTTATTCTGGGATATTACTCTTATTGATTGAACATAAAGTAAGTCTGTCAATGAACTGCTAGGGACAGTACTGGTAATTTTCATTCAACCTTCATTTTCTAGGCAACTACACTGTACTCATGTTGTAAAGCGCTGCGTAAACTGTTGGCGCTATATAAATCCTGTATAATAATAATAATAATACTCATAATTAAGTCTTGCATTTTGGTATAAATTCTAATTCCACAATCCCTTACACAACCATCACAACAAGTGTTAAAAGAAGTGGTGTCGTAGTCAGCAACGTTTTGGATTAAATGTTGTGCTGTTCCATTATTATTAGTTCTCCTCCATACAATTCCCAATTAGTCTGTCACCCTAAAAAAAAATCAGCATTAAACAGTGACTTTCTTTGGCACAACCATTAACCCATCTGTCTATCTGGAATCAGGCTGTAACAAAGGCAGTAGAATAAAAAAATACTTATGAATTAGAGTCAGTAAGACAAGAACTGGCATTCAGTTATATTTTAGTTGTCAGTGGTTGGTAGAGCCCAATCACCCAATGGCTTTATATATGTTTCAATAACTACATTAGTGACATTTCCCTACTGGAGTTCACTACTCTCTCTCCCGTTTGAGACTGTAAAAAGTAAAGCAATAGGGTCTTGCTGTATTTCTCAAAATGTAAAATTCATAAAGTGGTTGATTGGCTAAAGGAAAATAGTCTGTTTCCCTTTGCATGGGGAATTTCATCTTTAACTCCAGAACTTTGTGAATGGAGTGACATTTCACTTCACAAAGAACATTCCTTCACTTGTAAGGAAAATTAAAAGAAAGGTATTTTTTCTTGCACACAACCAGATGATGCAAGTCAGCAGAGTGTCACTGTATTCATTAAGCTCTGGGGAAAATTCCCTTGCAAAGTGAACAGCCTTTTTTGCCTTTAGTAAACCAGCCTCAAATAATTAATTTCCAAGATGGTACCACCTTGTAAAGGTTGCAGTTGCCAGGCAGAGCTATTGTCACTAGACTCCTAGAGAGATGCATGAAACTGATAAGTGATTAACGCACCTGAAAACCTTTACAATGGGTGTTGGAGCTGCGGGTGCATGGTAAGAAACCTGTCTATCACATATTAAGGCTTCTGCTAGTCCTTTATTTAAATTATTTTCAAAAGTATCAGGTGCTGGACCAATATTAATTGCTTGCTGACCAGCCGCCGTCATTATACTGCGGCAGGCTGGCATGGCTTTGAGAAATCGCTGTAGGTGTATGTCGGCCGCCTTAAGAGCTTTAGGGGGAGCGCCTGCATCACAACGACAGAGCTGATGCATGTGGCCAGCTGCCGCGATGTCTGCCGGCAACCCATGATCACTCCAGAGAGAGACAGAATGGGCATCTGTCAATGTAAACAGACAGATCACCGTTCTGTCAGGGAAGTAGAGAGATCTGCTGTTCCTAGTAATCAGGAACAGCGATCTGTCTCCTCCTCCCGTCACTACACTGCCCCCACAGTTAGAATCACTCCCTAGGAAACACTTAACCCCTTGATCGCCCCCTAGTGTTAACCCCTTTCCTGCCAGTGACATTTATATAGTAATCAGAGGCTATTTTTAGCTCTGATCGCCGTATATATGTCAATGGTCCCAAAAAAGTGTCAAAAGTGTCTAATCTGTCTGCTGCAATGTCGCAGTCCTGTGAAAAATCACTGATCACCGCTATTACTAGTAAAAAAAAAAATCATAATAAAAATACCATAGATCTATCCCCTATTTTGTAGACGTTATAACATTTGCGCAAACCAATCAATATACGCTTATTGCATTTTTTTTTACCAAAAATATGTAGAAGAATACATATTGATACATATTGGCCTAAACTAATGAAGAAATTTGTTTTTTTAAGTTTTTTTGGATATTTATTATAGCAAAAAGTAAAACATATTGGTATTTCTTTCAAAATTGTCGTTCTTTTTTTGTTTATAGCGCAAAAAATAAAAACCCCAGAGGTGATCAAATATCACCAAAAGAAAGCTCTATTTGTGGGGAAAAAAGGACATCAATTTTGTTTGTGTACAATGTCGCACGACCGCGCGATTGTCAGATAAAATGGCACAGAGCTGTATCACAAAAAAATGTCATGGTCATTAGGAGGGCAAATCCTTCTGGTCCTTAAGTGGTTAAACAATCTCTTAATCATCACTCCTGGCCTACACACTTAACAGCTTGGATAGCATGATGAAAAGTATATTATAGAAGTTGGCAAAAACTATATCACAAGGCACTGCACAATTTGTACAAAGGTGTGTTTAGGAGACACCAGAGAATACAAACCTCTTCATTTGATTTCTAGGTGTTAAATGCACAAGATGTAACAATCAGCTTTCTCCTGAAGGCACCCAGCAGAGTTGTAGAAATTAACTAGCAGAAGAGTTTATTGGATGTTTTGTCAGCAAGAAGTATTTTTAGTGACCTGCACTACAGTGAAGAACAAAACATGTCCGGCATGTATTTTAAACACTGACTATCTATCTATCTATCTATCTATCTATCTATCTATCTATCTATCTATCTATCTATCTATCTATCTATCTATCTATCTATCTCATCAATAAATATCTATGACAGAGACAGTATTCCAAACACACCTTTTACAAATAATACCAAGATCAGTAATACCTTGTGTCTATTACGTACAGTACAGATAAAGTGATTGGTATGAGATTATGCACAGTGGGAGGAGTTCAATAAATCTGCAGTGCCACTTTTATGGAGTTAACTACTCTTGGTAATCCAAAAAAATCTGCCACCATTTCGGTTCTGACAACACCTCGTGCACCAAATTCAGGTAGTTCTAATTTGGATCACTTCTACATTGTGAGGAAACACTTGCAAATAAAAAATACAGACAGGTTGTATCTTACAAAAGTGGAGCTAATTAAAAGCAACTTTCTTTTGCTGTACAGAGACACATTTTGCAAAACTATCTCACATACATTCTATCTATGGCACAGCCTGGGCCAAATTCAAGTACAAGTTCTAGACAGGCAAGACAGGCAAATAAATTTGGCAGAATACAGTACATGTGAGGCACTTTCAAAAAAATCTATCTGCACCAGTCTTTATGAATTTCAAGGAATATGTTTTCCTTCGCTATCAGAAATTCAAGGAAGTTTTTCTAATCCATGAGAAAGTTATGAGGTATGAGTTATAAGAGAGAAAGAAAACCCCAATAAGGGACTTTACAGGCTTATATATGTTACAAATAGTCATAAATAACAGTTAGATTTAAAAGCTCAAATGCAAATTTTTATTCGACAAAATATTGAAAAAGCAAAATATACTGTAACTGAACATTTAGGCAAAGGAAGAGATGTATACGTAAACAATGTTCTACAATACCTGTTGATATTAAAAATGGTCCAACAATGGCCAGTCAAGACAGAATCATCCCACGTGTTTCAGAAATACAATCTTTCTTCAGGGGTGTAGAGTGGGTAGAACAAAGACATTTATGATGCCCAATATACTGTACAGTCATCATATATCAGCCAGACAGCCAGAGATAAAAAGCATGCAATGTTATCCATCAGGGGGGGAGCACAACATCATGCCCACAGATAGAAGAACCAGGAGTTCTCCAATATAGATACTGTCTTAATAGTGTTACATATCCCTGGATGCGCATCAAAGAGAGGCCTGGGTGGCTCCACAGACCGAGGTTCAAAGAGGATTCCCTATGAGGTATGGGTTATTGGCATAAAGGCTGTTTCACACTGGAATTGCGCAGGAATTCATGCTGCGTTCCCGTGCAATTCCTGCTCGTTCCCGTGTTGTGCGATTTGCAGCCCATTCGAAGATTTGAATGGGCTGCAAATCGCACTGGAATGCAGAAAAAGTAGTGCATGCACTGCTTTTAAAAATGCGCAGCACCAAAGTGCATGGTGCTGTGGTACCTTGCTATTTGTTGCCTGCAAATGCACTGCATTTAACATTGCATTGACACCCACAGTAGATTGCAAGGAGCCAGCAAAATTACAAAACTAAGCAAGACTAATAGACAACTGAGCCTACTACTGACCCAGGCTGCTTTAACTATATGTTAACCGAAGGACAATATATTCCAAGGAAACTTTACTAAATGTACTTATAACCTAAATGAAACAGTGCACAACAGCAGCAGTGTGTACCAAATCAGTAGCAGCAGAAGTGAATGGCAGAAGATTAATCTCTAAGGATTCGTAGAATACATCCGAAGACAAAGATGGATGCTTTACAGAATTTATGTCCTGGTAGTAAAATAAAAGCGCTAATACTACAGGAAAGCTTTACAGCTATACAAAATAGTGTTCTAAACTAACATTTTCCATTTTAACATTCCATTTATCTGATAAAAATATAAAAGGTGTATTGTTTTTTAACATTTTAAGATTTTAAAGGAAACTTTTCCTTTGAGAAATGTGGAGGTGTACATTGATGGCTCTTTAGTCTGTTAATTACTCTCATGCTGACCCACAGGCTTTACAATTTTAAGTAACTGACTCAGAACAAGTATGCAAATAAAGATCTCTGACATTACTCTGACTTTACTTACAAAGAAAATTGTTCTAAATCAGTGAATATGAAAGTATTAGAGCAAGTTGGTCAGCATAATAGCCATGCAGCACTAAGTTTGAAGGAGGTCAACAATGGCAGCCCCCCCCCCCCCTCTGAAGCAGCCCCCCGAACAGAATTTTGAAGCTTCTAATGCACACTGTGAGAGTGAAAAAAGCATATAAAATGCACAGCTGTAAAAAGTGTTAATGAGGGTCACCCTACCTTTTACAACATAGCATGATAAAAGAGATCCTGTTCCTGATTGGTGGGTGTTTTGTGACAAAAAGTTGTCTGTTCCTATTAGATTAAGGTCATTCTATGAAGGCTTATGTTGCGTACACACGAGCGGACTTTACGGCAGACTTTGCTCGGCGGACTTTGCACCGTACTTTGACGGCTCCTTGCGCCGGACTTAAAAACGGACGGACTTGGACACACACACGATCACTCCAAAAGTCCGCTGGTTTTGAACGCAGTGACGTACAGCCCGTATGACGGGACTATAAAAAGGAAGTTCAAGGCCCACTACGGCACCCTTTGGGCTCCTTCTGCTAATCTCGTGTTTATCTCGTGTTAGTAGAAGTTTGGTTAGAGACGATTTGCGCTTTTCACACTTCAGCTTATTTCGATCATTTTCTGCAGTTCAGTTTGTGCTTTTGAGGTTTGTATCTGCTTTTCAGTGCATGTTGGTCAGTTCGTAACCTGCCTAGCAGGCTGTTCTGGTCCGCTCGTTCCTGATTTTCAGGTCGTTCTTCATAGGCCTTGCTGTTCTTCAGTGCGTTTGTTATAAGTTTGTTTGTTTGACCAGCCGACCGTTTTGAAGCCATGTCGCGTGGACGTACTCGTTCTCGAGTTCGTGCTGCGTGGGGACTTGGTGTTGGGGTTAATACTTTGACCCGAGTCCAGTCCATGAACAGGGCGAGAAGGAGTTCATGGATGAAGAATTGGTTGCGCCAGCGTGACCAATTCTCGCATATGCCTTTGCTCCGTGAGATCCGTGAGAATAATCCTGAAGATTTCAGGAATTATCTCCGGATGACGGACCCTGTTTTTGAGCGTCTGCTGGCTATGCTGACCCCCTATATCAGCAGGCAGGATACCTGCATGAGGCAAGCCATCAGTGCGGAGCAGAGGCTAGTTGCCACTTTACATTACTTGGCGACTGGGAGAAGTCTTCAGGACTTGAAGTTCTGTACAGGCATCTCCCCCCAGGCTCTGGGGATAATAATCCCAGAGACTTGTTCTGCCATCATTCAGGTCCTCCAGAAGGACTATATGAAGGTAAGTTTTATCCTTTAACATTACATGATATGTATTAAATATTTGCTAACGTATAGTCTAAATGTCCTCGTTACCTAATTACCATTCTTGGAATATGCTGTGAATGTCCTCTTTATCTTCATGCATGCCTGTTTTTTGACATTAATCATTTTTTGCCCTACATGCATATTTACCTTCAATAACCTCCCCACCATGCAATCCTGGGTCCATTTATATCTCTAGCCTATAGTCCCTTAAACAATGTATATTGTAAGCTCCATTGTACTGTCTGACCCTTCCCCACCCCTCATATGTTTGAAACTGTCAGGTGTGTTTTTGACCCTAATTAGAACCCCTCCCCCACCCCCTCAAATGTTTGAAACTGTCAGGTGTGTTTTAGAACCCCTCCCCCACCCCCTCAAATGTTTGAAACTGTCAGGTGTGTTTTTGACCCTAATTAGAACCCCTCCCCCACCCCCTCAAATGTTTGAAACTGTCAGGTGTGTTTATTAACCTAATTAGAACCCCTCCCCCACCCCCTCAAATGTTTGAAACTGTCAGGTGTGTTTATTAACCTAATTAGTACCCCTCCCCCCACATTCAAATTGATCAATGGGCCATCAGAGGGGGTGAGTAATCTTCTAAGTGGGCCTCATGTTTTTTAGAATAAAAATTACAAACACACATATTAATAATATTCGACTGCTGTTATTCAATAATGTTTTTGTGTAATCTGATATCCAAGTTATGTTTAAAAGTACTTATCTTAATTTTTTTATTTTTTTCACTCCACAGTTTCCTTCCAGTACACAGGAATGGCAGACTGTGGCCTCCCAGTTCGCTGACCGTTGGGACTTTCCCAACTGTGTCGGGGCGATTGACGGGTAGCATGTCCGCATTGTGCCACCACCGCATTCGGGGTCTTATTTCTATAACTACAAGGGGTTCCATAGTGTAGTTTTGAAGGCGGTGGTCTCGGCACATTTGGACTTTCTGTTTGTGGACGTGGGGAAGAACGGTTGGATGTCTGATGGAGGAGTGTTTGCACAGACCGAGCTGTGCCAGCGTCTCCAGACTGGTGGCCTGGGATTGCCACCTAATGACCAGAATGTGGATGGACTCCCCTCAGTTTTTATCGCTGATGAAGCGTTTGCTCTCGGCGAGCACTTGATGAGGCCGTTCCCCCAAAGGACACTCACCCCTGAGAGGAGGGTATTTAATTACCGGCTGGCCAGAGCAAGAAGAGTTGTGGAGAATGCCTTTGGGATTCTGGCCAGCCAGTTCCGTTTGTTCCTCTCAGCCATAAATCTGGCGGACTATAAAATTAATCACGTCATACTGGCTTGCTGCATACTCCATAATTTTTTAAGAAGACATTCGGCTACACATATTTCCTCTGTTGGGCCTGAGGCCAGACTTGTACTTGATCAAACACTGACAGGCCTGGAAATTGGCCGTATTGGCTTGGCCCCCCAAACCGCACGTCAAGTGCGTGAACGATATGTGAATTATTTTAATGATCGGGGGCCATTGCTATTCAACAAGAGCTATAATTTAAAAAAAAACTAAAGAAAATAAATTTTGGATAAAATATCTTGTTTTTCTTCTTGTTTGCATTTAGTTTTGTCTGTCTCCTAGTGCACTTGTAGTAGTGGCAAGTGCATTTACCTTTAGTTAATAAGGCCCTTTGTCACTGTAACCACACCAAAATTACCAAAACATCTTATTGAGAAATAATCAGACACACACATTGTAGTAGTAAAAACATCTTACTGTGTGCACATTGAAAGGTGCATTTTTTGGAACCTTTTTTTTTTTTTTTTTTTTTTTTTTTTAGAATTTTGGTTTTTTTGTAATTTTTTTTTTGTAATTTTTTTTGTTTTTCTTTTTTTGTTTTTTTTTTTTTAAATATTTTTTTTTGAAGGTTATTAAAGGCATATTTAAACAAAAATAGACCTTGTTTAAAAAATTAAAATTCACAACAGTGTTTTGAGAAACATACAAAAAAATAAAAGAACTTACAAAGTTCAACATGTTTAATAATGGTGCTGGTGATGTCACCCTTGTAAATCCGAAATTTTTCAGATGCTCAAAATTGTGCATTAAAAAAGGGTACAGTCAACATGTGCTATCTCCCATCATGGGGGAGCAATGTACATGTTTTGTGTGTGCAATCCCTTTGTACCTCTCACCACAAAAAAAATTTGAGGATGAAGGGGTTGCAAACACAAAACAAGTACATTGATATCCCCTGATGGAAGATAGCACATGATGACACACCGTGTGCATCAGCAAAAATCTTTTTGAAGGAAAATACTACTACAAAATTGGAAGAAGAAACAAACTTGACAAGGAAATGAAGAACATGATTGATGTTTTTAGACAAAACGTTATTATATTCTGCCCAAAACATCAATCATGTTCTTCATTTCCTGTTGCATGGAGTCCAGGCGAATTTTCATGCTGTGAATTTGGTCATGCATTTGATCAATTTGGCCATTCCACAACATTATCTGGCCAATAAGTCTTTGGGCACTGTCTGTGCTGAATGGCTCTGCTGCTTGGCCTTCCACAACCAGAAGCTCACCTAAAATGTGTGTAAAAAAAAATGGGTTAAAATATGCACGCCTAAATACATTACCTTAAGCTGGGGTGTCAGTCACTCACTTGGTGGGGTTGAAAGCTTGCACACTTCCTCCACGTCTCCTTCCTCCAGCTCGTCGGGTGGGCGTGGTCTTGGGCTATCTTCAGCCTCAGGCTGGTGATTTGGGGGGGTCCTGGGATCCTTGGACTGTTGTCTGAGTCTTTTCTCCCCTATGATAATTCAACAAAAGGTATAGTTAAAACACAGTGATATTTTCTATTTTTATAATTAATATGAAACGTTGGTTATGATTTGTGGACAATTGCCTTTTTTTGTTCTCAAAAATTTAGAAGACAGGATGAAAATTCCCTCTGAACAACAATTATAAACAATACACATTTTCATGCAAGTTTCACAGATGCAGACACCTCAATGATCTCCTATGCGTATTACCCCTCAAAAATTTCTTTATGGTCACATAGTACACTACTGCTCGCGAGTCCAGATGTGGAACCAGCTGCTGTGTCCTGTTCTACATTACACTGAATCATTTTTGAAGAACCATTATATTTTCAAACACATCTACACCACATCACCAAATTTTGGGAATCCGACAAATTATCAAGACCTAAATGTATGTCCAACCCTGTACCATCGTATTTGGCGAAAAAAATAATGTCTTTTTCTTTCGTATCATATGTATTTTACAAAGAATGGTCTTTACGAACGATGCTGTATAAAGGTAAAAAATATGGATCAGCATGCAAGTTAAGTATCTCAATAGGAAAACACAACAAGTACTTACTTTTTTTAAGCAGCTTCTTTATTCGCCAATATTGTTCTGGCTCCCTACTTTTGATGTCAGACCACTGCTTCCTCAATTGTTCTTTCGAACGTTTAGTGCCAAATTTAGCTTCTAGAGCGGTGAAAACTGAGGACATTATTTTGTCCTTACGCATATTCGGTCGTGTGTACGGTCCTTTTTTCCCATCGTAGTCCTCCCTTCTCAATATGAACACCATCTCCACCATCTCTTGAAAAGCCATGTTGGTGGCCATATATCTCCTCCGGGATGTGGATGGTTGTGGCTCCGGGTTTTCCTCCGCACTACTTCCACTGAATCTCTCCGCCATCTTTCTCTATCTACTCCCACTGCACAACGAAGAGTGAAGGGGTGGGGACAAATCGTACTAAAGAACGTCAGGGGTGGGCGACGCAGGCGGAGCATGACACATACGCAGTGTATATAAAGCTATTACGATGGCCTACGTATGTCCGTGCAGAAGTAGCAAACATCAGAAACGAAGGTAAGATTAAACGTGGGGGTGTGTGTGTGTGTGTGTATATGTGTCCCCTAGATTCTTCACAAAATAATCCTGGGAGTTCTGACTGACATTCCAGTTTTGATCTTGTGTCTTGTCTTTCAGCAAAAATGAATCCCTTTAAAGAGGTTGATTTTTTGTCCAGATTTATCGATTTATATCAGGAAAACAAAAACCTGTGGGAGGTCAAACACCCACTATATTTCAATCGAGCTGTAAGGAAGGCAACACTGGGCACACTTTTAGAATTTGTGAAGACTCGAGTCCCCCAGGCAGACCTCAAGTTTGTGGACAAGAAAATTGGTATCTTGCGAAACATGTATAAGCGAGAACACAATAAAATCCAGGAGTCGCTCAGATCCGGAGCAGCAGCCGACCAAGTTTATGTACCCAAGTTGTGGTACTACCACAAAATGCGATTCCTGGATGACCAAACAGAAGCCAGGCAATCACTTTCGACCCTTCCCCCCACCCTTCCCTCCACCCTTCTCTCCAGCCTTCACCCCACTCTTCCCTCCAGCCTTCCATCCACCTCCACCCCAGCTGAGGAGTCCCAGGAAGAACTGGGCCTTTTCAGCCTTGATGAAGTGGATGTACCCAGCTACAGCCAGGTATCCTTTTTTGGGGAATTTGTGATTGTGTAAATGTTATTAATGATGTTAACGTCTCAAATTTTGAAGTGCTTCAGAAAAAATGACTTCATCACAAATATTAATATGTAGACATATCACTAGACAGTAGTGGCCAAAAATATATTTCTGCATAGGTGTGCGCAGCCTCTTGCATTAGGGTGTGCACCCCAAAGCTATAATACATATGCATGTGTATATGTACTGTGTATATGTATATGTACTGTATGGTGTCAGTAGGGCAGTGGGCAGTGGACAGTGTCATTATTTTTATTTTATTTTTAAATAAATTATTTTATTTTGTAACATTTTTTTGGGGTATGAAATATCAGTGGTCTAAACAGGGGGGAATATGCACCACACAAGGCGATTAGGGTGTGCCCAGGCACACCTGGCACACCCTGTGCGCACGCCTATGTACTTCAGATATTGTTGATCAGCTGGAATAATGGTGGGGTCAAATAGATAGCCTTTACTATTTGTTGAGAATTATATTTGCAAGTCATGAGCTGAAAATTGTGTGTGATTGCGTAACACAAAAATACAACTATGTCCCTTTTTTTGACACAGGATGACCTCATCCAGGAGGAGGCCTTGACCAGTGGGAGAGAGGAGGAGGTCTTGCCCAGTGGGAGAGAGGAGGAGGCCTTGCCCAGTAGGAGAAAGGAGGAGGCTGTGGCTGGGCCGAGTAGAAGCCGCATGGAGTGTCAGGTGACTCCCCTCCGCATTATCAGCAAAAGGCCCAGAAGAATGACACAAGCTGAGGAGGAATCCCTAGCTCTCATTCGTGAAGCCAGCCAAATCCTCAGCACACCACCCAATGCAGAGGAGGCGTATGGGACATATATGGCCACCAGATTGCTTGAACTGGAAAAGGAGCAACGCCTCCTCTGTGAGGGTTTGATTTTTCAGGTCTATCAGAAAGGCTTGAGAGGGGAGCTTACTGCTACAACCTATCTAGCAGATGAAGCCACTCCTCCTCCGCCTCCTCCTGCTCCTCCTGTCCCAAGTACACCACCAGAGGCCCAGCCTCCGAGGAAGGCTGCAGCGAAGTGTGGAGGGAAGGCTGCAGAGAAGTGTGCAGGGAAGGCTCCACGGAAGACTCAAAAGTGATTGCCTGGTTTCTGTCTGGTCTGACTGTGCTCCCTGTGCTCCCTAGTCGCAAGATACCAATTTTCTTGTCCGAAAACTTGATGTGTGTCCTGGGGGACGAAAGGCTTCACAGATTCCAAAAGTGTCTCCAGTGTTGCCTTCCTCATTTTTTGTTAACCAAAATAAATGGATTTTTTAGTTACCTTACATTATTGACTATGTGTTTTGATTCCAAAACAACATTTTGTTGGGGAGTAGGCAGGTACAGGTCAAAAAGACTATGGGGTTGATTTAATAAAAGCAAATAGACTGTGCACTTTGCAGAGGGCAGTTGCCCTCTGCAAGTGCAATTGCTCCGGAGCTTAGGAAATGAGGTAAGGCTTGACTTTGCGAAGAGTACCCAATCCTGTGCAAGGAAAATTCAAAAATCAGCATTTTTCTTGCACATGATTGGATGATGGAAGTCAGCAGAGCTTCTGCTCATTTACTAAGCTATGGAGCAACTGCTCTTGCAGAGGGCAATTGCACTTTGCAAAGTGCACAGTCTTTTTCCCTTTAGTAAATCAACCCCTATGTGTGTTTGTTCCAAAAGGCTAAATCATTTAGAAAATCAAGTGCAAAGTACTAGTGAAAAGTGCACTTTAGAAATTGCACTGCAAGTGCACTTGTTGTAAGTGCAGTCGCTGTAAATCTGAGGGGAAGAGCTGAAATGAGGGGAAGCTCTGCTGATTTTATCATACAATTATGTGCACAAAAAAGATTGAAATTTTTTTTGTGGTTCCTTGCATGTGCCGCTCAGATCCACAGCGAAGGCACTTCAAAATGCTCTTTCTGTGCAATTCCAAGTACAATTTGCACTTGTAGTGAAAAATGAATTTGTTTTTGGAAAATAAACCCCCCTATGTCTAATTAACAAGGGACACCAACCTCATTAAGGTTCATTCAAACAACACAAAATATTAAGGGTATTGTGGTAACTTTAAACTACAAAAATAAAATTAAAAAACAAAAACATTTTGTATAATTTAGCACACATTGTAAAATAGATAGTGTTTAAATCTAAAAAAAAAAAAAAAAAAAAAAAAAAAATAGATAAATCCAAAAATATCATATTAGTCATGGCATGAGGATAAATCATGAAGAAAGTACTTTGTGAGAACTCTGTGTGAATAAAAAGCACCAAAACAACTTCATTCCTCTCGCATTATAAAGAAAAAAAAAGCGCTGTATTAAAAGATCACAGAAGAGGAATGTACTAACTTCAATACGAAGGCTAGTTTTACCAGACCGAGCGCTTCCGTCTTCTAATTGCTTCAGAGCATGCGTTAGTTTGAGTTCGTCGGACTAGCACACAGACGACCGGTTTGTCCGCTAGAAAGAAGAGTCCGTCGGATAGATTTAAAACATGTTTCAAATCTAAGTCCGTCCAACTTTTGAGCAAACAAAGTCCGCTGGAGCCCACACACAATCGAATTGTCCGACGAAATCCAGTACGCCGGACCAAGTCTGCCGTAAAGACTGATCGTGTGTACGCGGCATAACACTATAAGAGGACAGACTCATAGCATGAAAGAAACTTTAGGAGAACTTCATTTATGTTTAACTGCTTGTGCTTTACCTTGTTAAATATTTTTTTGTTAAGAATGAAATATAAAATATGAAAACATCTTTTTATATAAAAATTAAAAAATACCACCTGGTATAGAGGAATTCATTTTGAGTAGGCCATGGCTACACAGATTGATGAAGGTATTGCTTTATGCAGGATGCAGGTTTAATTTGATTGCTCTTTGTAAATGAGCCCCTGCATAGTGATTATATTTATCCTGCATACTGGTAATTTGGCAGCTTTAGTTGAGGAATATTGGCTCTGCCATTGTTACTATTAGGCAAAAAAACTCCTTCCAAATTTCTTACACATCATCAGCAAATCATAAGTAAGTATAGCTTTAGAAGAGATTATGCAAAGGACAGAGATGCATGGACTTAAAGTGACACTAAATAATATCCTTATTCACCAAAAGTGAACTCATACACATCCACTACTTAAAGCAGCTGTAAACCTGCATCTGCTGAAAAAAAAAAAAATTCCCTGCAAGGCAATGGCATAATGTGCTAGTATGTATCGCATACTAGCACATTATGAGGAACTTGCCTTAGAACTAAGCCCTCCAGCGCTGCAATGTCAGCACTGAGAGGGCTGATATCTTCCCACATCTTCCTTCTGGGTTTGTGGCCTCCGGCTACATGAGTTGCCGGGGGCGCAATGTCGTCACTCCCGCACAGGCACGTGGGAGCTGCTGTTTCTGGCACAGGCTTTGTTTCTGGCACTGTAAGCCAGATATTCAGAGCGCATGCACTGGTGATGTCACCAGCTGCATGTAGATGTAGATTCACAGGACCTACGGGTAAACCTTATTTTAGGCTTACCTGTAGGTACAAGTAGTTTGCTACCACTTTAATTACCCTGTAACCTATTTGTTCATGAACATATATTTTACTGTGTTTTTCTGCCTCATTTTAACATCATCTGTGAGCTCCAAACCTCTCCTTTTCCCCGTTGCTTCTGTTTGTTTGGAACAAGCATTGCACATTAGTTGTGGTCCTGTTTACAGCTCTATGCAAACTACAAGTCCCATAGCCCATGGTCCATAGTCCCTGGTCCATCTCAAGAGCGAGTAAGAGATGACAGCTACATTCCTACATACAGCAGGACCATTGAGATTGTACGTATCCACCCTCTAACAGGAAATCAAATTTAAAAAAAAGGCGCCTCTAAGTGCAGAATTAAAACTTTTAATATCCCCAAACAAGATTAAAAACACTTACAGAATCAAGGATAAGAAGAGGCATAACGTGGATGTATGAAGTAGGTGATCCAGCATCAGGAGGTTTCCGGTGTATCACAGCTTTCCAGGGATAATGATATGCAGCAGCAGAAGGTCCCAGGATAACCAGCAGGTGAATACCCCAGGCTCTGGGAACAACGGGAGGGGACAACAACCAGCATGGACCGCAAACAGGAAATATGTCATCAAAATGGGAACTACTGATTGGTTTCTTCTTCAAGCCAATGACAACAGGTTTGTAGAAGCTGAGCTTCTTATAGTCTATGGGCGGAGCTGTGGGTGGGGCTATGGGTGGTGATAAGGGAAGAAAAACAATGCTGCAGCATCCCAGGAAGTAGTGTGATCCATGGGCATAGATCCATGACATATTTCCTGTTTGCGGTCCATGCTGGTTGTTGTCCCTTCCCGCTGACATCATTTCCGGGATTCATGCTCCACGCTGACTCAGACGATACAATTGCTTCACCAGTGTTCCCAGAGCCTAGGGTGTTCACCTGCTGGTTATCCTGGGACCTTCTGCTGTTGCATATCGTTATCCCTGGAAAGCTGTGATACACTGGGACCTCCTTATGCCGGATCACCTGCTTCATGCATCCATGTTGTGCCTCTTCTTATCCTTGATTCTGTAAGTATTTTTAATCTTGTTTTGGGATATTAAAAGTTTTAATTCTGCACTTAGAGGCACCTTTTTTTCTTTTATTTGTTTTCTATTAGGGATTGCTTCCCTCTTTGAGTGCAGCCCTAAGTGTTTGAAGACCACTTCATCCATCCAATAAAGACACTAACTGCCTGGTCCTGACATTCTGAGCGCCTTTGAGATACATGAACAGGAAATCAGATCAAAGTACAGAAGTAAAAAAAAGATTTAGGGTATTTGGAGGACTTTGAGAGCAATAGAAAGTACTTTTCTGAGTTTGAAATACAGAACTGAAATAGATTTTTTTGTTTAAAACAGAGTTTAGCCCACATTCACATCTGGGCAATTTGGCATGCGATTTGACATGTCAAGTTGCATGCCAAATCGGCGGCCATTGCCAGCAATAGTACCGTCCAAATCAGTGCAACGCCGACTTTGCGATGCCGCACTGATTCCCAAAAGTTGTTCCTGCACTACTTTTGTGGGCGATTATAATAGACATCTGTGCAAGAACACGCACAGATGTCTCTGAAATTACTCCCGAAGTCGGACTGACATGTGGGTTTGAAATTGTGTGAGTTCACACAATTTCTAACCCGCAGTCAGTGTGAACTTAGGCTTAGTGTCACTTTAAGTCTGCAGATAACAACAAGAAATAGGTATCTGGTATACAGTTATTCTAATTTTGGCCAGCCATTTCTGTGTTGCAACCCCTGAAAGGCACATGCTTGTTCCATTAGTGATTCATCAAGTAGTAAAGCAATACCGATGACAACATTCAATCCTGCCTCTTCTAAAACAGATCATCAATGGCATATCCTGTTTACTATCATGACAGATTTCCCTGCATGGCAAAGCAACACATTCACTTTAATAATGGCCCCACTGGAAGCTTATACTTCCCTTTCATTTTCATCCTTGCTGCTCTGTTCAGCCACATGGATTGGAATCAATAATCTGCAAGTCCAGGTATTGTGATTATTGGATCATTTCCCTCTATGATAGCACCGGTGCTTGGCACTGCTCAAAATCCCAATTCTGTTACCTGTGGTCAAGAACAAAGTCCTCAGCCCTAGGCAGGTGCGTCGGCAGGGGGGCTGACCGTGGCTGAAGCCCCGAGTGGGTCGCCAACAAGCCCCGGGTCTCAGGTGGGCATTGTTTTATCATTAGCCCCGAGCACTGCCGTCTGTCGCCGAGCAGGGACCGATCTGATCCCGAGTGCCGCCGAGTGTGGCCGAGTGCGGCCGAGTCACATAGCAGGTCCTGCCTTCTGGAGCCTGCAGTGCCTATGATGGATATCCCACTGGTACAATGGCGGGACCGCGGGACGTCTATCATAGGCGCTGCAGGCTCCAGAAGGCGGGAATTACAATGCAGCCGCCGCGCCACATCGATGCCCGCTCGGCATTTGGCTCTCCTCCTCTCCTCCTTTGCTCTCCTCCTCTCCTCTGGGCTGCCTTGCACACCACGGCTGAGCTGCTGAAGTCTAACAACATGAAGTCTGTCTCCTGGTCAGGTAGGTCAGTGTGTGTATGTCAGTTGGAAGGTCAGTGTATGTCAGGTAGGTAGGTCAGTGTATGTCAGGTAGGAAGGTCAGTGTATGTCAGGTAGGTAGGTCAGTGTATGTCAGTGCATGTCAGGTAGATCAGTGCATGTCAGGTAGGTCAGTGCGTGTCAGGTAGGTCAGTGCATGTCAGGTAGGTCAGTGCATGTCAGGTAGGTCAGTGTGTGTCAGGTAGGTCAGTGCGTGTATGTCAGGTAGG
Source organism: Aquarana catesbeiana (assembly GCF_042186555.1). Classification (NCBI taxonomy): domain Eukaryota; kingdom Metazoa; phylum Chordata; class Amphibia; order Anura; family Ranidae; genus Aquarana; species Aquarana catesbeiana. The sequence goes on along the minus strand of NC_133328.1, from coordinate 355,003,420 downwards.
TAGGTCAGTGTAGGTAGGTCAGTGTATGTCTCTCATTGTTGAACAGGTAATGGTACAGAAAAGTATTACAGTAGACCTCTATCACAAAAAAAAACCTGTATATGCCAAGCTGGATGCATAGACCAACAGGAATAGAAAAAATATACATCATTGGAAATGTCAGGGTGGTAATTGTGAGGATCAGACGAATCAGACAGGCCAATTTTGTGTTAATAATGTTTCATAAATTTCCTGATTGAACTGATTTTATTGATCTTCTTATACTGTGGAGTAGTCCCTTGGGAGGCTCAGTCACTATGCATGATATGAGGTGCCTCTATGGCATCACCTCCTCCCCAGGAGATATGCAAAGCATTGTCCTTCTCTGAGTATGGGAGACACCTGCACTCCAGGGATGCCCTGACAGCGGTCTCTTTAAACAAATGATTGTAAGCAGCTATCGTGGTGAAGATGATCCAATAATCTCGTCAAGCAAATCTTTTCTGTGATGATGATATAATCTACCCAGTTCTCTGTTATGCTTTGGCCTTGTTATGAAGGTGTAACTGTCCTGGAGGGGAACGTGCTTGGCCTGGATGAAGGGTTTGGTGGCTTACTAGGCCTAAGCATACTTAAAGGCCCTGTCAGTGTGTGTAGGTCAGTGTGTGTAGGTCAGTGTGTGTAGGTCAGGTAGGTAGGTCAGTTTGTGTAGATCAGTGTGTGTAGGTCAGGTAGGTAGGTCAGTGTGTGTAGGTCAGGTAGGTAGGTCAGTATGTTTGTGTCAGGTAGGTAGGTCAGTGTGTGTATGTCAGGTAGGTAGGTCAGTGTGTGTATGTCAGGTAGGTGAGTTTAGTGATTAGCATTGATGGGCACTAGTAAGCCAGGCAGCAAATCAGCAAGTGAGCTTACCCCCCGCCACACAACCCCACCACCCAGCCAAACCCTCCCCCCCATTCCGGCCTTGAACTTCGGGCTGAAGCCCCTGGTCTTTTTGCCACCTAGCAGCGCCCCTGGCCCTAGGTAAGCCCGCTTTCAAGACTTGGAATTTATGGGCTAACTCTCTTCTCTCCCAGAAGCTAAACAGGGGCATCAGCCTTTGAGCCTAGAGGGACCTGTTTGAAATTGCATATGCCAATTACATGAAATATATGCAGCCAGGCTGCATTAATAACCAATAAAAAATGCAAGGGAAAATCTTATGTGTAAACCCCATTTCATTGACACATCATATATAGCAAGAAATCAGTTAGGTTGCCATATTTAAATTGATGCCACCTAGTGGCTGGATGGGGCTGGTAGCACACATGTAGGTCGCAACAAAAATATTGTAGGGAACTTATAAGAAGAGAAATTTGATATTGCCAACATTTTTAAAGTATAAGCACCAGAGCTTTCATTCTTGCCTTGTTTCGAAATGTAATTGTGACAGACCTCCCAGGGAGAGGAGGTGTGTGTTGTCCCTCCCCAACAGTTAGCCGTAGCAGATGGTGTGGGGTTTCCAGCAGAAGGGCAGGCAACAGGGCCGAGTACTGCTGGCCTCTGCCCTCAACTAAAAGAGGATGGATTTCCTGTGAAGGTGGATGGGATTTCAGTCTCCACCTGTATACCCCAGGGATGCTGGGCAGTCGGCCCCGATCCCCAACAGCATGACGGAGTGAGCCCAGACACCCTGTCTTCTCTCCAGTGGCAGAAAGGGCTCCAGGGAGAAGGGCCAGTCCAGGCCTCTCCCCAGCGGCAGATATGTTCTCTGAGAAAGGCAGAGGTTGGCTGGATGAGTAATGCTTTGTTTGGAACAATTTGTTTGGGGTACTGTGTCGGTACAGGCATTAGAGGACTGGAACTACTGACTAACTTCGGAGTCAACCCGTTTGGGGTCTCCTCCTGTGTTAGTCTCCTGCCGAAAGGGGAGAAATGTGACAGACCTAGCCGGGAGAGAAGGTTTGGAGGGGACTGTATGCTAGCATCTTGCCGATCGATCGCGGGCCCTAGAATTTGGGGGAACAGTGCTCTTTGTGAGCTGTATGCCTGGGGACCCTTGAGGCGGTATTACTGTGGATTCGGGTCCTGGTCCCCCAGGACGCACAGACTCTGGGGACCCTGGATTTGCCATATTAGAAATAGTGGCTGATTCATAATGCTGGGACAGATACTGTTAGGAGATGCTGATGTAAATTCCAACACCTGTCTGTCTGTTGTCTGCTAAAATGTGTATTGTAAATAAGTCTACTATGGGATCTAAGAGTCATTAGATCCCCATTGTTGTTTATGTTAATTAACTCTGCTGTTGTGTGAAGAAGAGTCTATGTTGATTGTGATAATGTTGATTGGATTTTCTGAACTACAAGACGGCCAGTCTGGCCTAAAGGTCATGTCTGAGTCATCTAGGCTGTCTAAAGGGATTAGTTAATTAGCTCATATTAATTAGGTTAATTAGGTTAATTAGGTTACAGCTGTATTGCTAGAGTAATATGAGCAGGTCTGCACCTCCTCTTTTATTGTATAAATAAGACTGTATTCCTGTCAATAAAGAGAGATTCCTTTTTGAACTTACATACAGCCTGCCTGGTGTTTGTTCTGAGCTATCACAACTGGACTAGAATGGCACAGAGCTGTAGTTCTAGTCCCGGAGCATTGGATGACTGAACTATCAGACATTATAATCTGATTCAATAGCTGCAGAGGAGTGTTGGGAGAGTGGAACCGAGCGAGCAAGGGGCTCGTTACAGTAATAAATCACTTCAAAGAAGCAAGCAGCAAGTCAAAACAGACCTTCACCCTAAGAGTGATGTTGCGCTGCCCTGCCTCCTCCCCCTCTGTCTCTTACCAATATAATTTTTCTTTAAAGTTCTTTATTTGTGCTTCAAATCAGTAAATCAGAAGTGTCCCCCTTGCTGCTGATTAGGGACATGACCCCCACACTTCTGGTCAGTGAGGTGTTCTCCATAATGCTGATCATTGAAGTGTACCCTCTTTTGTTGGTGATGGCCTTTCCTGGATCTTAGACAGTTTCAGGTCTTGGTAGGGTCAGTAGGCTCAACATTGCTGTGGGAGGCGAGAACCATAGTTCTGAAGGAAGCTTTGAATGTGCTTTCTGTACTAATGAAGGGGGCAGCAAGCAGGCATATTATACTACCAACATGCAGCTCCCCAAGTAGCCCCAAGGCCCTCCCTTAAGCAAAAATCTCAGATTGCTTCATTATAAGAATGGCCCTGTGCATCCCCTCTAAAATGGCACCCAGGGCATATGCCATAGCTGCTATATCCTAGATATGCCACTGTAGTACACCAAGGGTAAGAAAAATATCCCCGGCATCTTCCATCTTGAAAGGTTTCTTTTAATGGATATAGATTTTTTTGGGGGGAAATACCTATTACAATTATGTTTTTATTAGTGTGTCTTGCGTTCCCTTTTAACTGCTTGACACATTCTGTTTTGGACAACTCAGGTCAGAGAAATCATGGTGTTAGTCCTTTGAAAGTTATTTCCTAGCTTCAGCAGTAGTTCTTATATAGACAAATTCTTCATACAAAGAAAAGATGTCATATGTCAAATTAAGAAGTTTCTATGACTTAATAATGTGTTGCCTTCAATGCTGATTTATAGGCATAGACAGTTCTATATCTCTGTGGAGCATTCAAAATTGAAATCTTGCACTGCTGATGCTATCAGACAATTGATAATCCTAAGCAGGTGCTGATTTATGGCTATCAATGAGGAAACTGGATAAATCTGAAGATGTGATATACAGAACTGGAAATTGTTATAAGAAAGACTCTGTGAGGAACATATAATTGTCCCTTTTCAAAATAGATCCTATCTCCAAAGCCACTGTATTTTTTGTCAGCTTATGGAACATGCAGAAAAAGGTGAATGAAGGTGGTAAGCTCAAGTAGACATATCATTGTGAATCCCAGTCTGTCAATCTCTTGCACAAAAACCTTTGCTTTATCACATTATTTCCTGAAATAGTTATTTACTATATGTCAAAGGAAGCTATGGGGGCTAAATCATTTCTCATATAACCTCGACCCACTCAATACCAGCATATACACAGAAGGCTGCCTGTTGTATTGTACAATCTGTTCAGTTTAAATACTAGTAACCTGAGTAGTGATGTTTTCATATAAATCCTGTTTGCATATTTAAATATCATGCAAAGTTGCTTTTACTTTAAAATCCTGGAATGGTTTGACTTGACTCACACTACTTAGAAATTGTTGAGTTGAGTTGGGATTAAGTTTGTCTCGGATAGTTTGTAATAATTCCCCATTTCATGTACAGTCTTAGAGGCTCCATGTACAGCCAGGACCTAAAATACAAGGAAGCTCTACTTGAATCAATGTAAAGAATAACACAGTTACTTGCAGGAATTACCAGTAGCCTGTACTTAAGACATGTAACCTTTAAAAACACTTTTGGCCAGGTCAGGTTCACTTTAACAATACATCCTACAAGCAAAGGAAAACTTGTAAAAGTACAGAAAATGCTAGGGAAACTGATCACACAGTCTTACAAGTTTGTAATGATTTCTCCTTACTTTTTTGGTTTTAAAATGATAGATTCTTTAATCCTATTATGATGTACCTAATACATAAGTCAGAATTCTAGAATAAATAAGAATCCTGTCTTTTAGATCTCCAGTGGAAGAAACAGGAACAGTCCCAGGAAATCCAGGGCACAAGGGAGTCCTAGTCTTAAAACATCATATATTAGAGTAACTATATTTTAAATCTCCCAAGGGGCTGAGAAAATGATTATGCAAATTTCTGATCATGAACAGATTAGCAGAGTCATCAGAGACATGTGTATTGTGAATTATGCTAAATTATATGGAAATGAATACTTATCTTACATCACAGATTAGGCTTTGTGCTAAGCTCTGTATGTGCTATACAATTTAAATATCCATTATTTTGTATTGGATTGAGATCTTGGTTCAAATAGATGTCAATAACTGAATTATATGCACAGCATGCATTAGAACTTAATATACAAGCCTGCGCAATTTTTCATTTTCAAAGCATTCACTTGCAAACACTACTTTAATCTCTAGCATTATGATATATGAATGATAGAAATTATGTGGGGTAATGTATCCCTGCTGGGAACTATAAGGCTAGCAGGATTTACTAGACAATCCATTACTATATACACGGCAAAGAGTTTCAAGCAAATTTTCTATTATAAGTTATGTACCCTAAGTAGGGATGAGCTTCGTGTTCGAGTTGAACCCATGTTCGACTCGAACATCGTCTGTTCGCCGAATTGTGAATGATATGGGCCGTTCGTGCCAAATTCGTGTAGCTCGTCACGGCCCATAATTCACTGCGGCATCGCAGTGCATTGCTGGCTGATGATTGGCCAAGCATGCACTATGACCCGCATGCTTGGCCAATCACACCGCCGTCTGAACAGAGAGCCATAATTGGCCAAAGCCAAGGAGGCTTTGGCCAATTATGGCTCAGGGGATTTAGTACACGCCCCATACTATATAAGGCCGCCTGCACGGCAGCCCTGTGTAGTGTGTGTTCCGGCGTTGAGAAAGAGATAGATAGATAGAGAGACAGCGTCATTTGATTTAAGTTAGATAGATTAGGCAGGACAGTCAGTGAGTTAGCTGCACTTACAGTGTATTGTGTATATGTATGCATCCCAGGTGTTGTATATGTATATATATATATAGTGCATCCTCCTCACAGTGTTCAGCTAAAACTACAAGTTAGTGTAGTGCGACCTCTGCACAGTGTTCAGCTAAAACTACAAGTTAGTGTAGTGCGTCCTCCTCACAGTGTTCAGCTAAAGCTACAAGTTAGTGTAGTGCACAGTGTTCAGCTAAAGCTACAAGTTAGTGTAGTGCGACCTCTGCAGTGTTCAGCTAAAGCTACCTGTAGAAGGTTGGTGGTGTCTTCCTGATCCTATCACTACCGCAGGCAGCTAAATAAGCTACAAGTTAGTTTTTTGTGACCTCTGCACAGTGTTCAGCTAAAGCTACCTGTAGAAGGTTGGTGGTGTTTTCCTGATCCTATCACTACCGCAGGCAACTAAATAAGCTACAAGTTAGTTTTTTGCGACCTCTGCACAGTGTTCAGCTAAAGCTACCTGTAGAAAGTTGGTGGTGTTTTCCTGATCCTATCACTACTGCAGGCAGCTAAATAAGCTACAAGTTAGTGTAGTGCGTCCTCCTTACAGTGTTCAGCTAAAACTACAAGTTAGTGTAGTGCGACCTCTGCACAGTGTTCAGCTAAAGCTACCTGTAGAAGGTTGGTGGTGTTTTCCTGATCCTATCACTACCGCAGGCAGCTAAATAAGCTACAAGTTAGTTTTTTGCGACCTCTGCACAGTGTTCAGCTAAAGTTACCTGTAGAAGGTTGGTGGTGTTTTCCTGATCCTATCACTACCGCAGGCAGCTAAATAAGCTACAAGTTAGTGTAGTGCGTCCTCCTCACAGTGTTCAGCTAAAACTACAGTTAGTGTAGTGCGACCTCTGCACAGTGTTCAGCTAAAGCTACCTGTAGAAGGATGGTGGTGTTTTCCTGATCCTATCACTACCGCAGGCAGCTTAATAAGCTACAAGTTAGTTTTTTGTGACCTCTGCACAGTGTTCTGCTAAAGCTACCTGTAGAAGGTTGGTGGTGTTTTCCTGATCCTATCACTACCGTAGGCAGCTAAATAAGCTACAAGTTAGTATAGTGTGACCTCTGCACAGTGTTCAGCTAAAGCTACCTGTAGAAGGTTGGTGGTGTTTTCCTGATCCTATCACTACCGCAGGCAGCTAAATTATTTACACGTTAGTGTAGTGCGACCTCTTCACAGTGTTCAGCTAAAGCTACCTGTAGAAGGCTGGTGGTGTTTTCCTGATCCTATCACTGCCGCAGGCAGCTAAATTATTTACACGTTAGTGTAGTGCGACCTCTGCACAGTGTTCAGCTAAAGCTACCTGTAGAAGGTTGGTGGTGTTTTCCTGATCCTATCACTACCACAGGCAACTAAATTATTTACACGTTAGTGTAGTGCGACCTCTGCACAGTGTTCAGCTAAAGCTACCTGTAGAAGGTTGGTGGTGTTCTCATACTACAGGCAGGCAGTTGATTTTGCTAGCTGCAGTATCAGTATATATATATATATATATATATATATATATATATATATATATATATATATATATCTCCCAGCTTAGTGCAGCTACAGGCCATTAGTATGTCTGAAAGGCCAACAAGGAGAGGCAGACAGTCACAAGCCAATAAAAGAGGGCAAGCAGGCTCTGTGTCTAGAGGCAACAGTGCTGGTCGTGGAGACGGTGCATCCTTATCAGCACATGGCCGTGGGACACGCTTGGCCTTTTTTCGGCAGCTGGCCGTGTTGAGCCGCAACATGTGGAAGACTTGGTTGAGTGGATGACCAAGCAATCTGGCAGTAATGCTCCCCCTGCTGCAGCATATTGCCAGGTTTGCTCCAGTGATGAGGAGGGAGGGGATGATGAGGTCACTGACTCAACGTGGGTGCCTGATAGGAGAGAGGAGGAGGAGGAGGAGGCACATCACCAACAAGGCAGGATGCCCTCCAGGGGCCAGCCTAAGGGCAGCACACTGACTGCATCACACCGCAAAGCTCCGCATGTGCAGGGCGCTGCTGTCTCTGCGCGTTATTCTAAAAGTTCTTTGGTGTGGGCCTTTTTTGAGACGAGTGCATCAGATCCCACCGCTGCTATTTGCAACATATGTCTCAAGCGTATGTCGCGTGGCCAAAACATCTCCCGCTTGGGCACCACATGCTTGACCAGACATATGTTGACCTGCCATGCAGTTCGTTGGCAAGCGTATCTAAAAGACCCACACCAAAGAACAAAGAGGACCTCTCCTTGCTCCTCATCAGCTGAGATCTCCAATCCCACTATACCTTCAGTCCTCTCTGAGACCTGCACTGAGAGGAATGAAGGTGTAGAATTAGGTGTGTCACAGTCAAGTACTTGTGGGCAATCTGCTTTCGGTAAACCGACGTCAGATTGTAAAAGGCAAATTTCCCTGCCCCAGCTGCTGCACCGCCGAAAGAAGTTCGCTCCCAGCCATCCACATGCCCAGCGGTTGAATGCTAGCTTGGCAAAATTGCTAGCACTTCAACTGCTACCTTTTCAGTTGGTAGACTCTGCCCCCTTCCGTGAGTTTGTGGAATGTGCGGGTCCTCAGTGGCAGGTACCCAAACGCCACTTTTTCTCACGGAAGGCGATTCCAGCTCTCTACCGGCATGTAGAAGGCAATGTCTTGGCCTCGCTGGACAGGGTGGTCAGTGGTAAGGTGCATATTACCACTGACTCATGGTCACCCACCAGGTGGAACTCAACGTTGGCCATGCTGCAGCGGCTGCACGCGCAGCAGAGGGCCATCAATGAGTACCTGTGCAACTATGGCACCGGGACAGGGTCAGGGGAACTTGTTTTTTTTTCCCCACGCCAGTGGGCCATGATCAGGGATGCATGCACTGTCCTGTCACCATTTGAGGAGGCCACAAGGATGATGAGCAGTGACAGTGCATGCATCAGTGACACTGTCCCCCTTGTCCACCTGTTGGAGCACACACTGCTTGGAATAATGGACAGGGCACTTGAGGCAGAACAGAGGCAGGAAGAGGAGGACTTCCTTAGCTCTCAAGGCCCCCTTTATCCAGACATTGTTCCTGCATGCCCGCCAGTCACACAGGAAGAGGACGAGGAGGAGGGTTGTGTCAGTATGGAGGTGGAGCCTGGCACTCAGCAGCAGTCTTTAAGGGATCAGTCCCAAGAAACACATGAACTTGTACGTGGCTGGGAGGAGGTGGCTGCGGACCATGTCGTCCTTAGTGACCCAGAGGACTCCGGACCTAATGCCTCAGCAAACCTACGCTGCATGGCCTCCCTGATCCTGCAAAGCCTGCGTAAGGATCCTCGTATTTGTGGTATCAAGGAGAAGGACCAATACTGGCTGGCAACCCTCCTTGATCCACGTTACAAGGGTAAGGTTGCGGACCTTATCTTGCCGTCGCAGAGGGAGCAGAGGATGAAACATCTTCGGGAGGCCTTGCAGAAAGGTCTGTGCAATGCGTTCCCAGAGACTAGGAGGTTACAAACTCCTGTTTCTGGACAACATGTTGCTGGGGCTTCGGTCAGTCAAAGAAGGAGCGGTGGAGAAGGTGGCCATCTGACTGATGCGTTCAGACAATTTTTTAGTCCACAGCCCCAAGGTATGATCGGTTCCAGTAACCATCGCCAGCATCTGTTTTGGATCACTGGCCAGAGCTTGCACAGTATGCAATTGAGCTACTGGCCTGTCCTGCATCCAGCGTTTTTTCTGAACGCACATTCAGTGCTGCTGGAGGCTTTGTAACTGATCACAGGGTGTGTCTGTCCACCGACTCAGTCGATGGACTGACCTTCATAAAAATGAATCAGTCTTGGATCACCACCAGCTACCAAGCACCTGATGCTGATGTAGCCGAATTTTTTTTTTTTTGAAATGTCAGATCCCTTCAAAGACTGCCTATGCTGATGCTGAGTGACTATCCTGTTATGTGCCTAAGGCCCAATTTTTCAGCCCCTGTTCAGCAGGGGCATGTAATTACAATTCTTGATCTAATATTTCACAGCAGGGCCCGTTCCAGCGCCCACCAAGAGTAACTGTGAGGACTTACAGTGTTGTGGCACCAGCACCACCACCACCATCACCAAAGGCTCAATTTTTCTGGCCCTGTTCAACAGGGGCATGTAATTACAATTCTTGATCTAATATTTCACAGCAGGGCCTGTTTCTGCGCCCACCAAGATTAACTGTGAGGACTTACAGTGTTGTGCCACCAGCACCAGCACCACCAAAGGCCCAATTTTTCAGCCCCTGTTCAACAGGGGCATGTAATTACAATTCTTGATCTAATATTTCACAGCAGCGCCCGTTCCAGTTCCCACCAAGAGTAACTGTGAGGACTTACAGTGTTGTGGCACCAACACCACCACCACCATCACCAAAGGCTCAATTTTTCTGGCCCTGTTCAACAGGGGCATGTAATTACAATTCTTGATCTAATATTTCACAGCAGGGCCCTGTGAGAGCTTACAGTGTTGAGGCCACAACTAAGGCCCAAATTTCTGCTGAGTATATAGCGCAGGCCCCTACTTTCAAAAATCCAACTTACAAACGACTCCTACTTGCAAACGGAAGGAGACAACAGGAAGTGAGATGAAATCTACCCCATAGGAAGGGAAATTCTCTCCTGTAAGAGTTAATATGGGAAAAACTTTTCTCCTTTCCACTGAAGCTTTATCACCAATCCTTGTTTCACTAAAAACCCCAAATTTTCAAAAAGCATTTGTCATTGGGACAAAAAGTGAGGTGAAATCTTCTGAAGAGGAACACAGACAACAAAACAAATGTCACAGGGGTGATAACCCTTCCCTATGTTTTCCAAAAAGCTTAAAAACTGATTTTTTGGCTGGAGCTACACTTTAAAAATGTACCAGTTCAAAATTACAAACAGATTCTACATAACAACAAACCTACAGTCCCTGTCTTGTTTGCACCGCCTGTATACTGCTATTCAGAGTATATAGGGCCTGGGGGCCCCGCACCTTTCCTTTTTTAATTTGGGTGCAGGGTTCCCCTTAATATCCATACAGGACCCAAAGGGCCTGGTAATGGACTGGAGGGTACCCATGCCGTTTGTCTCACTGATTTTCATCCATATTGCCAGGACCCGACATTACATTAAAGCCGCAAGCAGTTTTAAATGACTTTTTTTCCTTTAAAAATGTCATTTTGTGCAGGGACTGTTCTAAGCATGGGAAACACGCGCCACTTTACAGGCATACTATAGACACCCCTCAGGTACAATATTTAAAGGAATATTTCACTTTTTTTTTTTACTTTAAGCATCATTAAAATCACTGCTCCCGAAAAAACAGCCGTTTTTAAAAGTTTTTTTTGCATTGATACATGTCCCTTGGGGCAGGACCCAGGTCCCCAAACCCTTTTTAGGACAATACCATGAAAATTAGCCTTTAAAATGAGCACTTTTGATTTCAAACGTTCAAGTCCCATAGACGTCAATGGGGTTCTAACGTTCGTGCAAATTTTCGGTCCGTTCACAGGTTCTGGTGCAAATCGAACCAGGGTTTGTTCGGCTCATCCCTAACCCTAAGCCAATCATAGATGGATTGAATCTTGATTGGTTCAGCAGGTACTGGCCGAGGATCGATTCATCTATGGGCAGGTTGGTTGCACTGAAGTCAATCCTCTTCAGCAGTCAGCACAACCAGTCTGATTTTTTGCATGCTATTACTGTTGGTGGTTATAGCCGCCATCATCATCATTAAGCCATTGTGGAGAATTTGTAATATTGTTGTCACCAAATACCTTCCACTTCCTAATAATAGATTTCACTGTGCTTCTAGGTGTTGATAAAACCTTTTAATTTTTTTTGTATCCATCTTATGGCTTGTGCCTGTCCACAACTTTATCCCAGATATCTTTTGACAGTGCCTTGCCACCCATAGTTGATTGTTTGCTTCAGTTGCATTACCAGGGACTTAAATACTCCAGGAAAGCTCTTTTAATGCTAAGCTAATTAAAATGACAACAGCTGATAACAACTGAAAGTCAAATGGCTTTATGTGCCATTGGGAAGGTGATTAACTACCCCTGATTGAGTTTAGATGTCATTTTTAGGAGGGGGTGATCCTTTTTCCAACAATTTTCTGACATGTTGGTGATATATCTTTTACTTGGGTGTTATACTTTGTTATAATACAGCTGGATAAAACTAAAACTGTGTCTGCCTTCATTCCAGGCTGCAAAGCATCAAAATGTGATTATTTTAAAAGAGAGTGATTCTTTTCTAAACTTACTGTACTTTAACCAATCAGGTGTGGATTGCAACTCTCAAGCTCAGCCTTAACCCTTTTAAAACTTGTCTCCTCTCTTCACCTAGTTATGTATTCCCTTGCCTAGTTTTTTTTCCTACCTTTAAAAACAGAGGTTTTATTCATACTGCACATTTGAAAAAACTTGTAAAGACACATTGCCAAGCCGAGGCACCTATGTGAAATGTGGTCCCTAGGCTCTCATCTTAGGAAATATAAAGACGGCGCCTACTTATATCAATTTATATCTAGTTAAAGAAAGGTGTACATGGGCAGGGCACTACACAGAACAATACAATACAAAAACAATTTCCAGCACAATTACTAGCATTAGACAGACATCCAAACTAAATGGGGAGAGGAGCCAAACATTCAGCTGTAGTGGAAAGTTATCCATTTGGAATGGTATTATTACCACGATGAAAAACAAATGCAGTGCTCACTTCAGGGTCCCAGAATAGACATGTGAGGAATCTGAATAGTCAGTGCTCTGCTGTCCTCCAAACACCCGAACAGAATGCAGATAGATAAGGAGAGCTGGCAACTTGCACATCTATATCAAAGTCTTCATTTAGCTACAGAATAGTGAAGGTAAGAACAGCTTACGTATTTCGGCAAATAGCTTTAAGTCCTGTACACACAGGAAGAATATCGGGAGACATTTGCGCATGTGTATGTTGGTCTGTCCCGCCGGCTTCTGCTGGACGTGCATGCTAGAAAACCGTAAGCAGACCATCTCCCGATCAGCGCTCTCGGCCAATGAAAAGGAGCGCTGATCAGAGTGTTCTGGCAGGGAGAGGAGCTGTCCCCCTGTCAGAACTCCAGAGCTCAGCAGGGAAGATCAATGGATTAACCTTGCATGGTTAGTACAGCAGCTCCGACCGGAGCTGACAGTTGCATGAAAAAAAAACTGTAGTCTGTAGCTGGCTTTAGTCATAACCTATGACTAAGGCTATTTACCAAAACATGTAAGCTGTTCTTATCTTCAGTGTTCTGTAGCTAAATAAAGACTTGTGTCAACAGATGTGTAAGTTGCTGGCTCTCCTTATCTATCTGCATTTCTACCACTATAAATATGACTGCTTCATGCTCAGGGCTCTTGATTGCTAGGAAGCCAGCAGCTGCCAGAGCCCTAGCAACCATTAATGCATCAACCAACATTCCTGCCATAATTTTTGTTTTGGGGGGTGTCGTTCACCGTGACTGAGGATGGATTTACATGGCTGGATGATGTGAAGGACATTGGATTATTATAATTGGACATTTTTTATTTTTGTAAACGACTTGTCAAACGTGAACTTAGCATGTACATTCAACTTCTTGGTTGACCATGACAAGGCCTGTTCTGAGTGGAACCTGTCCTGTCAAACTGCTGTATGGTCTTGGTCACCATGCTGGAGCTCAGTTTCAGGGTCTTGGTAATCTTCTTATAGCCTAGGCCATCTTTATGTAGAGCAACAATTCTTTTTTTCAGATCCTCAGAGAGTTATTTGTCATGAGGTGCCATGTTGAACTTCCAGTGACCAGTATGAGAGAGTGAGAGCGATAACACCAAATTTAACACTCCCGCTCCCCATTCACACCTAAGATCTTGTAACACTAATGAGTCACATGACACCAGGGAGGGAAAATGGTTAATTGGGTCCAATTTGGACACATTCACTTACTGTACTCACTTTTGTTGCCAGCGGTATAGACATTAATGGCTGTGTGTTGAGTTATTTTGAGGGGACATCAAATTTACACTGTTATACAAGCTGTACACTCACTACTATACACTGTAGCAAAGTGTCATTTCTTCAGGGCCGTTTGAAGGAATTTGGGGGCCCCAAGCAAAATGGACATGGAGGTCCCCCAACCCCCCCCCCCCCGCACGCACGCAGGCACGCATGCAAAGCCTACAGGAATCACAGCATAGCGATACAGTTTAAGTTCACCAACACTTTATAGAAATAAAAAAGGTTTACAGTGCAAATACTGCTGTTGCATATAATGTGCATAACATTTAAAATTTTTCAACAATTGAACATTTGCAAAAAAAACACCACTGTACCATTGATTCACAAAAGAAGCAATAAGATGGAAATGGGATGGTGAAGAAAGAAGAAAATGGAAAGAAAGCTATGGTAATTGTTTTTATTATGGTCAGCAAGCTACCATATTTTTATTACTAAATGGGTCTTGATGACTGCCTTCCCCCTTACTACTCACCCCCCCGTGTTCTTTTCAACCCCCCTCCCTACCGCGTACCACGCGGCAGGAGATTCAGTTTTCTGTTCCCGGCCGGCCGGACTGAAAGGAAGTGAGCACTCAGTGTGTGCACTTTCTGTCAGTCCAGCCGGGAACAGGAAACTGAATCTCCTGTACCACGCGGACTGCAGGAGGAAGGAAGAGCCACGCTACAGGCTGCAGCTTATAGGAAGCGGCGGCCGGCGGCGTGGCTGGGGCCCCAGGCCAGCTCAGGGCCCCAAGCAATTGCTTGTTTTCCTGTCCTGTCGCGATGGGCCTGTATATATATATATATCTATCTATATATATATAGATTGCTTGTTTTGCCTGTCCTGTCGCGATGGGCCTGTATATATCTATATATATATATATATATATATATATATATATATATATATATATATATATATATATATCCTTTATTAAATGTAAAAAAAAAATCCCACAGTGTAAATACATTGAAAATCATGTCATTTAGTATTGTAAGTCCATGGCAATGACAATAAATGAAGAGTTTAACGATTTGCCTTCTTGTTCATTCTTGATGACTGCTCTTTATGAATGACAGCTCCCAGGATCACAACTGAATGTGAAAAAAGGGTGACGTTATTGACCAAATATGGATAAGAGCATATTAAGGCATGCCCTTTGGTTACGTTCAGCTAATAGGCTGAGAGCTATAGTTTGAGGTGTGCAGCTGCGGGTGCGTACATGTCAGGGAGTTGACTTTTTTTAATGGTAAGTCAGCATGCAATGTTCACCATAGTTATTCTACCAATAAAGATTTTTCTGAAGGTGTTAGTGTGCTTATATATTTTTTGACTTTTTTTTTTTGAGGTATGTATCCTTTACTCATTTACATGGGGTGGGTGGTATCTGGAGACCCCCTTATTCTAAGCCTTCTAGCCCAGGGTTGTTGGGAAGAAATCCTTGACCTCATCAACATGGGGACAAAGTGATTCCTTGCAGAGTACCTGCCTAATGTTGATGTGCATGTGACCTATTAAGGTTCAAGAGGTGGTTCACACTCCACTGCTCGATATTCAGTTGTATTAGCTTATTATTGAAATGATAAAAAGTGGTCCAAAGTGGCCACTTACTAAATCAAAAATGACGGCATGTGTTGCAGGCTCCATATAAAGGAAATCAATACTCAAAAAGAAGAAGTGCATGCTTCCTGTGCTGTGGAGTAGGGGTGCCTAATATGATTCCTTTGGCTCATTCAAAAGAGGGAAGGGACTGCTGCTCCTCTGAAAAGGAATCCACACTTGGATCACTTTTCAGTGGTGTTTGATAGGCAGGAAGGAGGTGACATGTCTGATTTACCATGTAAGTACCATGCAGCAATTGCATGCATTTCATGCAGTTGCGGTGCGGCCCCCATAAAATGTAATTAGTCATGTTAAGCAACATTAAGAATTAAGCATATTAAGCATCATTAAAATGGTTGTAAAAGCATAAGGTTTTTTTACCTTCACCGCCTTTTTATCCAGCAATGTCCAGGAGAGCCTTGCCTCTCCAGGAACTCGCAATCCTGATTGGCTTTTGGTAGCAGTGGGAGCCATTCATCACATTCATCACAGCCATTGAGCCAATCAGGAGATGGAGGGGCAGGGCCGAACACCGGATCCTTGTGTGAATAGACACACAGAGCAGTGGCTCAGCTCGGGTGCTCCCATAGCAAGATGCTTGCTTTGGAGGCACCCAGCAGGAGGGAAGGGGCAGGAGCGCCGGCATGGGACCCCAGAAGGGGAGGACCCAGGCTGCTCTGTGCCAAACTACTACGCAGAACAGGTAGGTATAACATATTTGTTATTTAAAAAAAAAAATAAAAACAAGACTTTAATATCGCTTTAAGCAATATGCTGTTTGATGCAGCCATGGCATGTTCAGGAGAGCAGTTGAGAGGTGGTAAAACCATGGCTCAACCCCATGAAAGCTTTACCACTTCACTGAGTGAAGTGACCTGGTCAATGTATGCAGATCAGCTAGTTCATGTAAACTTACATTTAGAACAACCTGGCACAATTCAATGAAACTTCTGACTGGTGCAAAGCGGTTCAAGGTAAAATGGGTGAACCTTCCAACTTTAGCACAGCTGTAATGTTCCCCTGCTAGCATTCATTAGTAGTTCATTGATAGATTTCACTTATTACCTGGAAATGCTAAAATATCAGAGTTTGTTACATTATTATTTTATATGTTACAGCAGTAACGCATGTAGTCGTTTATAAAAAAATGACTAAATTAATGTGGCACACCATGAATAACAGGCAATGTGAAAAGTACAGAATAAATATAAAATACTAAGCCATGAGTGATTAAGTGAAAGTTTTAAACTGACGTTTGACATTGTATGGAAAGATTAAACTAATTAAGTATTTTATATAACAGTGAATGTGAAGAAATAATATAATTTAATTCAAGAAAAATTAAATTAACATGCTGTTAAAACATAAATAGCGTTATATAATAATATATGCTGTGCAAAATTATCAGAGACCGTGAACATTTTTAAGTTGTGGTAAACATTCTGTGAAAAAAAACACATTTTTAAGTCATTGTATTAAAATTAAACAATAAAAAATACACTTAAATTCTAAGCTTTGTCAGAACCAATTGTGAGGTCTTTTATTCTGAAGTAATATGCATCTTGCACTTACACTTATAGCAGAGGAGACTAACATAGGTTATGATTTCCTTGGAACAATACAGTTGAGTACATTATGTGATTCTTTATTTTCACAAACGGTTACATTTTCAGGACAAGCTTTCAGGGCCTGCCCTCTTCTTCCAAGGTCCAGCCAGTACTAATGTACTGTAATAATGTACAAAGGTCTTAGAAGGAATCTGCAAAACAACAATCTCTGAGGAGAAAAAAAGAGACACAAACAAAGGTAATGCAATTAAGAATGTGGGTCAGATAAGGTGAAAAGAAGAGGGCTGTGGAATAAGAACGAAGGGGGAGAGAGTTAAGCTGGCCATAGATGGGTAGAATTTCATATGAAAATTCTTAGGAAAAAAAATGTTCTAAGAAAGTTTTTCCAATCCTTAGTGGGTTAAATTTAAGGTTTTTTTTACCATAGTGACAAGAAAATTCAAAGGAGCAGGGTTGGAAAAATGTTCTCAAATTAACAAATTTCTAACAGTGTATGTGGTTTTGTTGAGGAAAGTCTATGTATTCCAAAAACAAATGTTAAAGGATAAGTTTAACTTTTGGAGCATGTTACACATTACACCCATAATCAGGGTAACATGCAGGCTCGGACTGGCCATACGGCACATCAGACCACATTGCCTAACCACTGGGTGTGGTGTGTGGGTGGGTGCATCCCTGCTTTCCTCCTCCTGCTGTCATCATCGTCGAGAGGACCTCCTGCACTTTTATGTCATGCTGAGACCTCAAGACAGCAGAGGAGAGCTGCGCTGTGTACACAGTGGATGATCCTCACTGCTCCCTACCTGGGACCCCCTCCCTCAGTCCTCCCCATCTTACATTGACAACGCTGACATGGATCTCAGGGGGTTCTTATCTGGGTGACCCAGGTCTGCAGGTGGCTTGCAGTTCTCAATGAACTACGAGGGCGCAGATGAGCACCCTTATAGTTCATTGACACCTCTTCCAGCTTCGTAACTTTTTGCCTGTATGGAGGCACGGGCAAACAAGCGGAAGGTAGTGTATGCAGGAGCCTTACATTGCACTTGTGATCAACTAATCATGGGTCCAATGTTCTGCTAGTTCCATCAAAAATAGAAATAATTAATAAATGCACATTTTTTCCAGCAAAAATATGTACGTTTATTATTCTCTTCTTAAGGTGAACCTAGACTTTCAAAGCAAACAAAATCTTTCAAATATACAAAGATTCTGAGAATGTTCGTATGATTTTTGCAAAGAATTTTCCTAAGAGTTTTCATTCAAAATCTGTGGACAGCTTTACAAAGGTGAGAATGGTAATAAAAATATTGACTATTGATTTACAAAACTGAGATCCACAGTTATGCCCCGTACACATGATCGGACATTGAGGATTTTTTCCAACAGATGTTGGCTCAAACTTGTCTTGCATACACACGGTCACACAAAGTTGTCGGAAAATCCAATCATTCTGAATGCGATGACATAAAACGCATACATCGGGACTATAAACGGGGCAGTAGCCAATAGCTTTCATCTCTTTATTTATTCTGATCATGCGTAGCACTTTGTGCGTTGGATTTGTGTACACACGATTGGAATTTCCGACAACGGATTTTGTGGTTGGAAAATTTTATAGCAAGCTCTCAAACTTTGTGTGTCAGAAAATCCGATGGAAAATGTGTGATGAAGCCCACACACGGTCGGAATTTCCGACAACAAGGTCCTATTACACATTTTCCGGCTGAAAATCCGACCGTGTGTACAGGGCATTAGTCTGGTATTTTTTGTATGAAACAGAATTATCATACACAGTGCAAAGGTTTTCCTTTCCCGGAATATTTTGTTGATGTTTTTTGAAGAACAAAAACATTCATGTCTTTCATAGAATGGTATGGTTGGGAACTATGATGTCCCACAAGTGTGCAAGAATTTTCTTCCTTATGTTCTTGCACTTGTTGCTTTGAATGATGTATGCCACTAGAGGTACAACTGTATGTACAGCGTTTGCCGTTTACTGTTCCCTTGCATTACTGCTGCTCTCTTGAATATGTAGTGTTGTGTAGCATTTACAAACATACATTTCTTGAAAAAAAATGTAATACGTAAATTCAATACATTTTATGTACAGCCAAAATTTTAAAATTGTAAAATAGAAAGCACTGTCACCTTAAGTAGTACAATGCCTTTAAGCCTTTCACTGGCAAAGCTGTTTTTGCATACATGTTTAAAAAAATAATTGTAGGCCTGAGGATTAGAATATAATTACCTAGAATGGGGCTTTCATTTATTGCTATCGCATAGGGGACATGTCTCTTTATTGAGACATCAGGGATCTTTTATGACCCTTTAAGTGTCATAACTGAATCACAAATCATGCTCCATTAGCTTCTTCTCTTCTGGTTGAGGAAAGGGAAAACAGAAACTGGGGGTGAGGAACTCCTTGTCACGTTCAGCTTCTTACTAACTATGGTAGATTAATGACTAACAACTGGTCTCACACCCTTTTACCCAGCGACACCTGCCATGTGGGTCCCAGGTCTGTGATAGCAGAGCCTTGAAAATTTGACATAGGAGTCATGTGTGCAAGGGGGTGCAAATGTTCCGGGGGTCCATGGAAGCAATTGGGCAGATTGCAGCTGAACAATCACTTTCACCTGTGTACAACCCCTGCTTTGCCTGACATATTACATACATCAGTGACCGTTGAAGAGTTAATGCTAATCATATCGGCTGGTCCTCCCAGTAATATTGCTATAGGGCTGCTTCACACATCAGAGTAATGCTGTAAGGTGCCTGTGAAAGTATCCACAGTGTTGTCAGTGAACCACAGCACTACAGGATGATATCAATTATCTGCTGGGCTCCACCTATCACAGTAAGATGTGCAGCTGGAGGAAGCAATGTTCTTGTGCTGCTGTCATCCCACATTCTGGTTGAACAAAGGAAGAAAGTGAGAGAAAGAATTAAAAATATTGCTTCCATATACTTCTTAAAAAGCAATTTTTGACAAGATATCCTGAAAACTCACATCGGCCAGCTTGAGATCATGCTTTGCCTGCACTGTACTTTCATACATGTTTTGTGGTAGACTTTTTATCTTCTTTAAGTGAAAATCACAAACAGGAGATACCATGTACTGTAGTGTTCAATCTGTAAATCAATGACTACATCAAAAGTAAACTATAATTATATTTCAGGGACGCATGTCTATATCAATCCATATATAAAGGCCAAAGGAAGTTAAAAACCCTGCTGCCTGTTGGGGCATATTTTCCTTCATTAATTTTCCTGGAAACACAAGATAAAGCAAGAAGAAATCCTCCAAAATGAGAGGACGTCGCCTCTTTAACAGTTGTTAGAGTAAGACCTAATTTATATGAGCCCTGAGGTCTGTAGCCCAATGGGCTCAATGGGCATGTGCTTACAGTCAGTGTTGTGTTTTAGCTTAGGCCTAGGGCAGCACTTTGTGGGGGGCAGCAAAAAAGCCGCCTCCCCCACAAAAAAGGCACCCGCACCCTCCTCCCAACTCCCACAGGGCCACCATCAGGGGAGTACAGCTGAAGAGTGCAGTGGTGTCGCGGGTGCAGGGGGGACCAGGACGCAGTTTTAGTAGGTGCCGTCAAGCCGCCCCCCCCCCCGGTAAAGCCATGATTCTCTCTCTGATTGGCCCTCTGCTGTGGCCAATCATGGGGAGGGAAACACTGGGCAGAAAGCTGGGCGATGGCGCGGCGAACCCAATTAGAGCTGCTCTCTCTCTTCTCCCTTTGGCTGACAGAAAGGGGAGGGGGGGCGGTCAGGGGAGATACACAGACAGCCCGCAGCTCTCCTCTCCCTGTCACAGTGCTGCTGCTGATTTCTCTTCTCTGGCAAATGGAATAGCAGGGAGAGGAGAGCTGCGGACTGTCTGTGTATCTCCTTCCTCCTGTCAACCGAAGGGAGAAGAGAGAGAGAGTGGCTCTAATTGGGTTTGCCGTGCCTCCATCAGAAGACACTGGGGGGCATCATAGGAAATGTAGTCCTTGAAGATTGGCTGCCCCAGTGTGTTCACAGACACCATGCTACAGTCCCCAGCATGCATGCGCTCTGCTGGGGGGGAACCCGGAACCCAGAAAAAAGCAGAGGAATTGAGAGTTACAGGAGGAGAAAAAGAGATTACTGTGCTGGGGGAAGCCAGAGAGGGAGCCACACTGTACCCCTGTACACGCATCACCAGAGAGCCACATTGTACCCGCACCACCAGAGAGCCTCGCTGTACCCACATCACCAGAGAGCCAAGCTGTACCCGCACCACCAGAGAGGGAGCCACGCTGTACCTGCACCAATAAAGAGGAAGCCACGCTGTACCCGCACCACCAGAGAGGGAGCCACGCTGTACCTGCACCAATAAAGAGGAAGCCACGCTGTACCCGCACCACCAGAGAGAGGGCCACTCTGTACCTGCACCACCAGAGAAAGAGCCACGCTGTACCTGCACCACCAGAGAGGGAGCCACACTGTACCTGCACCACCAGAGAGGGGGCCACGCTGTACCCGCACCACCAGAGAGGTAGCCAAGCTGTACCCGCACTACCAGAGAGGGAGCCACGTTATACCCGCACCACCAGAGAGGGAGCCACGCTGTACCCGCACCACCAGAGGGGAGAAAGATGGAGCCACTGCCAGGATACAGACATGCTACACTACTGACTAGAGTTGGCCTGGCCAAGCCAGAGTGAGCAAACGTTCAGCCGGAGGGATCACTGTTGCGGTTTCACCTGGTCTGGTAAGAGGGCCTGTTGGCCATTATCCATTACTGTTGCCAGGGACTGAGCCATTAGGAAGTGCCTAACCTGGTATCCTCCAGGACTTATTGACCGCCATAACAAGTTCGAACGCTGAGCCTCCGGTCCAAAAATAGTGGGGTGACACAATTTTTACAGCACCAGGTGACACCAACCCTAGTGACGCCACTGTCTCAGAGCCCAGTGCCACAACAAGTTCCGGCACTGAGCTTCAGTTACTGGCCAGACAGGCGTATGCTAGCGTGGGCACCCAGGACATCTGCTGCCCGGGGTCTCACAAGCGGTGATAGGCTTTCCGTAGCAGCCAACACCTCTCTCCCCACTGTCAGCCACACACACGCCTTGGCTCCTCCTCCTCCTTGGCTCCAATGTGCACACAGCCAGGAGGAGGAGGAGCCACAGAGGAGGGACACGACTTCAGTGCAAGAGCCGCGCTGCTGGTCTGAGGTCTGTGTATAGTTTACAGTAGAGGGGAACACAGTAACCGGGAAGGGGGGCAGATAACAGATGCACACATGGAGTGATGGGAGGGGGGTAAGGGGATATGTGCTGGGTGCTTTGGGAGGGGACAGGATATGTGCTAGTGGGGGGTCTGATTCTCTCCCCCACCACTAGCACATGTCTCCCCTCCCAAAGCACCCAGCACATATCCCCTTACCCCACAAATGAAAAGATGCTGCATCCCTCTCTGTCCTCCTCCTGCGGTGTCCCTCTCTGTCCTCTTCTCACGGTGTCCCTCAGTCCTCTTCCCATGATGTCCCTCTGTCTTCTTTCCACGGCATCCCTCAGGCCTCCTCCTGTGGTGTCCCTCTGTCCTCTTCCCGTGGCGTCCCTCTGTCCTCTTCCCGTGGCGTCCCTCTGTCCTCTTCCCATGGCGTCCCTCTGTTCTCCTCCCATGAAGATGACAGGGTGGATCTTAAAAAGTAAGGGGTGTGGCCTTGGCAGGAAGGGGTGGGTCATATTTAAATTAGGGGGTGCGTGAGTTTAGTCAGGCCTAGGGCAGCACAAGACCTAAATACACCACTGCTTATAGTACATGGCTGGACTACCTCTCTGTGAGCTCTTTTTTTTTGTTGAAAACATTAAAATAACTCACATCTCTTAGTGTAATAACCAACACAAGTATAAGTGTCTGTAATCAGCAGAAATCCTCACCGTGGGGAGCAGTTTGTGGGACTTCTAAGTAGCGTGATAATGTCACCAGACCATGCCTCGTTTTAGCAAATTGACTCTCTCAGAAAAAGTGAATGCTGCTACTGAGAAAAGCAGGAGCAGTGACTTTATTAGTGTATATATTTATTTTATGTAGGTAAAATAAGCACAGGTCCCACTGACAGCACTATTTATTATCATCATACTTAGATGCAAGCACAAATGCCTTTAACTCCTTTTCCAAAAGTTCTCTGTGTTTCTTTGCAGATCAGAAAAATACAGTTCTATGCTTCCTTCCCTCAGCAGCTGAGGCCATACTAGATGAGGCAGAGGGAGCTGAGTAAGTGATCTTCAGCCAGAAGAGTGACCCTCCACTGTCAGAACTGACGTGCCTGCCAGAACCTATAACCATACAGCTTCCCAAGAAGACCTAGCTACTATGAGAAGCACCTCCCCAGTTGCTACCAGTACTGCTATTCCAGTGGGGAAGCCTTGTGTTCTCAGGTCTGGGATCTGTTTGGTTATGTTACCAGAGCTACTCTGGACTGCACTGAGTGGAATTCTGTTTATGAGGATAGTAGCTATTTGTGGTCTAATGATTCTCTGCTAAAATCTCTATTGCTATAGAGTTTTATAGAGACTATGTTATGCAACCACATGCTGCTCTGACTGAGCCAAAGAAACATAGCTGTGAAAAGTCTATGTTTTTGCAGGTTTCATGCTCTGTTTTGTATTGTTCTGCGGTGCATGCATAATCTTTGCAATCCTGAACCTGATTTGCATTATTGATCCTAACTTTGTACCTTTTTAGTAAACTGCATGTTACCATTGCTCTCTGTTAATTCAGTTGATAACCCTTCCTGTTACAAGAATACAACTGACTTTATAAGGTATTTTAATTTGGCACTTTAGCACAAAGGTGTCTAATATACAATGTTCACATTAATTCCATTGCATCCCTAAAAGAAATAAAATGTGGACACCTCCCTAAGTTGGGAAATATATTTATGTTGTGGCGTGTAGAATCAGTATATAACCTAAATATTAGTAGATATCTATTTCATTAAGCTATGCTGTTGAGGGAATACATAGTAAAAAAAATATGTAACAATATGTGATGAGAATCATATTGTTTTTCATTTGTATTGGCTGTATTGATGTGCAACCACAAATCCCTGAGGTGTTGCACAGAGGTTAACATTGCACTTCAATTAAATAGCATGATTTATGACAAAAATTTCCACCTCATTTTTCACAATGGCAATACCGTATTCAACCTATATGCACTAAACAATCACAATTGCTAGTAAACCGCAATGGCATCATATTTTAAAATTTGCTTTCTACATGGAAAGCTCCTATATTTTTTAAAGAGGTATACATACAGTACCAACCAATATTTATGAATTTATGAATTTTAAGGGCTTTCTATGATATATAAATAAACAGTATACAGTATTGTGCAAAAGTTTTAGGCAGGTGTGAAAAAATGCCGTAAAGTAAGATGGCTTTCATAAAAATATATTTTAACCACTTCAGCCCCGGAAGAATTTGCCCCCTTCCTGACCAGGCCATTTTTTGCGATATGGCACTGCGTCAATTTAAATGACAATTGTGCGGTCATGCAACGTTGTACAGAAACAAAATTGCTGTCCTTTTTTCCCCATAAATAGAGCTTTCTTTTGGTGCTATTTGATCACCATCCTTTACGGTTGTCAGCCTGTAGTTCTCAATGAATGACCAGGGAGCTGTTGAGCGCTCTAGTAGGTCATTGAGCTTCCTGTCGTTCAGCGGGTGTTGGTACAGCTGAACACCGTGCAATGCACTGAGCACTGCACAGTGTATTCAAGCACGGATTGGGCAAAGTTTGCTCAATCAGGGTGCAGTGAATAGCTGGTTATTAAGAAAGGGCTGGGAAGCCGACTGCGGCATCCTTAACAACCAATGATCAGCTGTCAATGGGCTTCTCCACTGACAGCTGAATAAAAAAAAAACATTGCCGGCAATTAAAAAATGAAAAAAAAAAAAAAAAAACTGGCGGTGTCATCCGATGGCACCGCCCTCCTTGTACATACCAGTGAATGCTAGGTCAGTGATGTCCCAAGGGGGCGGTGCCACCAGGTGACATTGCCAGATGGCCTTGCCCTTACCTATATAAGAACTGTCAAACAACAAGCCAGACATACTGTGGTTTGCAGTTGGCAGGAGAGCGATTTTTTTTTTTCTTTTTTGGGTCAGCGGTGCGGGCATCGTAATTGACAATGGATCTACATTGAGGAACACTTTTTAAAAATTTTTTAATAAATAATTTGTCGAAAACTGTTTGTGTTTTTATTACTTTTTGTCACTTTTTTGGTGAATGGGTAGGGGTACTATATACCCCATGCTCATTCACATAGGAGCTTTCAGATCCTGATAAGCCCTTTGCCCGCAGACCCCCACAATCACAGCCCAGGGTTGTGAAGAAAAGACCCTTATCCCCATCATTATGGGGACAAGGGGCTTTGGGGTTGGGGGGAGCCCCTGTCCCAAGGCACCCATGTTGAGGGCGTGTGGCCTGGAATGGTTCAGGGGGGGCACTGGTAAGGTAAGATAAGAGTCTGGTATAGATTGGGGGGCACACCATTTTTTTAACATTTTTCCATTGCCGGCAAAGGTATTGTATTGTCTGCAATTTAAATGTCTATGCTCTATACATGCTACAGATGTGCCACCTTACAGGCAGACTAAGGGGAGCCCCCAGAGACTATATTTAAAAGAAATGTTTTATTTTTCTTGTTGCACTTTAAGCATTATTAAAATCAGTAAAAACCAGTAAAAACAATATTTTTTTAAAAACATTTTTGCATTGATACATGTCCCCCAGGGCAGTACCAGGACCCCCATACCCCTTTTATGGCCATTAACTATATAATCCTTCAAAATGGGAACTTTTGATATTTCAAGTTCAGTTCCCATAGACTTTAATAGGGTTCGCCGTTTGGGTCAGAACTTTTTCCATGTTCGAGAGTTCTGGTGCGAAACAAACAGGGGGGTTTTGGCCTATCTCTACTACACAGACAGTCTGCATGGCTGTGGTATTACAATCATGATCTGCTGATCATGGGTGCAATGCTTTACAGGCTACTAACAAAAAATAATAAATGAATATTTTTTTTAACCTACAAAAAATGTGCATTTCTTATTTTTTGTGTAAAGGAGAACTTATTCTTTAACATTTGTATTAAATTAATCCCATATCTGAAATTTGTTTAAAGCTGTTTTTTTTTTAATGAAGCAGATTTTTCTCTTTTGGAAATAAGACTATGCTATTTTAAGTAAATACATGTTTCCAATAAAGAGAGCATCATAAAACTGAGAATAGCACATTGTGTTCAAACACTCAGCAGACTCCATGCATTGAAAAACAAGAAAACACAATTACTTTTTAATGCAACAACACTTGTGTAATACAATAGCTGTAGATTTTTGCTTCACAAGTCAAGTTTAGCAAATTAAATAAATATAATACTTTTTTGTTTGTCAAACTGGTCAGATCACACATGTCACAGGTAACATGACTACACAGCAAGATTGCAGCTAAGTAACTGGATTCAGTTGTCACCATTTAATTGCTCTTTTTGTGGCACACAAATTGTATTTATGTACTGTATGTATGTATTATACTGTTAATACACATTAAGTCTAACAATCTGTTTCATTCATATCTCTTGCAGTTAGTGGATTTTTCACATTTTACCTCTTCTGATCCATTTACTGTTTTTTGTTTGCTCAGTGCTCAGTGTGTCTAGGTGTGCTCCCATGCCATCTGCTGCCAGATAATCATCAGCACAAGGCTTAAAGTGTATCTAAACCTTACGTTTAAAATTGAATAAATATTTATTTACCACAAACTTGTCCTACTGCCTCAATTTTTTAAATCTTTCCTTTATTCTTATTTTTTTCAACTTGTTATTTACAGCCTCTAGTGCAACCATTTTGTGTTTGGGTGACAACGCTGCTCATGCACTCCCTAAGCAGATACAGTGTTGTCACCCTCGGAATGCATGTTCTCACTATGTAGTAAAAGCTTATGTGGGTACACACATTCCGCTTCCTAGCTCCCAGTGCAATCTTCCTGCCTCAGCCCTGCCAACACAGTAGCCCTTATGTTTGCTTGCATACAACTGTAATGGCACTAGGAGGCAGGACTGTCTTTAACAAAGGGCAAAAAGGGCCCACTCATTGTTATGGGGTCCAAATCAGCCGCCCCTTGAGCACACACTGCCTGCAAATGGTTGATAAGTGGATTCGGGAGGAATCAAGAAAATGTTTGCCCAGGGTCCAATCAATATTACAGATGGCCCTGCAAGGAGGCACAGGATATGTAGTCCTGTGCATACTGAGGGTGCAAACAGAAGTCCACAACAGCATTGCATGTCCATTCATGGCACTATGACCTTTAAAACCCAAAATAAAAGTAAGCATAACATTTTCTTTATTTATTTAAATGTTGGATTTTTCAATTTCCACACAGCTCTTTTCAGACATTTAAGCCTCCTACACATGATTGGATTTTACGCAGACAAAACTGCTGACTTTTGTCTGAAGGGTGTTGGTCCCAAACTTGTCTTGCATACAAACAGCACACAATTGTCAGCCAACAAACATGAACGTACTGACGTACCACGTGGTTTTTCATCTCTTTAGCGCCACCCTCCTTCTGCAAATTTCGTGTTAGTAGAAGTTTGGTGAGTGTTGATTCGTGCTTTTTATTTCTCGCTTTTCATTTTGCTCTTTTCATTTCATGCTTTTCGGCCGGCGCTTTTCAGTTCGTTTCTAAACGGCCGTTCGTCAACCAGCCATGTTGCGGAAAATGGAGGAGATAACATGTTATTTATTATTGGCCTTGGAGTTATTGCTTTGACCCAAGTCCAGTCCAGGAACAGGAGAAGGAGGATTTCTTGGACCAAAAATTGGTTGCTTTATTAATCATGACCAATTATGACATATAACTTTGCTGCGGGAGCTCCAGCAGAATAATCCAGATGATTTTTGGAATCATCTATGGATGACAGACCCCTGCTATCACCAACTCTTGGCATTGTTGACCCACTATATTAAGAAGCAGGACACATGCATGAGGCTTTTATTTAATTTTTTGGTTGGATAATGATTTGATTTGGAATATTTTCTATATTTTTGGATGCATAGAATGCACTTTTTGGTTAAGTTCTATTGGCAGATAGCATGTCTAATTTTAGTTATTTTTTTAAATAAAAAAATTGTGGAAAATAATACTTGGCTATGTGTTTTACTTCAAATGACAGTTTGGTAGTAGGCAGTTACATTTTAAAAAATACAATGTAAAATTAACAAGGGACATAGTTGTATCTTTGACCTTAAAAACTACAGGATAATGATGTTGTGGTAACTTGCACCAAAAACAAATAACAAGCATAATAATATTATTCTTGATATCACCTTTGAAAATTGCTCCATCAACATCACTAGCAAAGCAGCTTCATTATTATCTAATTAAAGAAGAAAGGAATGTGTGCTGCATTTCGAGATTTCATAATTTGCCATGTCACGAATGTTAACCACTTCAGCCCCGGACCATTATGCTGCCTAAGGACCAGAGGACTTTTTCCAATTTGGCACTGCGTCGCTTTAACTGCTAATTGCGTGGTCATGCAATGCTGTACCCAAACGAAATTTGCGTCCTTTTCTTCCCACAAATAGAGCTTTCTTTTGATGGTATTTGATCACCTCTGCGGTTTTTATTTTTTGTGCTGTAAACGAAAAAAGACCGAAAATTTTGAAAAAAAGTGATATTTTCTACTTTTTGTTATAAAAAAAATCCAATAAACTCAATTTTAGTCATAAATTTAGTCCAAAATGTATTCGGACACATGTCTTCGGTAAAAAAAATGTCAATAAGCGTATATTTATTGGTTTGCGCAAAAGTTATAGCGTCTACAAGCTAGGGTACATTTTCTGGAATTTACACAGCTTTTAGTTTATGACTGCCTATGTCATTTCTTGAGGTGCTAAAATGGCAGGGCAATACAACCCCCCCCCAAATGACCCCATTTTGGAAAGTAGACACCCCAAGGACATTGCTGAGAGGCATGTTGAGCCCATTGAATATTATTTTTTTTTGTCCCAAGTGATTGAATAATGACAAAAAAAAAAAATTACAAAAAGTTGTCACTAAATGATATATTGCTCACACAGGCCATGGGCATATGTGGAATTGCACCCCAAAATACATTCAGCTGCTTCTCCTGAGTACGGGGATACCACATGTGTGGGACTTTTTGGGAGCCTAGCCGCGTACGGGGCCCCGAAAACCAATCACCTCCTTCAAGATTTCTAAGGGCGTACATTTTTGATTTCACTCCTATCACTACCTATCACAGTTTTAAAGGCCATAAAATGCCCAGATGGCACAAACCCCCCCCCAAATGACCCCATTTTGGAAGTAGACACCCCAAGCTATTGGTATCAAGCCCATGTGGTATCCCCATACTCAGGTGAAGCAACAGAATGTATTTTGGGGTGTAATTTCACATATTCCCATGGCATGTTTGAGCAATATATCATTTAGTGACAACTTTGTGCAAAAAAAAAAAAAAATGGTCGCAACTTGTGTCACAATATCAAATATTCCATGGACTCGACATGACTCTCAGCAAATAGCTTGGGGTATCTACTTTCCAAAATGGGGTCATTTGGGGGGGTTTTGAACTGTCCTGGCATTTTATGCACAATATTTAGAAGCTTATGTCACACATCACCCACTCTTCTAACCACTTGAAGACAAAGCCCTTTTTGACACTTTTTGTTTACATGAAAAAATTATTTTTTTTTGCAAGAAAATGACTTTGAACCCCCAAACATTATATATTTTTTTAAAGCAAATGCCCTACAGATTAAAATGGTGGGTGTTTCATTTTTTTTTTTCACACAGTATTTGCGCAGCGATTTTTCAAATGCATTTTTTGGGGAAAAAACACACTTTTTTAAATTTTAATGCACTAAAACACACTATATTGCCCAAATGTTTGAAATGTTTCAAGTACATGTATACCAAACATGACATGCTTTAAAATTGCGCACAAACGTGCAGTGGCGACAAACTAAATACATTTTTAAAAGCCTTTAAATGCCTTTACAGGTTACCACTTTAGATTTACAGAGGAGGTCTACTGCTAAAATTACTGCCCTCGATCTGACCTTCGCGGTGATACCTCACATGCATGGTGCAATTGCTGTTTACATTTGACGCCAGACCGACGCTTGCGTTCGCCTTTGCGTGAGAGCAGGGGGGGACAGGGGTGCTTTTTTTTTTTTTTTTTCTTTATTATTTTATTGCTTTTTTATCTTATTTTTAAACTGTTCCTTTCATTTTTTTTTTAATCATTTTTATTGTTATCTCAGGGAATGTAAATATCCCCCATGATAGCAATAGGTAGTGACAGGTACTCTTTTTTGAAAAAATTGGGGACTATTAGACCCTAGATTTCTCCTCTGCCCTCAAAGCATCTGACCACACCTAGATCGGTGTGATAAAATGCTTTCCTAATTTCCCAATGGCGCTGTTTACATCCGGTGAAATCTAAGTCATGAAATGCTCGTAGCTTCCGGTTTCTTAGGCCATAGAGATGTTTGGAGCCACTCTGGTCTCTGATCAGCTCTATGGTCAGCTAGCTAAATCACCGGCTGCATTCTCAGGTTCCCTGTTATGACAGGAGTGCCAGAGAAAAACACGGAAGACTGTGGTGGGGGGGGGCATTCCCTCCCACTGCTTGTAAAAGCAGTTTAGAGGCTAATTAGCCACTAGGATTGCTTTTACATGAAAGCCGATCGCTGGCTGAAAAGAATGATACCAAGATGATACCTAAACCTGCAGGCATCATTCTGGTATAACCACTCAAAGTCATGAATGGGGTACCTGAAGACAAAAAAATGGTTAACAATAAAACACAGTAAACGGTAAAGTATAAAAAATTGCATACCTGAAAAGCAAACTTGATAAAACATAATAAAAATAAAACATTGCAGAATAGAATACAATAAAAAAGAGCAGAACAATAGAGAGAGAATAGAGAGAGAGAGAACAATAAAACGACAACTATTTTTTCTTATTTTATAGATATATATATATTTTTTTACACTTTTTTTTGTAACTAACTTTTATAACTGTAACCGGTTCCAGGTTCGGGTCTCTCAAAATGCGATGGCATCTTGGGAGACCCTGTGAAAGTGTGCCTAGTCTGTGCAATGCTGTACCCTACGCTAATACTCAACTAGTGCATGGTAGCGTTCAAAACATTCACGCCTATATCAGCGCTTGCTGCAGACACAACATCTTTTTTGGGGGGGTTCGCTGGGTAGGGGTACTTGGGAGGACATAAAGAAAATGCCTCTCATGCAGCCGACTGCATTTGGTTGGGGATGTGAATGGGGGAAGTACGGGCGCTGCAGAAGTGGTGGGTTCCCAATTAGGATTGGCGAATGCAGCATGAAGGGCACTATGGGCACGACGGGCCTGTGTTTTTCTTCTTGGTGGCAGCGGGACACTACTTGTGCTTGCCACCTCACCAGCTTGAACTGCATTTATGGGACTCGCTACGTCACCAAGTGTTACTGCAGTGCTGGTTTGACTAAGACCAGGTGTACTAGGCCGCTGGTGCTTGCCAGGTGCTAGCAGGTATCTGGGCTGATCCCCCTAACACTGCGTTTTTGGGAACCCTAAACTGTTGGGGATGCTAGTATAGATCTGATCGGATCAGATATTGATCCGTTCAGATACTATACCACTAAGGGAGGCATATGCTGCGTGCGTGGGTGTTAGCGGTACTGGCGCTAACCTGACGCTGCTTGGGGCTGGTGCTTGCCAGTTCACCAAAACGCTACCAAAAAAACTGTTAGCGATCGCAGGGATCGGGCCTGACTCTGCGAACGCTGCAGTTATGCATTTAGTGTTTTGTAAGTGACAGTGATCGATCGATACTGCACTTGGGTGGGCTGGGCCTGGCGGAGGGGCAAAACGCAGGTGCTAGCAGGTATCTGGGCTGATTCTGCTAACACTGCGTTTTTGTGAACCCTAAACTGCTGGGGACGCTAGTATAGATCGGATCAGATATTGATCCGATCAGATACTATACCACTAAGGGAGGTTTACGGTGTGTGCGTGGGTGTTAGCGGTACTGGCGCTAATCTGACGCTGCCTGGGGCTGGTGCTTGCCAGTTCACCAAAATGCTACCAAAAAAACTGTTAGCGATCGCAGGGATTAGGCCTGACACTGCGAACACTGCAGTTATGTGTTTAGTGTTTTGTAAGTGACAGTGATCGATCGATACTGCACTTGGGTGGGCTGGGCTGGGCCGGGCGGAGGAGCAAAACGCAGGTGCTAGCAGGTATCTGGGCTGATCCAACTAACACTGCGTTTTTGGGAACCCTAAACTGCTGGGGACGCTAGTATAGATCTGATCGGATCAGATATTGATCCGTTCAGATACTATACCACTAAGGGAGGTGTATGCTGCGTGCGTGGGTGTTAGCGGTACTGGCGCTAATCTGACGCTGCCTGGGGTGACGCATATCACCGCCGAGCGCTCAGGGGGCTAAATCTTTATTCGGTAATAAACGGCGGGTGCCCTGACACTATAAAAAATAAACGAACTAACCAGCGTCACCCATAACACTTATACGGTGATCTGTGGCGAAAGGGTTAACTAGGGGGCAATCAAGGGGTTAAAACATTTATTAGATAGTATATGGGGGTCCCTGACGCTATAAAACGCTGACGGAGAACCTA
Organism: Aquarana catesbeiana; assembly: GCF_042186555.1. NCBI lineage: Eukaryota > Metazoa > Chordata > Amphibia > Anura > Ranidae > Aquarana > Aquarana catesbeiana. The sequence continues at coordinate 354,970,947 of NC_133328.1, read as the reverse complement.
AATATTTACGTCCCTAACTAGCGTCACCAGCGACACTAATACAGCGATCAGAAAAATGATCGCTTAGCGACACTGGCGACAGGGGGTGATCAAGGGGTTAAAACTTTATTAGGGGGGTTAGGGGGGTATCCTAGACCTAAAGGGGGCTAATACTAACTGCCCTACCACAGTAACTGTCACAAACTGACACCATGCAGTAATCAGAAAAAAAAAACAAACAAAAAACTGCTTGGTGTTAGTGTGACAGGGGGGGGTGATTGGGGGGTGATCGGAGGGCGATGGGGGGGGATCGGGGGTGTTTTGTGTGCCTGGCATGTTCTACTGTGAGGTGTAGTGTTTGTGCAATCACATTAATGTCTTCTCTCCTCGGCGCCGGAACGGAAAATACCGAGCCGAGGAGAGATGACATCATTTCCTTTGCTGCTGTTTAGCATACAGCAGCAAAGGAATGTTCTGATTGTCCGGCGGCGATCGCGAGGGGGGGCCACGAACGGATGGCCTCCCCCTCACCTCCGATCGCCGGGGGACAAAAGAGGACCGCCTCGGGCACCGGGGGGGTCCGATCGGACCCCCCACCCGCGGTAGGCAGATCATGTGTATGTACGTGATTCTGCCTGCCCGTGCCGCCTTGCCGACGTACATCAGCGTGAGGCGGTCCTCAAGTGGTTAATTCTCCATTACGAATGCTAGTTTACAAGACCGACCGCTTCCAGCTCGTCCTTGCTTCTGAGCATGCGTGTTTGTACTTTCGACTTGTGTACACACGCTTGGAAAATCCAACAACAGGCATTTGTTCGCGGAAAATTTTAAAGCCTGCCATCCAACATTTGTCTGCGGAAAATCCAACAACAATTGTCCAATGGAGCATACAAATGGACAGATTTTCCACCAACAGCCTGTCATCACACAATTTCCATGGGAAAATCCAATCATGTGTATGAAGCTTTACAGTGCCTTGCAAAAGTATTCACCCCCTTGGCATTTTTCCTGTTTTGTTTCCTCACAACCTGGAATTAACATGGATTGTTTGAGGATTTGCATCATTTAATTTACAGAACATGCCCACAACTTTGATGTTTTTTTTAATTTGAAGCAAACAACAAATAGGACACAAAAACAGAAGAAGTCAGTGTGCATAACTATTCACCCCCTAAAGTCAATACTTTGTAGAGCCACCATTTGCGGCTATGTCAGTTCCAAGTCACTTTGGATAAGTCTCTATGAGCTTGCCAAATCTTACCACTGGGATTTTTTCCCATTCCTCCCTGCTCCAGCTCCTTCAAGTTGGATGGTTTGCACTTGTAAACAGCAATCTTTAAGTCTGACCACAGATTTTCTATTAGATTGAGGTCTGGGCTTTGACTAGGCCATTGAAACACATTTACATGTTTCCCCTTAAACCACTCAAGTGTTGCTTTAGCAGTGTGTTTGGGGTCATTGTCCTGCTGGAAGATAAACCTCCGTCCTAGCCTCACACACACAGAGTGGTACAGGTTTTGCTCAAGAATATCCCTGTATTTAGCACCATCCACCTTTCCCTCAACTCTGACCAGTTTCCCAGTTCCGACTGCTGAAAAACATCCCCACAGCATGATGCTGCCACCACCATGTTTCACTGTGGGGATGGTGTTCTTTGTGTGATGTGATGTGTTGGGTTTGCGCCAGACATAGCGTTTTCTTTGATGGCCAAAAAGTTAAATTTTAGTCTCATCAGATCAGAGTACCTTCCTCTATACATTTTGGGAGTCTCCCACATGCCTTTTCGCAAACTCAAAACGTGTCATTTTGTTTTTTGCTGAAAGTAATGGCTTTCTTCTGGCCACTCTGCTTTAAAGCCCAACTCTATGGAGGGTACGGCTTATTGTCATCCTATGTACAGATATTCCAGTCTCTGCTGTGGAACACTGCAGCTCCTCCAGGGTTAACTTAGGTCACTGTGCTGCCTTTCTGATTGCCCGGTCCGTGAGTTTTGGTGTGCGGCCATCTCTTGGCAGGTTTGCTGTTGTGCCATGTTCTTTCCATTTGGTTATGATAGATTTGATGGTGCTCCTAGGGATCATCAAATGTTTGGATATTTTTTTATAACCTAACTTTGACTTGTATTTCTCAACAACATTGTCCCTTACTTGTTTGGAGTGATCCTTGGTCTTCATTACTGTGTTTGGTTAGTAGTGCCTCTTGCTTAGGTGATTCAGCCTCTGGGGCCTTTCAAAAAGGTGTGTATATGTAATGACAGATCATGTGACACTTTTCACACAGGTGGACATCATTTCACTAATGTGACTTCTGAAGGTAATTGGTTGCATCAGAGCTTTTTATAGGCTTCATAACAAAGGGGGTGAATACACACGCGCATGCCAATTATCAGTTTCTTATTTCTGAAAAATAGTTTTATGTATATACTTTTCTAATTGTACTTCACCAACTTAGACTATTGTGTTCTGATCCATCACATATAATTCAGATTAAAAACACATTAAACTAAAGGCTGTAATGTAACAAAATAGGTAAAAAGCCAAGGGGGTGAATACTTTTGCAAGGCACTGTATTTAATAATGAGAATTTGTTTATATTTTAAATATTTTAAAGTAACTTATCAAAGGTTTCTGAACCTAAATGTATTAAATATGAATCTGTTTGGATATGATCATCTGTGGTAATACATTTATTTGAACTTCTGCTTCTGTACTTAGTATCATTTTCTGGTGCTGAACTTAGCTTATCCCATGACTCCTACCTTTGACTGTCCTTGGTTTTGACTCAGAATGGATTGCTAAATCACAATGATCTGCAGCCTGCCATGACTTTGCCTGCATTGTCAGTTGTCACCTGTACTCTTTTTTTTCTTTAAATCGGCAAGTTTCATTCATACCATCAATGGGTTTATCAAAGCCTAGGTACTGCTAGCGTCTTCGTGGATGCATCCTGACAATGCCTAATGATGCTATAACATAACCTATGACTATAAAAATATGATCCAGTCTTCTGCTTATATTATGCAAAACATCAGACTCAGTTAACTGCTATATATGTCATTTATATTCCTTCTGACTATTATATTAAGTTGCGTTAATAAAACAGTGAGTTGAGAAGTGGTATAAATCACGCATACTTTAATGTACTTGTATAATACTGTATATTTTAAAGTTTATTGTGTGATCATCTAAAGACAACTGTTTACTTCACCCTTGTGCGAAGATCTTAATTATATTTATATTCTATCAATGACAGAACTGTTCATATCATTATTGTTTGCAAAGAACAACAAAGACCTTCGTGGCCTCTGCATATTCTGTGAATTTCAATTGGCATCTGCAGTCAAATGCATTATACATATGCATTAGTACCTTAGCTTGAAATGCTATGCCATGCCTGTTCTAGATTAATAAGAACTGTCACTCCGCATTCTGTCTTTGTGTATTATATAACATTTTATGCTATATCATTTTTACAATGGAGAATTAGGTATGCAAATATGAGTATCTCTTGATACTTAGAACGGCTCTTGAAAACATCCATTCATTTGTGATGTGAAAATGGCCATTGGGTTCAGAAGATTTTTTTTAATTATCATGAGAGTTGAAACTATAAAAAAGATTTCATTTTTTTAATTTGAAACCTTTAATCTAAATCAACGTTCAACAGTAACTTGTATGCAGGCTTCTCAAGTATGAAAAAGCACTTTGATTATTCTTCTCTCTAAAGTGTTCATATAATTTCCCATCACCTTACGTATTCCCCTCTCAGTTATTTCCGTCAGTCATTATCAAATATGGGAACACCACTTTTCAAATAAATACTGCACCAAAACATACATATGGATGTGTAGGGAAAAAAAAGAACTGGGAGTACAGTAGAAAGACAAGAATAATAATGATCTTGAAACAATCCCATAACATAAATAGAGTGCAGCCTTAAATACAGTAATACCTAATTTGGTTGAATAATCAGAGATAACCTTGAATACGTTATTAGAGGTGAGCATAAAAGTAATGTAAAATTATTTATATTATATATCTAGGTGTGGGATCTCATTACTCACAAACCTATAATAAACACACAAGTGTAAAGGCTAGCCGGAGGCTAGCCTGTATTTGTGGGAGGAGTCTGAGAGGGCTATTTAAGCCTCCTCCTCTGTCAGGCCAGGGCTCGTCGGCGTTTCTGGGTTCAGAAGGGGGTGGGGCCTACACATCACTTCCGGGTCCTTGACAAGCCACGGTCGACTGCTACATGGTGGCGGTGCCTCTCTCAGTGCTTCACCGTGAAGTTCGCCTGTCCACCCACCTGGTCCCCTGGTTCTCCTGCTGTTGCAGCAGGGGGGGGTGATCGGCCGCCCACCACCGATTTCTCTCCCCATGTGATCCAGCTCGCCAGCCAGCTCCTCTCTCCCCTTACCAGCTTGCTCCACGGGGGAGCCACCCGCACGCTCCTCCGGGTGTTGGCGGGGGATGTTTAGCCAGCTGCCTGCTCCTCTCCTTAAATGGCTCCACGGGGGGCTGCCCGCCCGCTTCTCCCGGCGATCATGCCGGGGGGAGGGAGGGGGCCGTCCATCCATCCTCCACCACCCTCCTTCCCCTCAGCTCGGCTGCATCTAGTCAGGGTGCTGCCTGGCCACTTCTCCCGGCGATCATGCAGGGGGGGAGGGGGGGCGTCTGTCCAGTACCTTAGCCGCTGCCCGCTTCTCCCTTTCATCTTCATGCCTGCCGGAGCTGTCGGGGCCACCCACTTCTCCCAGCGCTCGTGCAGGGGGGAGGTGGGGCATCCATTCATTAACTTAGCTGCCGCCCGCATATCCCTTTCAGCCTTGCGTGCCTGTCAGAGCTGTGGGGGCCGCCCGCTTCTCCTGGCACTCAGGCCAGGGGGAGGGGGGGCGTCCATCTATCCATCATCAACGGCTCCCTCTGGTCAGCATGCTGCCTGCCCGCCTGCTTCTCCCAGCTCCTATGCGGGGGGCATCTATCCATCCATCCATCTCCGTAGCTGGGCGCAATCCCGCATAGTCAGGGGGGTCACCGCCCGGTTCTTCCTTTATCCCTCTGTTCCTAAACAGCGCCATGGGGCCACCCGCCCGCTTCTCCCGGGACACTCACGCGTGGGGGGATGGGGGGGTGTCCATCCGTCCGTTCATCCTTCCTCTAACCACCCACCTTCCCCACAGCCCCATCTGTCCGGGGGGCTGCCCGCCCACTTCTCCTGGCACTCATGCCGGGGGGAGGGGGGCCGTCCGTCCATACATCTCGTGGAGGGGACGCCCGCACGCCTCCCAGTTCTCATGAGGGGGGCAATCACTCAACCGCTCACCTCCTGGCATTCACGTGGGATATCATGTGGGGGGGGGTCCCTGCACGCCTCATGGGAATCCACCGTTTCAGTCACAAGTGTTCATATCGTGGCATTTTGACCCCAGGATTTCTGGCATAGTTTTTTTTCTGGTTAGGCGTTTAGTCTCAGAGCTTGTTTTTTCTGTCATAGCGTTTTTCTGCCTCAGCATTTCTGTCATGGCGTTCGGCCCTATTTCTGTCATTTTGTTTCTGCCCCAGCATTTCTGTCGTAGCATTCAGCATTTCTGTCATAACGTTCTGCCCAGCATTTCTGTCGTAGCGTTCAGCATGTCAGTCGTAGCGTTCAGCATGTCAGTCGTAGCGTTCAGCATTTCTGTCTTAAGCGTTCCGCATTTCTGTCTTTAGCGTTTAGCATTTCTGTCTTTGGCGTTCAGCATTTCTGTCTTTAGCGTTCAGCATTTCTGGCTTAAGCGTTCAGCATTTCAGTCGTAGCGTTCAGCATTTCTGTGATAATGTTCTGCCTAGCATTTCTGTCATAGCATTCAGGATTTCTGTCGTAGCATTCGGGATTTCTGTCATAGCATTAGGGATTTCTGTCGTAGCGTTCGGCATTTCTGTCATAGCATTCGGCATTTCTGTCGTAGCGTTCAGCATTTTCTGTCGTAGCGTTCAGCATTTTCTGTCGTAGCGTTCAGCATTTTTCTGTCGTAGCGTTCAGCATTTTTCTGTCGTAGCGTTTAGCATTTTTCTGTCGTAGCGTTCAGCATTTTTCTGTCGTAGCATTCAGCATTTTTCTGTCGTAGCGTTCAGCATTTTTCTATTGTAGCGTTCAGCATTTTCTGTCGTAGCGTTCAGCCCAGCATTTCTGTCATAGTGTTCGGGATTTCTGGCATAGTGTTCGGGATTTCTGGCATAGCGTTCAACATTTCTGGCATAGCGTTCAACATTTCTGGCATAGCGTTCAACATTTCTGGCATAGCGTTCAGCATTTCTGTCATAGCATTTCTGCCCCAGGATTCTGTCTTTGCATTTCTGCCATCAGTATTTCAGTCTCAGCGTTTCTGTCATTGCGTTCGGTCATGGCATTTCTGCCTCAGCGTTTCTGCTTCAGGATTTCTGTCATCGCGTTTCTGCCTCAGCGTTCTGTCAGAGCGTTTCTACCCCAGGATTTTCTGTCATGGCATTTCTGCCCCAGGGTGTCAGTCAGGGAATTTCTGCCTCAGCGTTTTCTGTCATGGCATTTCTGCCCCAGGTTTTTCTGTCATGGCATTTCTGCCCCAGGTTTTTGTGTCATCACCTTTCTGTCTCAGCATTAGTTCAGCATTTCTGTCATAGCATTTTCTGTCATAGCGTTGCTGTCCTTGTGTTTCTGCCCCAAGATTTCTGTCATAACGTTTCTGCCTCAGTGTTCAGCCTCAGCATTTCTCAGAGCGGCATTGTTGTTCAGTCACGGCATACTTTGGTAGCTGTTTCATCTTCGCTGTTTGTCATGTCTCATTGTTTTTTGTTCATGTTTGTACCTGCGGCAGTTAGCTAGGGCTCACATGTCAGGATCTGTCACGTCTACAGATCCATATGGGCTGAGGTTTTGTTTGTTAATGATTGTTGACCACAATCTTCTCGCCTGTATAACATACGTCATACGATGCACGTTCATTCACCACACCTGTACGATTACCCACCATGGTCTGTGGGTACACCAGCCCTGAGTTTTCAGTTAATTACCTAACTCTGCGCACCAGGTAACTTGGGCTCACTCACATGAGGGGTGGGGGGGTCCATCATCAGGTTCATTCACGCGCAGTGGTCTTGACATTTCATGTTCTCATACGTAGGTAGGCACAGAGGGGCGTTGTTGTTCTCATGTCTTGTCTGTCATTTCTCTTGTGCTCAGGTTGGGCTGTTTGGCATTCATCATCCCCTTGTTGGTCCTTAAGTGGTAGGTTTGGGTAAACGTCGTCATGATTCTGGATTACACTCTTGGCTCTGATCTCTTGTCTAGGATGTGGCCTGGAAGACTGCTCAGGGACGTCAGTCCAGTCATCTTTTCCGTTCCCCAGCCGGTTCCGGGTAGGGGGGTTTTCGGTCACTTTGGGTATGACTGTTTCATGCCATGGGACTTTTTCCCTGGGGTGGAGTTTGGCCCTCCTTCCTCAGTTCAGGTTTCAGACTCGGTTGCCAGGTCACAGGCTGAAGCTCGACCCGGTCGTATCAGGTGGGACCAGCATTCTGTGTATGGCATGGTTTCTCCATATTGTCAATGCTTATTGCCACAGTGCATGGGCCTCATCCATCTACTCCATCACATCCTTCAGGTATTTAGCATTTTGAACTCCTGTCTGTTGTCCTTTGGCACTCACCCTCGCATTTCCCCACACCAGTATGCTTAGGCCAGGGCTTGGGAGGGGTTTCACTGAGCACTTCACTGGTGTCCATTTGAAGTTTTGATCTTCGTGGCTATCATTTTGCAGGGGCTCCTCGGGACAGCCATTGCTCCCCTTCCCCCATGCATCCTCATTCACAAGCAGTTTATTCTCATGTCTGGGTTGTCTCAGGCTTCAGGCTTTGTCCAATCGTTCACAGGACGTTTAGTTGGGTTCTGGGTAGCTTCGCAGGTTCTGTAGGGGATTCTGTCTCATCACCAAGTCAGGAGTCGGGGGAGGTGCTTCTCCGGTCATAGCGGATACTTTTCGGATACATACTGTTGCCATCCGGGCGCGCGCTACTCCACTTGATGGATTGTTACCTTCCCTTCTTCACCTAAATCTGTGTCTTTTTGCCCTCTTTTCAGGCATACTGACCAGTCAGGTCAAGGCACACCTCAGGCCTTGGTGCTTAGGAGTATCACTTTCTCACTCGAAGATTCTGACTACAAGTGTAAAGGCTAGCCGGAGGCTAGCCTGTATTTGTGGGAGGAGTCTGAGAGAGCTTTTTAAGCCTCCTCCTCTGTCAGGCCAGGGCTGGTCTGCGTTTCTGGGTTCCCACCCACCCGTTTCCCCCAATCTTCATACAGACTTATATTACTTTTTCTTACATTCAGGGTATGCCCTCTTTTCAGGCATACTGACCAGTCAGGTCAAGGCACACCTCAGGCCTTGGTGCTTAGGAGTATCACTTTCTCACTCGAAGACTCTGACTACAAACATAATAAGGGTCTAAGTTGATGGGCTGGGGTTTTTTCAATAGGCAAACGCTGTTTGGTTTTGGCATTTGTTCTGAGATAATTCAGAATTCATTGACCTCCTTCTTATCCTGCTTTCCAGGAATCCCAAAGTGTGTAGTATCCTAAATAACAGATCACTTACTATATAATATTCCTCAATGCTTCAATCAGTATTGTGGCATGTTAGCTGCTCACAGTGGGATAATCTTTTTTACAATTGCATTTCTAGTCTCTTTGTACATCATGTGCAAAATATGTGCCACCATGTGAAAGGACTACATTGCTACTAAAGCTAAACAGTGTGTACCACCTTACGAGCAGAACTTTCATTATTTGTAGGAAGAGTACTATACAGTAAGGCCATACACGGAGCAAACCACGAGTTGCAGGAAAGATCATTGCTTGATTGCCCCATCAACACAGAGAGTGTTGATGCAGGAAACTCTTCTGCTGGGTCACTGTCTTCTCCTGGTGGGGGAAGCCATCCCTGCTGGGAGAAGACAGTGATTATTGCTAGCAGCTTTAGCAACTGCTAGCAATAATTGCAGGTAAAACCCGGCAGGCTGGTTGTACCCAAGTTGATCGATCAACTTGGGTGCAACCAGCATGCCGGGTTGTACCTGATTTGATCCTGCAATGTGCATGAGGGCAGAGGCTCTGTCTGCTCTCTCCCTGCTCACTGGCTCAGGAACAGCAGTGGGAGCAATTGGCTCCTGCTGCTGTCAATCACAGCCAGTGACGAGGAAGCAAGCAGTGGGGATGAGTCCCGCTGTCTGCATTAACAGATGCAGACAGTGAAGCTCGAGAGTAAGCCCGCACAAATGCCCCCATAGTAAGCCGCTTGCTATGGGGGCACTCAGCAGGGGGGAGTGGCTAGGAGTTCTGGTGGGGGACCCAAGAAGAGGAGGAGTGGGACTTCTCTGTGCAAACTATCTCACAGAGCATGTAAGTATGACATGTTTGTAGTTTTAAAGAAAAAAAAGCATGTTTGGAATCACTTTAAGTTTTCAATTTCTCTTGTGGCTTTCAAGACTAAATTTATGTATAAGTTTCAAGCAAGTAGCTAATAGTACTCTATGTTATGTGCAATTCAACACATGACCAAAATGAGTGCTATCCTTGGTATTTGGCTTCCTAGTAAAGAGATTACATTCAGATACATGTCGCTCAAATGAAACATTTCTTAGTTGCACAAGAGCATAATTTAGAATTGTTTATATAGTCAAGTGTTTGGTTATGTTCCATTTTAATGTGAAATGTATTATTCTTTAGAGCTATGCAAAGCCAACAATTTAGTATTGACTAGAGAGGGGAATTATAAAAACCTGTGTACTGTTTTTTAAGCACAGAAAATCCAGCTACTTTGCTGGTCTACTGCAATGTTTCTCAACTCCAGTCCTCAAGGCGCCCCAACAGGCCACGTTTTCAGGATTTCCATTATTTTGCACAGGTGATTTGATCAGTTTCACTTCCTTAGAAATGACCACAGCCATTTCATCTGGGGGAAATCCTGAAAACATGACCTGTTGGGGCGCCTTGAGGACTGGAGTTGAGAAACACTGGTCTACTGTATATTGACATGGTCGTCACCTTTAGATACCAACTACCTCCAAGTGTATGTTCCCATTAAGAAGTGATAGACAGGTACACAGCGTCAACCGACTGCACTCCTTGGTTTACTTCATAGACACTAAGGCTGCATTCGCACATGATCTCAGATGAAATCCTCTCAATTCTGCCATGATTTTGCTGCGATCCCATGTGGTAAATTGCGGCAAATTTGGGGCAAATTGCAACACTGTCGCACAAAAGCAGCCCATGTTCCTTTTTTAAGCGACGAACGTTACGCATTGGGATTGCAGCTCGATTTACCACACGACAATCGTGGCAAAATCGTGGCACTGCAAACGCGTCCCACATTTTGCAGTAATTTAAAATTGCGGGGTGGAATTGCGGTGATTACGCCCACTATCATGTGTGAATGTAGCCTTAGGAATGATGGTTTATGTAAGAAAAATGTTTTTCTTTTCCATGACCTAAATATTAGATTATTAGATCTAAGAAGGAAGAGGCTACAATATTAGCTCAAAATGTGTTTTTACATTTCTGTTCTAAAATTTAGCAAATTTGTAATTTTTCTTCATAAATTTTGGCCAACATTTATACTGCTACATATCTTTGGTAAAAATAACCCAAATTGGTGTATATTATTTGGTCTTTGTGAAAGTTATAGAGTCCACAAACTATGGCGCCAATCTCTGAAAATTGATCACACCTGAAGTACTGATGGCCTATCTCATTTCTTGAGACCCTAACAAGCCAGGACAGTACAAATACCCCCCAAAATGACCCCTTTTTGAAAATTAGACATTCCAATGTATTTAGTAAGAGGCATGGTGAGTTTTTTGAATTTGTAATTTTTTCCCACAATTCTTTGCAAAATCAAGATTTTTTTGATTTTTTTTTTTCACAAAATTGTCATATTAGCAGGTTATTTCTCACACACAGCATATGCATACCACAAATTACACCCCAAAACACATTCTGCTACCCCTCTTGAGTATGGTGATACCACATGTGTGAGACTTTTACACAGCATGGCCACATACAGAGGCCCAACATGCAGGGAGCATCATCAGGCATTCTAGGAGCATAAATTACACATCTAATTTCCTGACTACCTTTTGCACTTTTCTAAGTTTTTGGAAAATGTGGAAAGAAAATAAAAACAATTTTTTTTACACAAAGTTGTCCATTTATACAATATTTCTAACACATGGCATGTAAATACCAACAAATACACCCCAAAATAGATTCTCCTACTCCTCCTGGGTATGGTGATACCACATGTGTGAGACTTTTCTACAGCCTGACCACAAACAAAGGCCCAACATGCAGGGAGCAGCATCAGGTATTCTAGGGGCATACATTTCTCAAATCGAATTTGACTACCTATTACACTTTTGTGAGGCACTGTAGTGGCATGGATGAGAACTGATGTGGCATGGATGAGCATAAATGGGGATGGATGAGCCATGGATGGGGGTGGCTGAGTATGGTTGAGCCATACATGAGTATGGCTGGGTATGGCTGAGTATGGATGGGATGGCTGAGTATGGCTGAGTATGGCTGGGTATGGCTGAGTACAGCTGAGTATGGTTGGTTATGGCTGGGTACGGCTGGGTACAGTTGGGTACGGCTGGGTACAGTTGGGTACGGCTGGGTATGGCTGATTATGGCTAGGTATTGTTGGGTATGGCTGAGTATTGATGGGGTGGATGGGATGGCTGAACATGGATGGATGGCTGGGTATGGCTGTGTATGGCTGGGTATGGCTTGGTATGGCTGGGTATGGCTGAGTATTGATGGGGGAGGATGGGATGGCTGAGCATAGATGGATGGATGAGTATGGCTGGGTATGGCTGGGTATGGCTGAGTATGGCTGGGTATGGCTGGGTATGGCTGAGTATTGATGGGGTGGATGGGATGGCTGAGCATGGATGGATGGATGAGTATGGCTGGGTATGGCTGAGTATTGCTGGGTATGGATGGGAGTGGATGGGATGGCTGAGCATGAATGGATGGATAAGTATTGCTGAGTATGGATGGCTGAGCATGGATGGATGGATGAGTATTCCTGAGTATGGATGGCTGAGCATGGATGGCTGGATGAGTATGACAGAGGGATGGCTGAGTATGGATGGATGAGTATGACAGAGGGATGGCTGAGCATTGATGAGCATGACAGAGGGATGGCTGAACATGGATGGATGAGTATGAGGCTGCAATGGGCATAGAGCAGCACTGTGGGCACTACAGATCCAGCCCACAGCGCTGCTGCACCCGATCTCTCCCCTCTCTGTTCACACTGCACCATTTGGTACAGAGAGAGGAACCAGACATGACGCTGGTTTGTTTACAAGTGATTGCTTCTTCATTTGATGGAGCGATCACGTGGTAAATGGCTGCTGTCAGCACCCATTTACCGTGATCCGTGATGCGCCAGGTCCGGAGGATACGGACACTCCAGTGTGCGCGCCCCAGGAGCGCGCGGGAGCGTGATTCTGGGAGGCTGTCAATGTACGCCCTCCCAGAGTTATCGACCTGCGCTGTAGCTGTCATTCGGCTATAGCATGCTTGTTAAGTGGTTAATGCAGATGTTTTATGTAGTGGGGTTGATTTACAAAAGGCAGAAAAGCTGTTCACTTTGCAGGGAAATTTTCTTCAGAACTTAATGTACATGGTAAAAATTTACCTTACAATGAATACACATCCATGTGGAAGGTTATAAAACAAAAAACAAAAACACAGTATTTTTTCTTGAACATAGATAGAAGATGGAAGTGAGCTGAGCTTCATCTTATTCAGTAAGCTAAGTGAAAATTACCTTGTAAAGTGAACAGTCTATTTTCCTTCAAATCAATGGCAACCAAATATGTTCTGACCCGAGCCTTTCATTTATGATACCAATTAATTAATATTATAACCTTTCATTCATATATAACCCTTCAGTCCAAACACAATAATTAACCTTTTACAACCTCATTAGAAAACTGCACATATAATGAATGAACAAAACGAACATATTGTAATATTATGTTTGCAAATAGTTGCTATCAACACTATAAACAAGAAAGTAACATAACTGGAGAAACGCTACATACCACCCACCCATCAGCTGTGTATTCATCTTTAAAAAATAAAGAATTAGTAGGCTAGAATTCATAAGAACTTAACTCAAGCTCAAAGTCTTGACTAATCTTCTAGGTGACACATAGTATTATCTACTAATTTTCTTTCAGCAATAGAAACATTTTACTGGTTACCACCCTTATCTAGCAGGGGTAGTGAATTAAAAACAACCCAACTCCAATGGGAGCTTTATCGTCTGCTTTGTTAGTGTCACTTATGTGGCAAACTTTGTCACTTATGTGAGCTACCGTATGCGTCAATGCTAAAACCAAGACAGTAGTATTGATTGTGCATTTATATACACAGATTTAAATGTTCCTACTGTCAGTCAGTGTGTGTTACCCTGACGACTCACTGTGACACAAAATGCATTGGGCAGGGCTACCAACCCGTGATTCCATATACCCACTGATGCCAGTTGTCGGTGAGGCTTTGTGTTGATTGACTCGTGGTACCTTTCTTAGTTAAGCTATGTGTGTCCTATATTCCTTTCCTTCCAGGATGGCTATTTCAGTCTGTTTTGATTCTGGGTTGAGGCTACCATATTGGTGAACATTATATGCCGGGACCTAGTGAACCATATTGGCTTAGCTTGGAGACACCTGAAGGGGTTGGTTGTTCTGTATGCGTGTTTGATCTCTATAATTGGGGATCATTGCCATCTGGTAAGAGGCTTATATTGCGGTGGAGGGCACGTGTGGATGGTGGACTTTCCACATTTTTTATATGGCTTTGCATTCAGTGGAGTACATCACTATCCTGAGAAGAATTTGAACCCTTTTTTACACTACATATCTCGATCCAGCAGGATGTCACATGTCCCCTCCTGCCCTCTTCTTCAATGAAATGGAAGAGGAGAGGGCATGTTCCCGTCAAATCATCTTCAGTGCAGCTGAGTCTGGAGATCTGAAGCTGATAACACCAACAGTACTAAAAGTTCAGCAGCAGGAAGGGGATAGAGGAGCCCTGCAATGGAGAATTTTGCAAAATAAAGCAAATTACACATTGTGGGACATACTTCATTACAGGTAACTAAAGCTGTAGAGAAAAAAAAAATGTTTAGCTAAATTTCACTATTGTGTATACAGTGATGACCGATTGACTGCCATTTGTTCGAAGAAATCCACACAGATTTCACTATGCTCTCATTATTATGCTGAACATTATTATAAACATATTATTGTAAGTTGTTACTGTCTCACCTTTTCTAATCCTATCATTCTTTTTTGCATGGCAACATTACATCACAAAGAGTAAGCAGTATACGGTAGAGGGAGTATTATTCCATGGGTATCAGCCAAAGAGACCGGATCTCATTAAACTCAATGGATAAGTTCACTTTTTAGAAAAAAAATTATAAATGCACATTTTTTTGCAGGTAATAAAACGTGAATTTATTTACTTAATTTTTTGAAGCCTGTAAAGCATTGCACCAGCGATTGGCAGATTGCTGGTGCCATGCAGGTCTTCTCCAGATCTGTCAGAGTATCTGTGTGCCTATACATCCCATATGGGCAAGCAGGTACAATCTAACAGGAAGAATCATTGAACTACCACAGAGCTCCACAACACCATGGTAGTTCATTGAGAACTACAAGCTGACAGCCACAAAGGATGTTGGGGCTTGTAGTTCATTCACACAGAGCCGTGTGAATGAATGACACGGCCGTGTGAGTAGAGCACCGCACAGACATGCTGATTTCAAAAAGTGACAGCTAATATGGGGAACTTCTCCCCATACTGCTGTCAGGGGGGTAAGGGTCACCCAGTGACTGCAAGAATGATGAAATAAGTGTAGCTCTATAAAATGTCCAATGTGAAGGCTGTTAGGCCAATTAGTTCCAAAAATGTATAATAAGGAAGAGTCAACCATGCATATGATAATAGGCAGTCTTCAAAAAAACATTTCAAAACAAGGACATCTGGCATTCAGAATGAAGACAGACACACTCCCACCGAGAGATGAAAAGGCTTACCAGATAGGGTGGACCCAAAGGGGCATATGCCGGGTTGGGTCGGCTAAGGCTTGGGTGGTGAGTGGCTGTGCGTGGCCCGGAGAGATGATGTTTGTGAATGGTCCCACAAATTGCTGTATCCCTCTGAGCGGTGCTCGAATCTTGAGGGGTGTAGATGGTCCCACGGATGTGGATGGTCCCACGAGTCACGAAGGAATGAAGTATATGGAGCGACCAACACGTTGTTGTATCCCAACTGCAATCAACAGTTGGCCTGGAGCATAACCGGGTTGACTCTTCCTTATTATACATTTTTGGAACTAATTGGCCTAACGGCCTTCACATTGGACATTTTATAGCGCTACACTTATTTCATCATTCTTTCATTTTACACCTTGCTGGTTGTGTTAGCTGCTCGTGGCTCTTTGTTCGTGCAGCGCAGAATTATTTTGTATACACCCAGTGACTGCAGCATTGGGAACATGTTACATGTTTCACGCTAAAAACGGGTGGAACATGTAACATGTTCCCAAAGGTGAACGTATCCTTTAAGTGAGCAACCACATGACTCATAAATTAATTTATACAGGGGAGAGACATGCAAATGAGTAATTTTCACAGGATAAGGGGACTTCCACTGAATAGCTATTATATTTTTAGCACAGAAAAAATTAAAAACAGAAGCAGATTGGAGTCCTACAAATAACTTAACAGGCATCAGGCTGGAATACAAAATATTGGGTAAATACAAAAGAGAGGCAGCAAAGTCTGTAATTTTGGGCCAAAAAGCCTTCATTATTAATTTTGTATAATCCCAGATAATATGTAAGATGTTTCTAGTGTTAATTAATCATTTATGGCAGGGATCTTCAAACTACAGCCCTCCAGCTGTTGCGGAACTACATGTCCCATGAGGCATTGAAAACCTCTGAATTCACAGACATGACTAGGCATGATGGGAAATGTAGTTCCTGAACAACTGAAGGGCCATAGTTTGGAGACCCCTGATTTATGGCATGGAAGAGAAGGTAATTTGCTTACTCATTTTGAATAGTATACGTGATGTATATTAAATACGATGAAAGTATTTTGGCATGTCTCTCTGCCATTAGTATTAAGTCTGGGTAAGTCTGTTTGCCTTAAATTGGGTACACATGGGTGGAAAATTGGCAAAAAAAGGTTGGTTCGTCAGGAACCAACTGACCTTTAGCCTGTGTGTACAGCTGTCTATTTTGTACATACAGGCCGAAAGTCTTCCAATTCCTGCTGAACTGACTGTTTTCAGCAGCTGGAAAATCTGCATCTGACCTGCATCCGATCAGTGCCAATGGCTGCCAGCGCTGATCAGTGTGTTCTGGTGGGGAGTGTTTCCCTGTCAGAACACAAGAGCACAACAGGGAAGATCACCACACTAACATCACTTTTGTTAGTATGGATAACCCTCTTTTTTTTTTTTTTTTTTTTTTTTTCAGCTTGCTGGATTAAATGGAGAAAAAACAGTTCATGCGTAACCTGCATTAGAGTGAATTAAAGCCAGATAATACATTGAAATTAATGGTGCCTTGGCTGAAAAAGCAACTGTTCCAACTTAGATGCAGATAGAGTTACATCAACCATTCCTAACTGTACTGTTGCCGTGGGGAAAATATGCAGAGTGTGGTAGACCATATTAATTATGAAGATCTGTAAAGGTCTGAAAGGTGCTATTGTTGTATAGGTGCAATACAGTTGCAATAAAAAGTATGTGAACCCTTTTGGATTTATATGGATTTCTGCACAAATTGGTCATAAAATGTGATCTGATCTTCATCTAAGTCACAACAATAGACAATCACAGTCTGCTTAAACTAATAACACACAAAGAATTAAATGTTACCATTGAACACACCATATAATCATTAACAGTGCAGGTGGAAAAAGTATGTGAACCCCTAGACTAATGAGATATCCAAGAGCTAATTGGAGTGAGGTGTCAGCCAACTGGAGTCCAATCAATGAGATGAGATTGGAGGTGTTGGTTACAGCTGCCCTACCCTATAAAAAACACACACCAGTTCTGGGTTTGCTTTTCACAAGAAGCATTGCCTGATGTGAATGATGCCTCTCACAAAAGAGTTCTCAGAAGACCTATGATTAAGAATTGTTGACTTGCATAAATCTGGAAAGGGTTATAAAAGTATCTCCAAAAGCCTTGCTGTTCATCAGTCCACAGCAAGACAAATTGTCTATAAATGGAGAAAGTTCAGCACTGCTGCTACTCTCCCTAGGAGTGGGCGTCCTGTAAAGATGACTGCAAGAGCACAGCGCAGACTGCTCAATGAGGTGAAGAAGAATCCCAGAGTGTCAGCTAAAGACTTACAAAAGTCTCTGGCATATGCTAACATCCCTGTTAGGGAATCTACGATACATAAAACACTAAACAAGAATGGATTTCATGGGAGGATACCACAGAGGAAGCCACTGCTGTCCAAAAAAACATTGCTGCACGTTTACAGTTTGCACCTGGATATTCCACAGCAGTACTGGCAAAATTTTCTGTGGACAGATGAAACCAAAGTTGAGTTGTTTGGAAGAAACACACAACACTATGTGTGGAGAAAAAGAGGCACAGCACACCAACATCAAAACCTCATCCCAACTGTGAAGTATGGTGGTGGGGGCATTGTGGTTTGGGGCTGCTTTGCTGCGTCAGGGCCTGGACGGATTGCTATCATCGAAGGAAAAATGAATTCCCAAGTTTATCAAGACATTTTGCAGGAGAACTTAAGGCCATCTGTCCACCAGCTGAAGCTCAACAGAAGATGGGTGTTGCAACAGGACAACGACCCAAAGCATAGAAGTAAATCAACAACAGAATGGCTTAAACAGAAGAAAATATGCCTTCTGGAGTGGCCCAGTCAGAGTCCTGACCTCAACCCGATTGAGATGCTGTGGCGTGACCTCAAGAAAGCGATTCACACCAGACATCCCAAGAATATTGCTGAACTGAAACAGTTCTGTAAAGAAGAATGGTCAAGAATTACTGTTGTGCATGTCTGATCTGCAACTACAGGAAACGTTTGGTTGAAGTTATTGCTGCCAAAGAAGGTTCAACCAGTTATTAAATCCAAGGGTTCACATACTTTTTCCACCTGCACTGTGAATGTTTACATGGTGTGTTTAATAAAAACATGGTAACATTTAATTATTTGTGTGTTATTAGTTTAAGCAGACTGTGATTGTCTATTGCTGTGACTTAGATGAAGATCAGATCACATTTTATGACCAATTTGTGCAGAAATCCATATCATTCCAAAAGGGTTCACTTTTTATTGCAACTGTATATACCTATTCAACATACTGACAGCAACCCTATAACTCATACCCATTAATAAAGTCCTAGGGTTCTGAGGAATGGATCTTTTAGTAAAGCTTTTTTCATACTGTGTACATTAAAACATATAGATTGCTATCTTCATTAATGAACACTCAGGGGGTTATTTACGAAAAGCAAATCCGCTTTGCACTACAAGTGCACTTGGAAGTGCAGTCACTGTAGATCTGAGGGGGACATGCAAGGAAAATAAAAAACAGTATTTTAGCTTATACATGATTGGATGATAAAATCAGCAGAGCTTCCCCTCGTTTCAGATCTTCCCCTCAGATCTACAACGACTGCACTTCCAAGTGCACTTATAGTGCAAAGTGGACTTGCCTTTCAGAAATAACCCCCTCAGTGTATGTGTACCTTAGAACTTTTGCATGCATGCTTGATGCTTCTCATCAAATTGGTTGTTGTCAATCCATTGATTAGGGTTCATCATGGAAAGTAAATTGTATGACACAACTGTGTAAATATAATAATAACATTGCAGTAAGGGGACATACAGTAGCCAGATATACAGTTATTTTATACAATTATTCAATTTTGACATGGTATGCCTCTACAAGCTGATAACATTCATGGCATCTAAACATTTACAGGAAAGAGATTTTAAACTATATTATCCAAAATGTCTTGCTGATGTTCTATTAGTATCATTAATAATACTGAAAGAATTATTGAACAATACATAGCAATGGAAATGTATGATTGATATCTACTCCTGGTGTTATAAATTATTAGCTGCATACATTTTTAATTATAGAAGTACAAATGGCAATTTGGATGTCAACAGGAATCAGCAGAGATGTCTGAGAATTAACAAAGATCAAGTGAGCAGAACAAGCATACGAAAAGAAGCTTAACATGACAATGTAGTCAGCAGTTATTTTTTTGTACAGCGATCAGAAAACATTACAGCTTTGCATCCTTTGAGACAGCAGGAGAAAATGTGCACTGGTGAAGGTAAGAAAAAAGTTTGAAGTGGTGCAGAAATAACTTCTTTATTGTATCATACATGATTTTTTCTGATAGCTCAGCTGCCTCTCAATTACACCAGTTAAAAAGGAATAGCATAAGAGTAGGCTTATATGGGGCACCAGGAGACTAAATGTGGTACATGGTATGTTGTAAAAAAGAAACTATGATGGATTTGTTTCGAAGCTCAGAATAGGGAACTCACAGCAGGCTGGGATAGAGAGTATAGAAATTTGAGGTTCTTTTTCCTTTTTAATAAGCAACAGAGAAAAGCTCCTTTTTGATCCTGCTGATGCTTATGTTCTGACACCTGCCACCAGCAGTACTTGGACATATCCTTTTTATTTTCTATTCCCTTTTAACTGTCTGGCAGTCGCTTTGATATATTTTTGTGTATCTGTGGTGCCAATGGAACAAGGTGGTAATCTCACCTAGGATTTGTCATGACACAAGATGCTTTACCCTAAAGCCATAACCTGGAAATAAACACCTGAATTAAGGCTTATGCTAATTGTGATCATATATTTCCTCACATTATGGAAGCTGAGCAGGAGTCTGTTAAATAGAATCCACTTTGGATATTGTATACTCTGGAGAGACTTTGAAATAAATGGAAGTTTCTTCTGTACAGCAAGCAATGCATCATGCTACAAGTGACAGACCCAGCATTAACATCAGATTGATATCTCTGAAGTGATGGTAATAAAATGATTTCATGTATTAGAAAAGTTATGAAAATGTAATACTTATCATGCCATGTTAGTCACTTCTTATCCTGTATTGTAAGAATTATTGGTCTATGTTAAGGGAAAGAGGAAAAAACATGCTATTTGAGTTTCATTTCATTTGAGTAATTTAACAGTGAGATATATTGTGGCATTAAACAAATATAGCAATTTTTCACCACTCTTCTCAAAAGTGACTAGCTAAGACATCTTTTTTACAAAGTTAAAATTAGGTCAGGCAAGTAGAAAGATCACATAAGTCTGATCTTAAAGTGGCAGTATTTTAGAAGGGGGTTAAAGGCTAAGTTCATTTTTTTTCCCCTAAAATCTAGCTTGCCTATGTACCAATACACCATTAAAGTGATTGTAAAGGTATTTTTTTTCTAAATAACAAATATGTCTATACTTACCTGCTCTGTGCAATCGAATTGCACAGAGCAGCCACAAACCTTCTTTTTTTTGGGTCCCCCACCAGCGTTCCTGGCCCCTCCCCTCTGTCCAGTGCCCCCACAGGAAGCTGCTTCCCATGGGGGCACTCGTGCTCTCACCCGAGCCCCACTGCTGCGTTCATTGACACAGACAGTGGGACTCGGCCCCTCCCCCCCGCTCCCTCGTCACTGGCTTTGATTGACAGCACTGGGAGCCAATGGCTCCCAGTGCCCCAGCAAAGCCAGCGAGACCCAGAAGTGAGGGGAGAGAAGTGCTGCAGACGAGCATGGCGCTGGATCAAATGAGGGCTCAGGTAAGTAAACGGGGGGTTGAGGGGGATACTGATAGCTAAACATCTTTAACCTTAATGCAAGGAATGCATTAAGGTAAAAAAAATAGGATTTACAACCACTTTAATGTACTTCTTTTGCAGAAAAGCAAAAAAGTGTTCTATTTATCCTACACAGCCCTTATCCCAGTGTCCAACTTGTTGTATAAAAGAAAAAAAAACATTTTCATTACTTCCTGGACAGACCTTAGGACTAAGGATGGGCTCAGGCCTGTTCGCACACTCCACGTGCAGAGCCTGCCAGGAAGTCGGCACGGCGCTGTGCAGTGGGCAGTGAGACATTTCCCGATCTCTGTAGCCGCACATCGGGAAAATATCTCACTGCCTGTGATTAGAGCAGCACCGTGCCGACTTCCTGGCGGGCTCTGCAAGTGGGCTGTGTGAACACGCCCGAGCCCATCCTTACTTAGGAGTGAAAACTGTTAAGACACAGGATGGAGTTCACCAGCTGACCTGATTAGCACCCACCCACCTCAGAAATGCACTGCAAATGGAAATTGTGCTTGTCATTACATGTTAAAGGCACCCCAAATGCAGCAAGCAGGCATGCGTTTGCCATGCGACAAACACACCCCAAAAAGTGTGGTAAAATTATACCATGCTCCACTCCAAAAAAAAGTTCTGGAGCTTCTTTGGGGCAATTGTCACACGTAGGGCAGCCCATTTAAGTGAATAGTCTGCCCTATGCGTGATAAGCGAAAACACTCCGAAAGAAGTACAGTATGTGGGAATATGAGTTCCTGCTACATGGAGATATGAACGGGGCCTGATAGCTGAGTGTCTCTGTCTACTCTGTCTTCCTATATACTTGTATGAAGATGGCCATATACTATGCAATCTGATTGTTCAAGCTCTGTACAATTTCCTTTTAATTTACCAGAATTATGGAATTGGAGGACCCACCTGAACAATCCATTCAACTTGTATCAAATCAGGCAGGCCCTTGCACTACATAGCTGATGGCATATATAAAGAGGCTTGTACAAGGTGGAAAAGAGGTGGTATAGTAATGAGGGAAGTGTGGTCCAGGCAGGTGAGCACACCCTATCACTCCCTCTTCTGTAATGCAGCGAGGAAGTGCATGGTGGGATACTGTCTACAGGAAGTGATGGAATCAAAAAGCATTTTTAAACATCCAAACAGAAGTTCAAAGCTTCTACAGATGAGGTAAGTGAGAGATAAAGACATTGGGATTTCTAGGCCAGAAATCATAATAAAAATGCTTTTATTTATTAAGAAAAGTAAAACTCTGCCCAAAAAGATGAACTCGGCCTTTAACCTCCCTGGCGGTATGATTATTTCGGATTTTAGGTGCTGAAAGCGGTACAATTATTTTGCATGGAAATTTGGCGTTTTATATTGTAGGTCTGTAAATCTTAACAATAACACACTTAAATCTGTCCAAACCAGAGTCTAGTAGATATCCTGGGTATGATAAAGTTTGAAACACAAAAACATAAATTATAATATAATAAATAAAAATAAATAATTAAAAAAAATTTAAAAAAATAGTAATAAAATAAATTTCCCCACAATTCACTATCGCTCAATTCTGCAAGTGTTCTAATTTACTATCGCTGTTTTCTAGCTAGTCTAAAGCCACTTTTGATGTAAAGGGACACTTTTTGGTTGCTATGGACAATCTCCAGTTTCCAGGCAGAAAGAACAGTGTATATCATGTAAAACTGCATGCAGGGCATGGGCCAAAGCACTGGGGACAAAAGGGATGTGAAATCATTTCATACAGTACTGTAATCTGTAAGATTACAGTACTGTATGTGTTATGATTTTTACTTTTTTTTAAATTTGCTGCCAGGCTCCGCCCCCGTGCGTCGCGCCGCTCGCAGGGAACGGAGCCTGGCACAGAGAGGCTTCGGAGGAGGACGGAGCCCTCGGACACTGCGGGGGACATCGCAGGATCCCGGGGACAAGGTAAGTAACGCCGCCCCAGGATCCTGCAATGCGATCCCGAGTGTGGCTCGGGGTTACCGCTAATGGGACTGAATTTTAACCCCGAGCCACACTCGGGAAAACCGCCAGGGAGGTTAAATCAGAGCCAAAAACAAAGAAAACTCCTATTTTTTTTTTTAAATTTAATTAATCTGGATATTATTTATTATTTTTAAAAAAGGATAACACTATTAATAAATGCTCAAATAGATACTGGTCATTTGCAAATAATCAGAGTGATAAACCTCTTTTCACAGAAAAAAAAAAAAAGGTCAGCTGTTCTTTTCACAGCTAAAAGAGCAAAAAGAAGGCACTTCTAAGTGCAGTATTTTCAAAAGTTTAATACGTGTATGGTTAAAAACACTTACAAGATCCGGTAATATAGCAGCACATCGTTGTGGTATTCCCAGCTCCTGTCACAACTTCCACAAAGCTAAGCTGACCCGCAGATGTAGAAGGAGAGGACAGAGTGGGGATGAGATGGCCACCTGACATCCGGAACCGTTGTGGAATGCACGTGTGCATGTGTGGAACGCACGTACCAGAAGTGATGTCAGGCTGGGGGCGGTAACTTTTTTCAGAGCACATGCTCTGGAGCTTTTTTGGGGCAAATGTCAAATGTAGGGCAACCCATTCAAGTGAATGGGCTGCTCTATGTGTGATAAACACTCCAAAACGCCCCCCAAAAAATGGTTGTGGGAATGTTAGCTCCTAATCCATGTCTCTGTCTACTCTGTCCTCCCATATACTTGTATAAAGCTACACTATGCAATCTGATTGTACAAGCTCTGTACAATTTCCTTTTGATTTACCAGAATTATGGAATAGGAGGACCCATCTTAACAATTCATTCAATTTGTATCAAGTCAGGCAGGCCCTTGCACTAAATAGCTGATGGGATATCTAAAGGAGCCTATACCCCAGTGTAAAGTATTGACTTATAAGGAACACGGGGAAGGAGAAAGGGGAGGGATAATCACTTAGATGGCCAGGGATGAGCGGCAGAACGTCACAGCTGACTATGAGACAAAATTGAGACAGTGATGGAGCAGTACTAGGCTCTCTTCTTTATAACAGAGATTACCCAAGTTTCTCAAGAAAAAAGCTCAGCCTGTTCCATTGCTGGCCACAGCTTCCTACTGTTTGCTAGTGCGGTTATTTATACTTTACACACAGAGAAATTATTGTATAATTTAATTGAAACCATTTGTATCATGTGATATGCTTGTTCCAATTCAATGACTAGATTAGATAGGCAAGCAGGCAGCAGGATGACCTTCAAAAAAATCTTTATATAAAATCTTAATATTTAGAATAAAACTATGCTTTTCCTATGCAAGGGAAAGCAGCAAGTATAGTGTATACTGTATATACATGGAGCAAGCAAATCTGCTTGGGTGGGGTGCTTTGTGGACTACGCCTTTGAAGTCTTCTTTAAAGCAGGAGTCTCTGAGGGGGATGAATCTTGTTTTTCTATTATGGACATTTGTATGGCTAACAAGCAAGCTATTGTCAAACAAAATTCATCAGAAGACCAACACTAATGTTAAAAGCAAAAATAAATAAATACATCAATATATAATAAAACCGTATTTCTTCCACGCAGAATTGTCAGCTCAGACACTCCAACAATATAATTGCTGTCAGCCCACATGTTTGTGGAAAAGGGCCTAGATTATCCATGTTTTCAAATGATTGTCTCTTTTGACTCAGCTGACCAGGGGCAAAGGCTTTGCACTGCAATATAGGTTGTTACTTATTTCTGGCAATAAACTTTGTGAAGCCCATAGATTGATTTTGAAGCCATGGCAGTGATGAACCTGAACCTCATCCCTACTTACTGTATAAGGCAGTTCTACCAGCAGCACTTTACCTCTCTTCCCCACTGCTCTGCTTGACTAACAGGATAAATGAAAAATATTCAGTACTTCTGGGTATAGGGGAGCCTATGACTCACTCTTTTTCCTTCCACATGACAGTGCTGGGTGATGGCAATTGGTAAATGTTCATTTTACTGAGATTTAAAAATGCATTTAAGTCAGTTAGAAAAGAAAAAATTAAGGTGAGACCCAAAGTTTTTTTTTTTTTAATAGTGCAATGGGATTTAAATTGTTTTCAACAAACTATTTTCTTTCTAACCAGTCTGGCGTTGTCCTGCTCTGTTTCTTTTTTCACTAGTCTTTTTATTCATTTATTTTTTTTAATCGTGATCAAATACACAAAGAAAGGTACATTAACTAAAGAAAACTACCCTGAATATACATCTGAAAAAAAAAACAACTTTGAAATAAACAGAAAAAAATCAAAACACAAACTGGTAATTTTTTCATGAAAATACATTTTTACAAAATTACTTTGCTCATCTCTAGCCAAGACTATCCCCATGGGTAAGAAGACAGTTCAGGCAAGTCAGGAGGCTGCTGGGCTGCCATTAAAGTGAACCTATTGTGCCTATTTCTCCTACAAGAAAAAGTCACATATCAATGGAGCAGTTGATGTATTATAATTATATGAAAAGAAGTGTGTTACCACACAGCCAGGTTGTCAACATAAGCACATGAAAGGCCAAATGTAGCTCTTTTCTCCCTCCTTTAACCCCCCCCCCACACTCTTCTTGGAGCACCCTCCACCAAATGGTTTAAAAAAAAAAATCTTTGTACATACAGTACCTTTGTTCCAGGTGTCTTCAGTCCTATTTTTGCAGTGTTTGGATCTTGCATGCTGCCAAAAGCAGTACCCAAAATGGGAGACTTCCAGAACATGGATTGGCATTACATAACTGGGATGAGCAGCACCATCTAGTGGTGGAGAGCAATTTACTCTGGGGGATGGTGTTGGAGATGTAGTATTACAGTGAGAGCTGCTTTTTTTTATTTTAGTTTTCTCAGAAAATATGTTTTTTATATGCTTTTTTTTCTAAGCTGGAGTTGATGTTTTGAAAATTATACATAACTATGGTTCAGTCACATTCTGAATGTATGATTTATATGGATTATACAGACCTAACTACTGTGTATTGTAGTTTAGCCTGGCAGTGAATATGTTACCAGCGTCTTTTCTCATATTTGTGTTTTTGTGCTTTAGAACATATATTTTGAAAACAGACTATCATCACTGCCAAGTGTGTCTGTCATCCGCCTCTTCTGACTTTGAGGCTTTTAGTTCTGCTCTGATAACAGGCTTAGAATCATGCACATTTCCAGGATGAGGAGAAGGCCTAGCAGGTGCTGTGGAAGTGCATTATCAGCTACAGAAAAGACAACAATAGTGCAATACAAAAAACCTTTATCAATGTATGGTGTAACTATAGGGGATTGATAGGGTCAGCTATGATACTGCCCATAAAGCCATAACTGCTTCCTTACTTCAGGTATAAAAACTCTTTGGGGGTGATTTACGAAAGCTGTGCGTCATCGGTAGAGGTGCACGGCGAGGCGCAACGCACATTTCCATATTTACGAAATGGTGCCCCGGTAACAGAGCGCAAATCCCCCCATTTACTATAGCAATCTCGGTGCACGGGAGAATGCAATCTGTGTGCTACTATGGACATGGTGCACGGCATCTTAAAATCAATATTGACAGAAGATGGAGGTGGAGAAAAAGCAAGGTGCGCCAATCTAAGTGCAGTATCCAGTACAACTTTATTTAATAAATGTAAAAAAGAAGAACGGCCAAATGGCTACTCACAAAGGTTCAGTGGGAAAAGGCATGTAATAACATGTGGATAGTCCATAGGCAAAACCGCAGAGGCTCACAGTGAAGGGTTTCAAAGTTGTGCAAAAGCACTGTGGAGGATGTTCGGAGGTTGTCCGTGGTGTGCTGTCCTCGGCCGGTGGGGGCTATACCATGGAAGGAGCGGGAGAGCCCTGGTGTCAGCAAAATAGTGCAGGGATCCTCTCAGACACCGGAAGGCGCACCTTGCTTTTTCTCCACATTACCTTCCAGAGTTTTTGCTTCTACTCCGCTTCTACTAGCCGCTGGTGTCATCTCCATTTGAACTTTCCATCACCTTTTGGGACTTTACATTTTTAGCGTATATGTATTTATATATTACCATCATTCTCCCATATACACACACACCACGGTTTTATACCGTAATTCTGGACATTATCAAGTTTATATTACCCTGATTGTTTTTCATGTTTTGGCTGGTACCTTGCACCATTTTTCCTTTTGTTGTTACAGAAGATAGAGTTGCCAATATTAAGGGGTGATGTGAGGAAGTTTAGTAACAACTGTCCTAGTAACAAATGTGCCCAAAATAGAATGAGAAAGTTACTCTTTCAGAGAAAGTCTGCTGTGCCCACAAGTACTTTTAGAACTATGTGAGATCAATGTAAGCAGTGCGCATGTGCAAGCCGCTCTTGCGCTCGTTCACATGAGTTTGTTCACTGCGCGGCCGAAATCTTAGTAAATGTTAAGCAACGTACATGCAATTGCATGGGTTGAATGGGCGCATCTCTAAACTTGACAATTTTTTTTTACGCTGGTTCAACTATGTATTTTTCTAAGGAGACTTGCACGGTTCATGTTAGTATGATACGTTGCCAACATGTGACATGCACCTTGTTAAAATTATGTAAAAAGACTCTGGCTCCTCTAGCTCCTCCTAAAAAGGCATTTAACCTTCCCCCTCTAATCCCTTGGATTTCTTTGGGCTAACTTTTGCTTTTAAAGATGATCTACACACTCCATTCTCCAATGCGCTTGTCTCCCTCTTCTAATGCATATGATTTCTTTGGGCTAACTTTTGCTTTTAAAGGGGAACTCCACACTCCATTCTTCAATGCTCTTGTCCCCCCTCTAATCCCTTGGATTTTCATGGGCTAGCTTTTGCTTTTAAAGGGGAACTCCACACTCCACTCCATTCTCAAAAGGATGTGAGCTGCCTTCACCAATCCAAACCACATCCTTTTTCAGAGCATACAACAGGGCCAGCTAGGAAAGGGGCGAGAAGAGCGATCGGCCAACTCCCTCCTGAACCATACAAGGCTACATGCATTCAACATAGCTGGCTGCCTTTGGGGCATGTTGGGCTCAGCCCAATACCAACCACAAAGCACCTTGTACCCACTAGTTTAATGGGGTTCTCCACATTTCGTAAAGACCCCTGTCTGCAGCCCCCCACAACCCCAGCCTAGGGTTGTGTGAAAGAGGCCCTTGTCCCCCTGAATATGGGAACAAGGTGGTTGACTTTTGGGATGCCTGAGCCCCTCCTGCCCCCAAGCATCCACCCCCATTTCATGGGTTGGCTTGCTGTGTGTTTGGCTAGGGGTTTATTAGTGTGTGGGAGGAGCACAATATTTTTTTAGTTTGGGGTGGTATATTTCACGTGGGGGGTTCTCATTTTAAGCCTTAACAGACCCAAATGGCCTTGTATGTATTGGGAGGGGGGGGCGGGCTATTTTTTGTTTTGGGTTAAAATCTTCCAATCTAAAGCCGTACATCTTTGAAGCGGCATTTTGGATACATACTACAGAGTAAGCCCCCCCCCCCAAGTTACTAGCTTTTAAGCAATTTTTCATTTTTAAAGGCACTTTTCCTTGTTTCATTTTTGGGGTTGTCCAAATTGGTAACATTGATATATGTCCCTCAGGGTGGGACCTGGGCCCCCATACCCATTTTAAGGCCAATAACTAGAATATAAGTTAGCCAAGTGGGGAGTAGCAAATGTGTGTGTGTGTGTGTGTGTTTATTTTGTTTGTTATGACTTTGCAAAACAGATGTGTTTTAGAGTAAGTTATTTTTTTTTGGGGGGGGATATTTTTCTCTGAAATATTTTTGATGTTGTCAATGTGTGTTGTTTCACTTTGATTTATTTGTCTGTGCTGCACATTTTTATGTGTTTTGTTAATAATTTGTTTTGCAGATGCATGCTCAATCCAAGTAATGCATTTTACACCCCCCCCAAACAATTTTCATGCAACAGATTTCCCAGCTGCAGCTTAACTAGGCTGATTGGCATGGCAAAACAAAAAAAGTGTGATTTGTCTAAAAGTTACTTTCCTGGTGCCTTCATGGTAGAATATGCATGAATTGTGCGTATGCTACCATGGATAGGCACCAGGAACTGAAAATTACAGAGAGGTAAGTATTCAATTTTCCACTTTAGCGCAGTGGTTCTCAGCCTCAGGCCTCTCAGTCCTCAAGTACCCCCGACAGGACAAGTTTTGGGAATTTATCCTAGCTAAAATAGCTGTCCAAAATACCAAGCCATTGACTCTGATTTAAAGAACCTGTACAAGACCCCGTTACCATTTCACACAGGGGGGGCCGGGATCTGGGGGTCTTCTTGTTAAAGGGGGCTTCCAGATTCCGATAAGCCCCCTGCCCACAGACGCCCACAACCACCGGGCAAGGGTTGTGGGGATGAGGCCCTTCTCCCCATCAACATGGGACAAGGTGCTTTGGGGGGGCTACCCCTTTAGGTCTGGTATGGATTTTGAGGGGGACCCCCACGACATTTTTTTTAATAAATTGTGGCACAGGGTTCCCCTTAATATCCATACCAGACCTGAAGGGCCTGGTATGGAATTTGGGGGGACCCCCACACATTTTCTTTTAAGTTTTGGTTTGGGGTTACCCTGTGGGGGAATCCCATGCCATTTTTATCAATGAACTTTTATGTGTATTGCCGAGACCGACAATTCATTATAGCCGCGAGTACTTTAAATTACTTTTTTTCCTTTAGAAATGTCATTTTGCTCTCGGACTGTTCTAAACACGGGAAACATGCGCCACTTTACAGGCATACTATAGACACCCCCAGGTACGAAATTTAAAGGAATATTACACTTTTATTGTTTCACTTTAAGCATTATTAAAATCACTGTTCCTGAAAAAACAGCCATTTTTGAAACTTTTTTTGCATTGATACATGTCCCCTGGGGCAGGACCCAGGTCCCCAAACACTTTTTTATGAGAATACCATGCATATAAGCCTTTAAAATTAGCACATTTGATTTCTCCCATAGACTTTTAAAGGGTGTTCCGTGGCTTTCGAATTTGCCGTGAACACCCCAAATTGTTCTATATTCAGCAAACAGGCGAACACCCGATGTTCGACTCGAACATCGGGCTCATCCATACTAGTGGGTATGCTGGCCATTTAAGAACTGGGATGTTTTCAGCTTCCAGGAATTGTGTACAGATCCTTGCAACATGGGTTCATGTATTATCATGCTGCAACATGAGGTGGTGGTTGTGGATGAATGGCACAACAATGGGGCTCAGGATCTCGTCACGGTATCTCTGTGTATTAAAAATCCCATCAATAAAATGCACCTGTGTTCATTGTCCATAGAATACACCTGCCCATACCATAACCCCACTGCTACCATGGGCCACTCGATCCACAACGTTGACATCAGCAAACTGCTCACCCACATGATGCCATACATGCTGTCTGCCACCTGCCCTGTACAGTGAAAACCGGGATTCATCCGTGAAGAGAACGCCTCTCCAAAGTGCCAGACGCCATTGAATGTGAGCATTTGCTCACTCAAGTCGGTTACGATGACAAACTGCAGTTAGGTCGAGACCCCGATGAGGATGACAAGTATGGAGATGAGATTCCCTGAGATGGTTTCTGACAGTTTGTGCAGAAATTCTTTGGTTATGCAAACCGATTGTTGCAGCAGCTGTCCGGGTGGCTGGTCTCAGACGATCTTGTAGGTGAAGATGCTGGATGTGGACATCCTGGGCTGGTATGGTTACACGTGGTCTGCGGTTATGAGGCCGATTGGATGTACTGCCAAATTCTCTGAAATGCCTTTGGAGATGGCTTATGATAGAGAACTGAACATTCAATTCAAGGGCAACAGTTCTGGTGGACATTCCTGCAGTCAGCATGCCAATTGCACGCTCCCCCAAAAGTTGCAACATCTGTGGCATTGTGCTGTGTGATAAAACTACACATTTTAGAGTGGCCTTTTACTGTGGCCAGCCTAAGGCACACCTGTGCAATAATCATGCTGTCTAATCAGCATCCTGATATGCCACACCTGTGAGGTTGGTGGATTATCTCCTCAAAGGAGAAGTGCTCACTAACAGATTTAGACAGATTTGTGAGCAATATTTGAGAGAAATAGGCCTTTTGTGTACATAGAAAAAAGTCATAGATCTTTCAGTTCAGCTCATAATAAATAGGGGCAAACACAAAAGTGTTGCGCTTATAATTTTGCTCAGTGTAATTGCCTGTCGGCTTACTGATTTTAAACTGCAAGTTTGGATTGCTTTGATGTAAGTGCAATTTATAACCTATTAATAAAAGTTTTATAAGGATTTCATGCCATATGGAGCCTTTTATATTTTTGGGTACTATCAATGACCACACTATCCGAATGACCAAGTTGCATGCCGCAAGAGGACTGATAGATGATGCTTAGAGGCCCTGACTGGGTTTATAGCCACAGGCATTTTTGACCTTCTGTGATAGGAGGTCTAGGAGAGATGGTAAGCAAGCATTTCATCCATTGCGGTGGCAGTTTTGCTGTTAATTATAAACTCCAAGGTAGTGGAAGGAGGTGTTATGGACTAAAAACATTTATCATTATCATTTTAGGACTTTATTAGATCACTTTTCATTTGGTGCATATACTCAAATCGCAGTAGTGAAACTCTGTTAAAGCTCATCAATAGAAGGAGAGAACTCTCATAGTGTAGTATTTCCAATTTATTAATACGCAAAGTTAAAGTTACACTTACAGAATGTCCTACAGGATATTGCTTTGCAAAGTACAGGGCTCATCCAGGTTCACTGTGGCTCAGCGTGCGTTCCATGGGTGGCAGAAGTGACGTAGTTGGTTAGGGAACCAGAAATTACGTTGACACATTTCACCCCTCCTACAGGGAGTCATCAAAGACATTGTGACAGTTTCAGTTTTTCTGGAAAGGCGACAACAGACAAATTATAGGTGAAGAAAAATGTACAACATCATATTTACCCCCTTAACTTTACGTTCCAACTCTGTTTCACTTCACCCTTCTTCCAATTAAAATCACTTGTGATTACAGACCCCACAAGCACCCCCATAAGTAAATAATAACAAAACCAACTTGAAACAGAAAAGTTACTGTAAATAAATGAAATAACAAAAGCCAACTATTTTGGAAGACATTAGGCCACTTCCCTTTATTGGGGTTAAACGTATATAAGTAAAATCAATAAACTTTCATTAAATTTAACCAACAATATAACCATAAAGAATCCAATAAGTATTTTGAAATAAATATCAAGACTTGAGCTAAACATAACAGTCCGTTAAAGTTTTTAACCACACTGTCCACACGCAATAGTGGGTGACAATATCACCAAAAAAGAATAGCAGTGACAAAGGAAATGAAGGGCGGAACAGCTTGTCTTCATTAAGGATTGATCTACTGAAAATCACTCCAGGGAGAAGATGTTTAGAGGCAAGTGAGAATCCCAGTTGGATGACAGGTTTCCCTCAGAATGACCATAGCCCATCAAAGGGTGAAAAGCAACTAGCTGATCTGCCTAGCAACAGTTGATAGCTGAAATCTTGCCCCTATACAGCAAAAGGCATACCTGAAAAATACAAAAGTAAAGCCAAGAAACTGCCCAAGTGCCCAGTACAATTGCCTTATTAGCAAATAGAACAGGGCTTATTTAATATTAACAAGGAGTGCTAGGGGCTCGCAATCCCATGTTGTCACTGCAAAATACTTGTGGCCCTGACATTACACTGCATAAATATCCACTGAAAGACAGCATATAATCCCTTTATACTAACTACCATTAGCATATTTTTCCCTTTGTACCACACTGTTAGGTAATTTGCTTTGGAGAATTAGGTCATTGGATAATAAATAATTTATTTTTATACATCTCTCTGCCCTGAGGATGAATTGTGTTTTCCATATGTTGTAATGACAACCACCAGCTTTTTTATTTGTATATTTCCATTAGCTGCAGGAGTTGGTACACATATTAGCTGTCTCTGCAAATCCCATTCCTTAATTGTGTTCTACAAATTCACGTGGTTCTGCAGAATCTCAGTTGAGAAATAATATTACAAAAACATTTTTGCGACCAACTTATCATAAGAGGCTATTTAAGAAAGCTAACATTTCACAAGGTCAATTTCACAATAAGCAATTTTTTTTACATTAATAAATCAGGATATGTCCATTTTGTAAGCTTGGTCAATGGGTGGACCCTACAGTCGGTCTTCCTTTTATTCTCTTTGTTCCATGGTCCCATATTAAGTTCTTCACACAAAGTCATGGCTTTATTTTAGAGTAATAATATGTATACTAGAGTATGCTTCTGGCAGCTCCCATGACACATTCTATTTGCCTTTTCTCCCAATCTCCAAATGGGTTTGAGAATTTTGAAGTTCTTTCAGAATTTATACAGCAGATGTTGATGAGGTCCCTAAAGAATTATATTACAGAGAATGCCAAAAGCAAATGAGAAAGAAAGGTCTGTGGTGATGGAGATT
This sequence comes from Aquarana catesbeiana, assembly GCF_042186555.1. Classification (NCBI taxonomy): domain Eukaryota; kingdom Metazoa; phylum Chordata; class Amphibia; order Anura; family Ranidae; genus Aquarana; species Aquarana catesbeiana. Next base: position 354,937,594 of record NC_133328.1, on the reverse strand, counting down.
AAGGAAAAAGCTACTAAATTTAAAGTTGTTAAGGAATAAAGTAGCTCAGTTATTAACATAGGTTAATTAGGGCTAGCATTTTTGAAGAAGAAAACTATAATAAGAAATTAGGAAATAAAGTTTCCACACATTGTAAATAGCCCCTTCTTGTTTCTATCTAGGTACCTTTTCTATTAATCCAAGTAGGCTAAATGTATCAGCAAGTTAAAGAAAAGAAGCAATTTATTAGGAAGACTAAGACATGTAGAATTCCAAGGTTTATCAGCTATTTAATGTAAGGTGTCGTACATTATAAAGTGGAACAGGTTGACCATTTTGTGCTGTGCTTCACATGAAAATGATTGATTGAAGTTAAGTTAACATCTATTTCATTTGCAAAAACATTAGTTGCACTGGTCAAACCTATTTGCAATGCTTTCTCATTCATAGGCAACTACCAAGCATCAAACACTGCAAAATCAAACCTATATAGCACAAAACATTAATTCCCTTAAAGTAAAACTATTGATGAAACTTTTTTTTTTCCGTTTTGGATAGAGCAAGGGAGAGTTATAATCCCTGTCAGATTTATTTATTTATTTTTTTGCACAGTGTCCCACTGTGGAGATTTCCCTTCACTTCCTGTCCCCAGTAAAGCAGGAAGTGAGAGGAAATCCCTGCAAATTAAGGGAATTCCCTGGGGACTGCCAGATTACCAGAACTAGTGTTCCCTGTTATTTTTTTAGGACAACCCAAAATTTGGGATTTTCTTTTACTTTCACTTTCAATGATTATGGTAAACAGTACAAATGGAGAGGATGAATCTCCCTAACGGAGGCACAGACAGCAAAAAAGTGGACAGGGGCTCTAGTCCCTCTCTACTCTATCCAAAGTGAACAAAAAGTTTTGCCTTTGGTTATACTTTAAGGACATGACCTACACAAGTCAAAGAACAACTAGGTAGTATTTAAAAAGAAAAAAAAGAAGAAAAAGAAAGTATATTTTGGAATGTCGCCATAGACGCTTGTGAATAACGTCACCCTTCCATAAAGGTTCTTCCTCTTATGAAATCAGCTGGCTGCATGCTCCATGTGCCATATACATTGGTTTCCTGTTCAGGAATTTCTAAAATAGAAGAAAAAAGTTAAAGTGGTTCTAAAGGCTGAAGTTTTTTTTTTTTACCTTCATGCATTCTATGCATGAAGGTAAAAAACCCTCTGTGTGCAGCTCCCCCCAGCCCCCCTAATATGTACATAAGTTCAATCTCGATCCAGCAATCTTCATGAGAGCTGCTGCTCTCCCGGCTCTCTCCCTCCTCATTGATATAGACACAGCAATGGGAGTTTTTGGCTCTCACTGCTTTCAATCACAGCCAGTAAGGAAAAGTAGGGGGCAGGTCTAAGCTCTATACCGTGGGGGTTATTTACTAAAGGCAAATTAACTTTGCACTACAAGTGCACTTGAAAGTGCACCGAAAGTGCACTTGGAAGTGCAGTTGCTGTAGATCTGAGGGGGACATGCAAGGAAAATAAAAAACAGCATTTTAGCTTGCATATGATTGGATGATAAAATAAGCAGAGCTTCCCCTCATTTCAGATCTTCTGCTCAGATCTACAGCGACTGCACTTCCAAGTGCACTTGTAGTGCAAAGTGGATTTTCCTTTAGTAAATCAACCCCTGTGTGTCAATCAGCTAGAATAATAATATTATGGCAAACCCACACTTACGACTTCAACAATACCTGTGTATCCCAAAGTGCAGATATAATGATACTAAGATCAAATCAAATAAATAAATAAACACATAAATAAACTAGTGGCTGCAAACATATAACCTGTGTTCCCACAAAGTGCCAGTAAATAAAATTAGTTATGTGTGTGTCCCATTCACGTATAAATATGTTGCGCCAACTGCCCTGAGAGTGTGGTATCTACCTGCACTCATAAAATGAAAAGTATATATATATATATAGATCTATATATATATATATATATATATATATATATAGATCTATATATATATATATAGATATATATATCTATATATATATATAGATCTATATATATATATATACACACACACACACACACACATCAGATATTGCAGTACTCCTCTTCTCAACTCAATAACCATAAAAAATATACTGAATTAATTTAATCCTACAAATACGTGTAAAATGTATCAAACTAAATACACAGTGTATTAAAATTCATGTGTTATGACTATGTATTATAAAGTCTATAATACATGCTTTCAAAGACTTCAAGGACTTCCTTGCACCATGTGATACTCTTAACTTGTGCTTCCACTCTTCTTATAGTGATTCCCACCACCGCTCTATTTATGCGCTCACCTCAGCATATAGACCTAAAGATTTTTAAAGTGTACCTTTTCCCATCTGTGGATCAATCTAATATTTCCTCTGATGGTAAAACAGTCTTCTTTTCTTGTTGCAATCAAAGCCTCTTCATCACAGATCGCTTTATAATAATCAGCTGTGTGGCCCTTTTAAGAATTTGGGTTGGCATTCTTTTGTGCACTGTAAACTGCTCAGGAGAAACAGGGACCCCACATTGTGTAGTATCTTAAAAAACACTCTATTTAAATAAAGATTGCACTTACACAACATAAATGATGAAACAACACTTCTGGAGACTGCGAGGTCATGGCTCCCATGTCACTTCCGATTCAGCTGTCAATCAAGCAAACCCACAACAACCGCTCCCTAGCGTATTGTCACACCACGTGATGTCCTCAGGATTAACGCAGTTAATGTTCTATGGTTATTGAGTTACGAAGAGGACACAAACCATTGCACAGAGCTGGTAAGTTAAACATGTTTGTTTTTTTTTGTTTTTTTTCCTTTAGCCACTTCAGCCCCGGAAGGTTTTACCCCCTTCCTGACCAGAGCACTTTTTACAATTTGTCACTGCGTCGCTTTAACTGGTAATTGCTTGGTCGTGCAATGCTGTACCCAAACAAAATTTGCGTCCTTTTGTTGCGTCTTTTTTCCCACAAATAATTCCCACGGATAGCAAATAGCTATTTGCTATCCGTGGTTTTTTAAAAAAAGCGACAATTTTGAAAAAAAAAAAACAATGTTTTTTACATTTTGCTATAATAAAATATCCCCAAAAATGTTTTTAAAAAACAAATTTTTTCATCAGTTTAGGCCAATATATAATCTTCTACATATTTTTGGTAAAAAAAAAAAAATTGTAATAAGCGAATATTGATGGGAAAGATTTATGGCATTTTTAATTACATTTTTATTATTATTTTTTTTCTTTACTAGTAATGATGATCTGCGATTTTTAGTGGTATTGCGACATTGCGACGGACAGATCGGACACTTTTGACACATTTTTGGGACCATTGACATTCATACAGCAATCAGTGCTATAAAAATGCACTGATTACAGTGTAAATGACACTGGTAGGGAAGGGGTTAACACTAGGGGGCAATCAAGGGGTTAAATGTGTGTTCCCTCACCGTGTTCTAACTGTATGGGAATAGGACTGAGTAGGAGAGGAGACATATCGTTGTTCCTACATAGTAGGAACAAACGACGTGTCTCCTCTCTTCTGACGGCACAGGGATTTGTGTGTTTGCACACACAAATCCCTGTGCTGGCGCTCATGCACGCGATCGCACGTGGCCAAGTGCATCAGGTCCCCCCGCCGTGCAGCGGGCGCGCCCTCTGGCGGCTCTTAAAGGAACCCCGTACCTATACGGGGTTTCGTGCAGGGGAGCCATTCTGCCCCCCGTATGTAGACGTGAGCCAGTTGGGAACAGGTTAGTATCACTTTAAGTAGCCCAAAGATTATGCAATATATTTCCTTCCAAGACAGGTGGAAAGAAAGAAAATCACTTGATTCCCCCATCAACACACTCAGTGTGGATGGAGGAATCATTCCCTCATCTCTAATTTGTTCTGCCAGCAGGGAGTCTTCTTAGCTGGCAGAAAACAATGATTACTGCTAGAGGCTATAGCCACCAGCGGTAACGGCATATAAAAAATCTGACAGCCTAGTTGTACCCAAATCAATCAATTATACACAACCTTTCTGCCTGACCTTCCTTTGCCCAGTTTCCTTTTATCTGATTCCCTGCAGTTAGTGTTTGCACTTACAGTCAGTTCCATTCTACAGACTTGTTTCATTGGTTTGATTATGAATTATTGCTGTATATGTTATGTATGTTGTAGGCTTACAAATAAATTGTATCACCTTTCAATAGAACTGTAGTGTTTCTCCTGGTATAGTTAACCTATCTGGCCACACCATATGACAGGTTACCTACTATTGGTTTACTGAGAGCAGAACTGTCCTTACCTCACCTTCAGCTATGACTGATCAAAGCTTTCCCTTGCTGCTTGCAGATGCTAGAGATGAACCGAGGTATACACTACACTTTAGGCAGTGTACACTTATTTAACAATTGCTAGGAGAAAAAAGAAATAGATTTTTAGCAGAAGAGACGCGCAAAGTCTCTTCTGCTAAAGAAAATAAAAATATCCTGGCAAATTTAAAAAATTAGCTAATGTTCCACTTACTATTAATCAGTGAAAGCCTTGTAATAAACACAGTCATGCTGACACTGCTACAAGAAAACTGAAGTCAGACTAAACTGCATTGGGTTTGAAATAAAGAAGCAAACTCATAATGTCCTTGATTTTATTGGTGTTTACAAATCATTAGGCTGTATTATAAAATGTTATACTGTATGCTAAAAAATTACCACCACTCAAAGTTGTAGCTCTTGGTTTCATGACCTTGGTGTAAGCTAAAGTGCCGAATCTTTTCCTACTTTAAGAAGTAATACATTTCAATTGAACTATTACAACTAAATAGCTTAAAACCCAACTCTGTACACAAAGAGAAACCCTTTCTCTGGGGCCATCCCACAATGCAAGGGTTAAACCTTCATTAAGTCTATGGGGTTGCAGCAAAGGCTATATTACTTCTCTCCCCCTCACTCTGGCAGGCTCACTCAATCTGCTTGGAAGGTCCCCTGCACCCTCTTCACTAAGTCACTTTTGTCCTCAGTCACTACTCCACATCTCTCTGCATTTTAAGTGATGACACAACCTGAATCTTTGGGGGAGTTGAGAACAGCACTGAAGGCTGCAGGAATCAGGTAAGTAGTTCAGCCTCTTGTTTTACCCCTTACACTTATTAAGTATTTAATCCTTGCAGTTCAGGGGGGTCAACGAAAAGGTTTTTTTTTTTTTTTTGTACCAGGAGCTGGTCTTTAAACATAGAGCACTGGTAAAATAAAATGTGCATAACTGACAAGTATTATGCCCTGTACACACGGTCGGATTTTCCGAGGGAAAATGTGTGACAGGACCTTGTTGTCGGAAATTCCGACCGTGTGTAAGCTCCATCACACATTTTCCATCGGAATTTCCAACATACAAAGTTTGAGAGCTTGCTATAAAATTTTCCGACATTTTCCATTGTCGGGAATTCCGATCGTGTGTACACAAATCTGAAGCACAAAGTGCCACGCATGCTCAGAATAAATTAAGAGACGAAAGCTGTTGGCTACTGCCCCGTTTATAGTCCCGACGTACGTGTTTTACGTCACCGCGTTTAGAACGATCGGATTTTCCGACAACTTTGTGTGACTGTGTGTATGCAAGACAAGTTTGAGCCAACATCCGTCTGAAAAAATCCATGGATTTTGTTGTCGGAATGTCCGATCAATGTCTGACCATGTGTACAGGGCATTAGTCTTAAAAAAAAAAAAACTTTTAAATGATTTTGAAACATAAAAATAAGTATATTTGAATGCAATGTGCACTCTTACCCCTTTCCCCAGCCCACCTGAGCACATTAATGAGATAACCACCCGACCCAAGCTACATGCATACCATTCCATAACAGTTGTGGCTTTTCAAATTCCATTGTTTACAGATTTCCACCACATTTTCTGTGCAGTGGCTGTGCCTGTACAATGAACAGTCATAGATTTTCTTATAGGTGAAATCAGGAGGCCTAGGGGTTTAATGCAATGATTTTTTAATTAAAGTTTCATGTATGGGTGGTCAGGTGCCTCAGTGTAGAACACATGTTTCATCAAGGGGTTGATTTACTAAAGGCAAAATGACTGTGCACTTTGCAAAGTGCAGTTTCACTCTGCAAGTGGAGTTGCTCCAGAGCTTAGTAAATGAGCTCTGCTGACTTCCATCATCCAATCATATGCAAGCAAAAATGCAGTTTTTTTTTTTTATTTTCCTTGCACGTGATTGGGTATTCCTTAATATATTACATAAGCCTTACCTCATTTACTAAGCTCTGGAGCAACTGCACTTGCAGGGGGCAACTACAAAGTGCAAATCTTTGCAAAGTGCACAGTCATTTTGTCTTTAGTAAATCAACCCCATAGTGTAATAGGTTAAATTGCCTCTGTACTTTTGTCATAGGCGTGCGCACAGGGTGTGCCAGGTGTGCCTGGGCACACCCTAATCGCCTTGTGTGGTGCATATTTCCCCCTGTTTAGACCACTGATATTTCATCCCCAAAAAAAATGTTACAAAATAAAATAATTTATTTAAAAATAAAATAAAACTAATGACACTGTCCACTGCCCTACTGACACCATCAGTAAATATACACATGCATATGTATTTGAGCTTTGGGGTGCACACCCTAATGCAAGAGGCTGCGCACACCTATGACTTTTGTTCTGTCAAAGGTCCCCTACAATCACTAAACATTGATACTCTAATGACTAATTCCTATACTGATTATGTATTCCAGCAAGCAAAAAAAAAGGCTCTCTTTTTATAGACCAGTGCTTTAGTCAACCCTTAGACTCGGTCGAGGCCAGACATGTTAGACTTAGATAAAAAGGGGGCCAAACTAAGAGGGCTGAAAGTTCAGGGGGGCTGCATTATGTCTACTAAGGGATGTACCTAAACAAATATAATAAAGGTACAGCGCTAAAGCAATGATCAGATTGTGACATCCAATTCCCCACTACAGAAAGACAAGTGAGTCCTTTCAATATAGTCACAAAGCTGTTTCCAGAGTGCTTAATAAGTGTAGTCAGCAAAGGCACAAGACGAAGTGCTTCAGAGTAAAAGTAGCACCATAATAAATAAACATGAGCCGCGCTACAAATAGGGGTAATATTATATATATATATAGATCCCTAAGGGACCCACATAAGTGTCAGATATAAACACTAAAACAACTTAAGTGATAAAGAAAAAATATAAACAAGAAAGTCCCAGCAGACAGGGAAGTGGGAATAAGTCCAGTGAGAAAATCTGCTTTCAGAGACTTGCAAGTGAATACCCTGTGTAGTAACAAAGTACAGTTTGAAGCTGAACCTGCAGCAAGCTTGAGGACTGATTGCCCGTTCATCCACTAGACGGAGCTATCCTGTTCTGCCTTTCTCCACACTGTGAAGTCGTATTAGAACTGTATCCCTGACCGGACCTCTGGTCTATTTACAAGCTGATTTACAGCTTGCCTTTGGTAAGGGTTCATTTTACCTGGTGGTAGATTTTTCCACATGGTGTCACCTGAAGAATTTGTTAGTTTTATTGCACTCCTTTTGGACATTATTGGGATTTTACACTTGGACTTCATTGCATTGCTGGGACTTTCTTGTTTATCTTTTTTTCTTTATCACTTAAAGCGGAGTTCCACCCAAATTTTGAACAATATCTGTATGTATTCTCTTCCTTGCCTAGATGCTGACATGCCGTTTAAAAAAATTTAAATCGCCGTAATTACCTTTTATTTTTCTATTCTTCTTTGCACTTCCTGGTTCTCCTCCCGTGGGAGTAGGCATGTTTCTAGCCTCTCCCAGACTCCTGGGAGCTAGTCTCAGGCTTCCCAGGATGCCACTGAGCATGTGCGGGAACGAGCGGTGAATGCTGGGAGCACAGCATTCACCACTTCCAGGAAATAAATGCTTGTGGGCTTCAAATGCCCACAATGAAGATGGAAACCGCCTGCAGTGAATAATATAAGTTATTCTTTCCAACGAAATCTGACACAGGCGGACATATTACACACAATATGTGAGTATGTAATGCTGAGAAGAAAAGTTTGTGAATGAACTCAAAAAAAAAAAAAAAACGATAGATAGGTGGACCCCCGCTTTAAGTTGTTTTAGTGTTAATATCTGACACTTATGTGGGTCCCTTAAGGATCTATATATATAATATTACACCTATTTGTAGCGCGGCTCATGTTTATTTATGGTTTACCTGATTGTGCATATCTCACAATTTTGGGGCTGCAGCTTTTTCTTTTGGTACATAATTTTGTATTAGTGCTGTAATTCTTTTCTTTTGATTTACCCAATCACACTGTCTCTTACCATCAGGTGTGGACCCCCACACAAGGAAGGTCAGATGAGCAATATAAAAACCAATCCTGGGGGCGTGGCTTGGTGCCGAACGGGAATGGCTGCCTGAACTCCTCGCTCTGTCCCACGGAGATCCTGCAAGCTGATTAAAGGAGCCCTTAATCGCAGCTAACATGGGGAAACCGAAGGACAAAACATCACAGTCCCGGTCCCGATCCCCCAGAGGCGCGGATTCGCTCTCTGGACACAATATCCCGGAAATCTTCCGTCCGCGATCACGCGAGGCCCCGGCTTCAACTCCGGCCTACTCCGGAACACGCTCCTCCAGCCTCAGCCCTGCCAGGAGAAGCTCTCAGCGCATGGAGAGCCCATCTGCTGCCCGACCACTTAACATGAGTGATCTCAGATCGGTAGCAGCAGACATAAAAGACTCCTTTGCTGCCGCTTTTACAGACCTCAGGAGAGACATCCAGTCGATGCATATGTGGATTGATGACCTAGAAACAACCACAACCCGCCATGATGCCGCCTTACAACAGCTACAGCACTCATCTCAGATGTATAATAGCCAGCTTAGAGACTTGTATAGACACATGGAAGATCTGGACAATCGCGGACACCGCCATAATATACGGGTAAGAGGCATGCCTGAATCCGTTGAGCAGAACCACATACCACAGGCCACAATCCAGATCTTCAACGATTTGCTGGGTAGACCCCCTGAGACCCCCATTGAATATGAGCATTTACACGTAGCTCTTAAACCTAGAGGCAGAGAATCAGACCCTCCTAGGGATGTGATATGCTGCCTAGTATATTTCAGATTGAAGGAAGACATCTTGAGAAGAGCAAGGGAACGCCGCAGCTTGCTATACCAAGGAGCAGAAATCAAGATCTTTCAAGATCTGTCCCCCATAACCCTACAAAACAGAAGAGACCTGCGCCCGCTGCTCGACCTATTACGCCATAAAGGGATCCAATATCGTTGGAAATTTCCCTTTTGCCTATCTGCATCAAATGCTGGACGCACTGCCAATCTGAAAGTCCCGGAAGATCTCAGGGGGTTCTGCAATACACTACAGATACCATTCATCGAACTCCCGGACTGGTATAGAGTTTTTCATACCCCCCAGCTCCAAAGAACCACCTCCATGGAAGCTATCCCGGTAAGAGATGAATTCCACATTAGAAGGTGCAGATCATCCTCTCCAAGACCACTTCTCAGAGGGATCAGCTGGATAGAGATAGACAAAGCCCAACAGCATCCCCGGCCCACAGGCGGGCCAGGCAAGATCAGTCTTAATGACTCCCGTCCAAATACTTGAGAACAGTACAACTCATGTTCAGAGTTGCCGTCTTTCTTAGGTCGCCACCCCAACCCAAACCCCAGCGCCATAGAACCAGAACAGGACAACAAAATGATTGGTGTCTGAAATCCATCCAGCATTGGCCTATTTAAAACCCGACCCGAACTGGCCACACCATATACAGATAGACAATACTGCATTTCTACAAGTGTAGAAACCCCTGAAGATCCTATGCTTTCTCTCTCCATGTCAACTCAACACCAAGACATCATCCCCGGGGAGATAACCCTCTTCCACAGACCCCAACAGAACCCAAAGTACACCTCTAAGAAGCAGAACTTAAGCCGAATACATCACCAGCGGAGCATTAACTGATCGAACAACTGACTACCGCGTGACCCACCAATACCTTTACTCAACCGTCAGCCTTTATTGAGCCTATGACTGACAACCTGGGATAGATCCCCCTCATCAACAAGAAGTCCTCCTCTGCAGCTATTAGCACCACTTGGGTCTCCTTTCTCCATTTCCTTTCCTCTCCCCCCCCTTACCTCCCCTTCCCTCCCCTCCCCTTCTCTACCCTCCCTAACCCCCCCCACACATCCAGGTACCATCTCCAGACCAAAGATGTTACACCAGTGAGATGGACTGAGCACCCGAGACAAGTACAAGCTAGATGCTTAACTTACGGTACTCTGCCGTGATCTAATTTACATATTGAGTTCTTTCTTTTTGGCTTTTTTCTTTTTTTCTTTTTTCCTTATTTTTACTTCATGTTTTTGAATATACGTATGCTAAATCTCTTGACATGTTTATCGGGTAGAGGGGGGGCTCGTCCCGCATGGAAAAGGTCTCTCTCCTTAAACAACACACCCCTACTCGCTCTACACGTACCAGAGACTTCCATGTGGGACGAGCTTCCTCATGGTGGACAGGTTGTATTGAACTAACAACTCTAGGGCTAAAACCGCTGAGTTTTGTACCGACAACTGAATACTAGGGATGAGCCGAACACCCCCCGGTTCGGTTCGCACCAGAACCTGCGAACGGACCGAAAGTTCGCACGAACGTTAGAACCCCATTGACGTCTATGGGACTCGAACGTTCGAAATCAAAAGTGCTCATTTTAAAGGCTAATTTGCATGGTATTGTCCTAAAAAGGGTTTGGGGACCCGGGTCCTACCCCAGGGGACATGTATCAATGCAAAAAAACTTTTAAAAACGGCCGTTTTTTCGGGAGCAGTGATTTTAATGATGCTTAAAGTAAAAAAAAAAAAAAGTGAAATATTCCTTTAAATATCGTACCTGAGGGGTATCTATAGTATGCCTGTAAAGTGACGCGTGTTTCCCGTGTTTAGAACAGTCCCTGCACCAAATGTCATTTTTAAAGGAAAAAATCTCATTTAAAACTGCTTGCGGGTTTAATGTAATGTCGGGTCCTGGCAATATGGATGAAAATCAGTGAGACAAACGGCATGGGTACCCCCCAGTCCATTACCAGGCCCTTTGGGTCTTGTATGGATATTAAGGGGAACCCCGCACCCAAATTAAAATAAGGAAAGGTGTGGGGCCACTAGGCCCTATATACTCTGAACAGCAGTATACAGGCTATAGGTTTGTTGTTAAGTAGAATCTCTTTGTAATTTTGAACGGGTACATTTTTAACGTGTTTAGCTCCAGCCAAAAAATCTTTTTTAAGCTTTTTGGAAAACATAGGGAAGGGTTATCACCCCTGTGACATTTGTTTTGCTGTCTTTCCTCCTCTTCAGAAGATTTCACCTCACTTTTTGTCCCAATGGATTGGAAAGCATCAGTGGAAAGGAGAAATGTTTTTCCCATATTAACTCTTACAGGAGAGAATTTCCCTTCCTAGGGGTAGATTTATTCTCACTTCCTGTTGTCTCCTTCCGTTTGCAAGTAGGAGTCGTTTGTAAGTTAGTTGTTTGAAAGTAGGGTCCTGCCCTATATACTCAGCAGAAATTTGGGCCTTAGGTGTTGCTGTGGCCACAACACTGTAAGCCCTCACAGGGCTCTGCTGTGAAATATTAGATCAAGAATTGTAATTACATGCCCCTGTTGAACAGGAGCTGAAAAATTAGGCCTTAGGCACTGGTGCTGGTGCCACAACACTGCAACCCCTCACAGACACTCTAGTTGGAATGCAGGAACGAGCCCTGCTGCAAAGTATTGCATCAAAAATTGTAATTACACGCCCCTGTTAAACAAGGGCTGAAAAATTGGGCCTTAGGCACTGGTGGTGGCGCCCAGAACCAAAAATGCTCTTACAAGCTATCAGCGTGATGATTGAGGAGGAAGAGGATAATTACTCAGGAATAGTCACTCAGCATCAGCATAGGCAGTCTTTGAAGGGATCTGAGATTTCAAAAAAAATTATTCAGTTACATCAGCATCAGGTGCTTGGTAGCTGGTGGTGATCCAAGACTCATTCATTTTTATGAAGGTCAGTCGATCGACCGAGTCAGTGGACAGACGCACCCTGTGATCGGTTACCACGCCTCCAGCAGCACTGAATGTGCGTTCCGAAAGAACGCTGGATGCAGGACAGGCCAGTAGCTCAATTGCATACTGTGCAAGCTCTGGCCAGTGATCCATCCTCAAGACCCAGTAACCCAGAGGATTTTCGGTGGGAAAGGTGTCCAAGTCTGATCTTGCCCCTAGGTATTCCTGCACCATGTAAAACAGACGCTGGCGATGGTTGCTGGAACCGATCATACCTTGGGGCTGCGGACCAAAAAATTGTCTGAACGCATCGGTCAGACGGCCACCTTCTCCACCGCTCCTTCTTTCACTGACCGAAGCCTCAGCAACACGTTGTCCAGAAACAGGAGTTTGTAACCTCCCAGTCTCTGGGAACGCGTTGCACAGACCTTTCTGCAAGGCCTCCCGAAGATGTTTCATCCTCTGCTCCCTCTGCGATGGCAAGATAAGGTCCGCAACCTTACCCTTGTAACGTGGATCAAGGAGGGTTGCCAGCCAGTATTGGTCCTTCTCCTTGATACCACGAATACGAGGATCCTTACGCAGGCTTTGCAGGATCAGGGAGGCCATGCAGCGTAGGTTTGCTGAGGCATTCGGTCCGGAGTCCTCTGGGTCACTAAGGACGACATGGTCCGCAGCCACCTCCTCCCAGCCACGTACAAGTCCATGTGTTTCTTGGGACTGATCCCTTAAAGACTGCTGCTGATGCTGAGTGCCAGGCTCCACCTCCATACTGACACAATCTTCCTCCTCCTCCTCTTCCTCTTCGTCCTCTTCCTGTGTGATCGGCGGGCACGCAGGAACACTGTCTGGATAAAGGGGGCCTTGAGAGCTAAGGAAGTCCTCCTCTTCCTGCCTCTGTTCTGCCTCAAGTGCCCTGTCCATTATTCCATGCAGCGTGTGCTCCAACAGGTGGACAAGGGGGACAGTGTCACTGATGCATGCACTGTCACTGCTCACCATCCTCGTGGCCTCCTCGAATGGTGACAGGACAGTGCATGCATCCCTGATCATGGCCCACTGGCGTGGGGAAAAAAAACCAAGCTCCCCTGACCCTGTCCTGGTGCCATAGTCGCACAGGTACTCATTGATGGCCCTCTGCTGCGTGTGCAGCCGCTGCAGCATGGCCAACGTTGAGTTCCACCTGGTGGGCATGTCACAGATTAGGCGGTTCTTGGGCAGGTTAAACTCCTTTTGGAGGTCCGTCAGCCGAGCACTGGCATTATATGACCGGCGGAAATGCACACAGACTTTCCTGGCCTGCCTCAGGACATCCTGTAAGCCCGGGTACCTGCCCAAGAACCGCTGCACCACTAAGTTAAGGACGTGAGCCAAACAGGGCACATGGGTCATTTGTCCCTGTCGAAGGGCAGAGAGGAGGTTGGTGCCATTGTCGCAAACCACCATTCCTGCCTTAAGTTGGCGTGGCGTCAACCACCTCTGAACCTGCCCCTGCAGAGCTGACAGAACCTCTGCCCCAGTGTGGCTCCTGTCCCCCAAGCACACCAGCTCAAGCACCGCATGGCATCTTTTGGCCTGCGTACTTGCGTAGCCCCTTGAACGACTACGGAGCACCGCTGGTTCCGAGGAAGAGGCCATGGAGGAAGAAGAAGAGGAGGGGGTGGAGGAGAGAGGTGTGTCACAATCATTAGCATTTTGGAGGCGTGGTGGCGGAACAACCTCCAACACTACTGCACCTTGTCCTGCATCCTTCCCAGCTGCCAGCAGAGTCACCCAATGCGCCGTGAAACTTAGGTAACGTCCCTGTCCATGCCTGCTGGACCATGAGTCAGCGGTAATATGCACCTTACCGCTGACCGCCCTGTCCAGCGAGGCATGGACATTGCCTTCCACATGCTGGTAGAGAGCCGGAATCGCCTTCCGTGAGAAAAAGTGGCGTTTGGGTACCTGCCACTGAGGAACTGCACATTCCACAAACTCACGGAAGGGGGCAGAGTCTACCAACTGAAAAGGCAGCAGTTGAAGTGCTAGCAATTTTACCAAGCTAGCATTCAACCGCTGGGCATGTGGATGGCTGGGAGCAAACTTCTTTCGGCGGTGCAGCAGCTGGGGCAGGGAAATTTGCCTGGTACAATCTGACGTCGGTGTACCAAAATCAGATTGCCCACAAGTACGTGGCTGTGACACACCTAATTCTACACCTTCATTCCTCTCAGTGCAGGTCTCAGAGAGGACTGAAGGTCTAGTGGGGTTGGAAATCTCAGCTGATGAGGAGCAAGCAGAGGTCCTCTTTGTTCTTTGGTGTGGGTCTTTTAGATACTCTTGCCAACGAACTGCATGGCAGGTCAACATATGTCTGGTCAAGCATGTGGTACCCAAGCGGGAGATGTTTTGGCCACGCGAGATACGCTTGAGACATATGTTGCAAATAGCAGCGGTGCGATCTGATGCACTCGTCTCAAAAAAGGCCCACACCAAAGAACTTTTTGAATAACGCGCAGAGACTGCAGCGCCCTGCACATGTGGAGCTTTGGGGTGTGATGCAGTCAATGTGCTGCCCTTAGGCTGGCCCCTGGAGGGCATCCTGCCTCGTTGGTGATGTGCCGCCTCCTCCTCCTCCTCCTCCTCCTCTCTCCTATCAGGCACCCACGTTGAGTCAGTGACCTCATCATCCCCTCCCTCCTCATCACTGGAGCAAACCTGGCAGTATGCTGCAGCAGGGGGAGCATGACTGCCAGATTGCTGTCCTTCTTGGGCACCCCCTCTGTCCGTGCTCGTGTTACTGCCTTCATCGAGCTCAGTATCATCATCAGAGCCTTCCAAACGCTGGGCATCCTCCTGGAGCATGTACCCAACACTGTGGTCAAACAGTTCGAGGGACTCCTCAGGAGGACATGGTGGGGCTAGGGAAGGAGTCACTGATGACATTGAGCCGAGGGAAGAGGCCGCTGCTTTGCCAGACAAAGTACCCTGGGCATGGGTGAGAGAGGATGAGGAGGATGAGGACGGCTTGGTCATCCACTCGACCAAGTCTTCCGCATGTTGCGGCTCAACATGGCCAGCTGCCGAAAAAAAGGCCAAGCGTGTCCCATGGCCACGTGCTGATGAGGATGCACCGTCTCCACGACCAGCACTAGACACAGAGCCTGCTTGCCCTCTCTTATTGGCTTGTGACTGTCTGCCTCTCCTTCTTGGCCTTCCAGACATACTAATGGCCTGTAGCTGCACTAAGCTGGGATATATATATATATATATATATATAATATATATATATATATATATGTACTGATACTGCAGCTAGCAAAATCAACTGCCTGCCTGTAGTATGAGAACACCACCAACCTTCTACAGGTAGCTTTAGCTGAACACTGTGAGGTGGACGCACCCCACTAACTTGTAGGTTTAGCAGAACACTGTGAGCAAGACGCACTGCACTAACTGTAAATAGTCTAGCTGCCTGACTGTGGTACTAATAGGATCAAAAGAACACCAGCAATTTTCTTCAGGTAGCTGTATTTACTGTAACAAGACAAGCCTGCCTGTCAGTAAGAAGATAACAGAAACGGATCTAGCTGAACACTGTGAGCAGGACGCACCCCACTAGCTTGTAGGTTTAGCTGAACACTGTGGTGGACGCACCCCACTAACTTGTAGGTTTAGCTGAACACTGTGAGCAGGACGCACCCCACTAACTTGTAGGTTTAGCAGAACACTGTGAGCAGGACGCACTGCACTAACTGTAAATAGTCTAGCTGCCTGACTGTGGTACTAATAGGATCAAAAGAACACCAGCAATTTTCTTCAGGTAGCTGTATTTACTGTAACAAGACAAGCCTGCCTGTCAGTAAGAAGATAACAGAAACGGATCTAGCTGAAGACTGTGAGCAGGACGCACCCCACTAGCTTGTAGGTTTAGCTGAACACTGTGAGGTGGACGCAACCCACTAACTTGTAGGTTTAGCTGAACACTGTGAGCAGGACGCACCCCACTAACTTGTAGGTTTAGCAGAACACTGTGAGCAGGACGCACTGCACTAACTGTAAATAGTCTAGCTGCCTGACTGTGGTACTAATAGGATCAAAAGAACATCAGTAATTTTCTTTAAAATACTGTAACAAGACAAGCCTGCCTGTCAGTAAGAAGATAAAAGGAACGGATCTAGCTGAACACTGTGAGCAGGATGCACCCCACTAGCTTGTAGGTTTAGCTGAACACTGAGGTGGACGCACCCCACTAACTTGTAGGTTTTGCTGAACACTGTGAGCAGCACGCACCCCACTAACTTGTAGGTTTAGCAGAACACTGTGAGCAGGACGCACTGCACTAACTGTAAATAGTCTAGCTGCCTGACTGTGGTACTAATAGGATCAAAAGAACACCAGCAATTTTCTTCAGGTAGCTGTATTTACTGTAACAAGACAAGCCTGCCTGTCAGTAAGAAGATAACAGAAATGGATCTAGCTGAACACTGTGAGCAGGACGCACCCCACTAGCTTGTAGGTTTAGCTGAACACTGTGAGGTGGACGCACCCCACTAACTTGTAGGTTTAGCTGAACACTGTGAGCAGGACGCACCCCACTTACTTGTAGGTTTAGCAGAACACTGTGGGCAGGACGCACTGCACTAACTGTAAATAGTCTAGCTGCCTGACTGTGGTACTAATAGGATCAAAAGAACACCAGCAATTTTCTTTAAAATACTGTAACAAGACAAGCCTGCCTGTCAGTAAGAAGATAACAGGAACGGATCTAGCTGAACACTGTGAGCAGAACGCACTGCACTAAATGTAAATAGTCTAGCTGCCTGACTGTGGCACTAATATGATCAAAAGAACACCAGTAATTTTCTTCAAAATACTGTAACAAGACAAGCCTGCCTGTCAGTAGGAATATAACAGGAACGGATCTAGCTGAACACTGTGAGCAGGACGCACTGCACTAAATGTAAATAGTCTAGAAGATAACAGGAACGGATCTAGCTAAACTGAATACAGTGTATATATATATATATGCAACACCTGGGATGCATATATATACACAATACACTTTAAGTGCAGCTAACTGACTGACTGTCCTGCCTAATCTAGCTAACTCAAATGAAATGACACTGTCTCTCTCTCTCTCTAAGCACACCGGAACACACTGCACAGGGCCGCCGTGCAGGCGGCCTTATATAGTGTGGGGCGTGTACTAAATCCCCTGAGCCATAATTGGCCAAAGCCTCCTTGGCTTTGGCCAATTATGGCTCTCTGTTAAGGCAGCGCTGTGATTGGCCAAGCATGCGGGTCATAGTGCATGCTTGGCCAATCATCAGCAAGCAATGCACTGCGATGCCGCAGTGAATTATGGGCCGTGACGCGCCACACGAATTTGGCGCGAACGGCCCATATCGTTCGCAATTCGACGAACGATCGAACAGCCGATGTTCGAGTCGAACATGGGTTCGACTCGAACACGAAGCTCATCCCTACTGAATACCCATAAAAGGCCACTATATACCAAACTCATTGATAAATATTACCATGAACAGCTATGGACCATTCTTGGGAAGCGCAACTGCTTGAGGTGCAGTTCTGTCCTAACCCGCTGATTGGACCATATCTAGGCCAATTCATACACCTAAACATCAATGAATCCATACTCATTTCCCCCCCATAGCCAACTACCCCTCTAAATTATAGCGAGCTAGCTTTCTAGAAGATGCGCTACCTCACGCCCCCGTAAATCCCCATTACCAAGCACAAGATCATAATTTGCACTAAGTCCGACTTTTTATTAATATTATTGCTGTTATTAGTATCATTATTATTATTAAGATATGTTTACAGATGGTTTAGTATTAAAATTCTTCCTGTGCCTTTATACTTGTTGTCAGGATGGCGACCTCCCCGAGTTTACTAGCATAGCGATATACTCTCTCGGCACATAGTCTAAAGTTTAATGTTTCAATTGTCTATAATGTTGACTGTTAATGATTTCACAACATCAATCTGAGATCTTTCACCACGTCTTTTCCCTTTGCTATGAAAGCAGGCTCCCTCCATACAAGTTGAACAGACATATGACGACCTCCCACGGACAGGACATCTCTCGAATCTTCCTCCGGACACTTTCCACTCCTCCACACAACAGGACAGTGACTATCCTAGTTGACCCATACCGGACGTTTCAACCCCTAACAGGGTAAGGTAGCCGGACTACTTTTACCTCCGGTAAGTACATCTTACTCCTCGAACCTCCTCCCTTCTTTCTTCCAACCCCACCCCTTCCCATACCTCTTCTCCCTCCCTCCCCCCTCCCCCCTTTCTATACCTGGGTTTCACTCCCCCTAGTCTCCACCGTAGCATTCCCCACAGTAACAATTACAAACCTTTTAAGGGCGTATGTTCCTCCACAGATTCCACCTACCCACATTGGTCACATTGGTAATCTGCAACCCCACCCTGTAACTAATACACCAACCAGGTCATACCCAAATACCATGGCTCCCCTACACTCTAATCCGCAACACAACACTCTCAAAGTGGTCTCTCAAAATGTTAAAGGGCTAAATATCCCTGAGAAGCGTAGTCAAATCCTCAGCATGATGAGTAAATTGAAAGCAGATGTGGTGTTTCTGCAAGAAACCCACTTCCGCATGAACAATACCCCTAAACTAGCAAGCCGTATGTACCCTACTTCCTTCCATGCCACTAATTCTCTTGCCAAAACTAAGGGGGTCTCGATCCTGCTCTCTAAAAACCTTCCTTGGCAACTGACAGATTCCCTAGTAGATCCAGAGGGCCGCTATCTATTTCTAAAGGGAGTCATCCATAATCGGACGGTCACTTTAGCAAATATATACAGCCCCAATACTGCCCAGGTCAGCATCTTCCCTTCTATCGCAACCACCCTCGCAGGCTTTCAATCGGGGATTACAATCCTTGGGGGTGATTTTAATGTGACACTTCAGCCCATCCTAGATTCCTCATCGGGGTCCTCTACCCTACCTTACAGAGCACTGAGACAAATTAAGATACAAATAAAGGACCTCCTTCTACACGACACATGGCGTACCCTACACCTGAATGGGAAAGATTACTCTTTCTTCTCTGCACTACACAACAGGTACTCCAGGCTAGACTACCTTTTTCTTTCCCAAAAAGATCTTCCCTTCTTAAAATCTGCTACCATTGAACCCCTACTCATCTCAGACCATCACCCGATTACCCTCTCCCTTACCTTCCCGGAAAGAAACTTGGTCACAAAGATATGGCGTCTAGACCCATCTCTCCTCACTTCAGAAATCGACACCAATCACATCCGCACTAGCCTAGGCAACTACTTTAGGGAAAATGACAACTCCGAAACAGCACCTCTCACCCTTTGGGAGGCACACAAGTGTGTCATCCGAGGGGAATTTCTTACACTTAAGGCCAATCGGAAAAAAGAACAGCAAACAACTATGCGGGAACTAACCAACAAAATAAAGAGACTAGAACTACTTCATAAGCAGTCGCAGACACAAGACACATACCTAGAACTTGCACAAACTAGGAAACTTCTTCTGGAAGTCCTCAACCGCAAAACACGACGCAAATTTATGCTAAATCAAAAGCTATTTTATGAACAGGGAAACAAGTGCGGAAGACTACTAGCCAGAGCTATCCAAACTAAGAAAGCTAGCACGAACATACACACCATAAAAGACCCTCTAGGCAACCTGAGTTCAAATTCAGCAAACATAGCATCTCAATTTGAACGCTACTACACAGAACTTTATAATATACCACAGCAATCTGAAGCAACTGTAGGCCAAACCTCTAGAAAAGCCCTTATTACAGATTTCCTCAAAAAGTTCAGCCCCAAACCCATACCCCGGGAAGATGCACGCAACTTAGACAACCCCATATCCAAGGAGGAACTTAAGAGAGCGATTAAACAACTAAAAACGGGCAAAAGCCCGGGCCCAGACGGCTTTTCAGAACCCTATTATAAGACCTTTGTAGATATACTCTCAGCCCCGTTTCTGAAGACATTCAACTCCCTAACCTCATCAACACTACCCTTTCACAGATTACTAGAAGCACATATCACGGTCATCCCGAAGGAGGGGAAGGACGCCACATCAGTCACCAGTTATAGACCAATCTCCCTACTCAATGTAGATCTTAAATTATTTGCCAAAATTTTAGCAAACCGGCTCCTTCTCCTCCTTCCCGCAATAATAGGGAAAGACCAGGTTGGATTTGTTCCTGGCAGAGAGGCCAGGGACAACACCATTAAGGCAATTAACTTAAACCATTGGCTAACCTCCCAAAAACAAAGAGGCTTCTTTCTATCCCTGGATGCTGAGAAGGCGTTTGACAGGCTGGCTTGGGACTACCTGGGGGTGGTCTTACGCCACCTATGTCTACAGAACCGAATGTTCAACCTAATTATGTCCCTATACACCACACCAACAGCAAAAGTCAAAGTCAACGGCCACCTGTCATACGCCTTCTCCATCCGGAATGGAACGAGGCAAGGATGCCCACTGTCCCCTATCCTTTTTATCTTAACCCTAGAACCCCTACTACGTTGCCTACGATCGAACGAGAATATCAAAGGCATTGCAGGACATACGTATAAAATAGCGGCTTTCGCCGATGACATCCTGCTATTTTTAAGTGATCCACTTACCTCGATCCCAAACCTGCTCAGAGATTTTGACTTATTTCGACAAATATCCAACCTAAAGATCAACTTCTCAAAATCCCATGCCCTCAATATATCTCTCCCGAAAGATCTAGTTTCCCAATGCCAAAATAATTTTCCCTTTGTATGGAAACAAAACGCCATCACATATTTGGGAATCCAATTGACCACACACCTATCGGACCTATACACTAAAAACTTCACCCCGTTGCTTCGCACAATCTCAGATGACCTACGCAGATGGGATAAACCCCATTTCTCATGGTTCGGTCGTGCGGCCATCTTGAAGATGAATGTGCTCCCTCGTATCCTATATCTGCTACAAACAATCCCCATCAAACTCCCTGCAGCTTTCTTTCAAACAATTAAACAACAATCCCTGAAGTTTCTCTGGATACACAAGCGCCCAAGGATAAGCTTCGCCCAACTCTCGAAACCCAAAACTAAGGGGGGTATTGGTCTACCAGACCTGCAAAACTACTCCAGAGCTTGCCATCTGGGACGAATTGTAGATTGGTCAGTACATGAGGGGGTTAAAGACTGGGTGAGACTAGAAGGCTCCTTCTCCCACTTGCCCATTAGAAACACCCCCTGGATTCTCCAATGCCATATTCCCAGAACCCTAAAAGAACATCCCCTAATAGAGGCCACCCTCAGGAGCTTTAGGGAGGTATGTAAGAAATTCAAAATCTCCTCTAACCCAGGACCCCTTACACCTATTCGACTTAACCCAGCCTTGTTCCGGGGATGTCCAACACTTTCCTCAAAGATATTTGGCCACACAAAGACATGTCAGCCCAACACTTCTTTAAAGATGGCAAATTTCTAAACCGTACTTCACTTCCATCAAATACAAGGGGCGAACTCCTCCCACTGTGGAATTATTTCCAGATTGGTCATTTTCTCACAACAATGAACCGAAACACATCTCTATCCAGAGATCTAACCCCATTTGAAAATGTATGCTCCCAAACCACACCGCAACAACACCTGATTGCAAATACCCACTCTATGCTTTATGCATTGACGTCCCCTAAAAACACCAAAGCTTGCCAGGCTTGGGAAAGGGAACTTCAAATAGACCTAACGGAAGAGAACTGGGAACGAATTTTCACAATAGTACACAAGGGATCCCTCAATGTCACGATACAAGAAAATAACTACAAAACCGTATCTAGATGGTACCGTACACCTGATTTACTAAACAAATTTAATCCTGAAACATCAAACAAATGTTGGAGATGCTCCAATGAAATAGGTACATTTTTACACATCTGGTGGTCCTGCCCTCTTCTCCAGACTTTCTGGAAACAGGTTCATGACATTACCTCTCAAGTAACCACATACCCTCTGGATTATACTCCAGCTAGGCTTATTTTCCACCATTCCTCCACTTCAGCCCACACATACAGAAAATCTCTGGGGGTACATATGATCAACGCAGCCAAATTATGCATTTCAGCCCACTGGAGATCCCCCTGTACCCCAACTATGTCTGAATGGTTTTCCCGTGTGGGCAAAGTGGCTGAAATGGAGGAACTAATCCACATTGCAAAAGATTCGCCATCAAAATACTCTCGAACGTGGGCCTGTTGGACCCACTTCTACACCACAGAGAGATATACCTCCATTATGAGGCCAAACCGTCCCGATTCATCCCACAATGACTGATTGAAATAAGCCAAACAACTCCTTTGAGATACACACTTTCCCATCAAAACTCGCTGACTCGCCCATTCCCGCCCTAATGTGGAATCCGGGGGGAATCCCCTTCAGACAGGGATCTTCCCACGAAAACCTTCATACCCTTGAAGCTCGGTGGAGACTGGGGAGGGGATACCCCAGTTCCCTCTTTCCCTTCCCCATGTATCTCTTTCACTTTATTCCCTAATCCCACTCACCTCTATGTCTTTTCCCCGTTCTACATCCCTACCCCGACTGAACAGATGACGTTAACCATTTACCCATCCCCATGACTACCCTAACTTATGTGTATAATTTGCCATTCAATCTTCACATCTTAAAAACTGACGAGACTAACTTCCCATACAGATATACCCCACCGTACAAGCCCGATACTTCCACACGTGCTCAGGAACAAACAAACGGACTTACATCTAAATATATGCTGCCACCTTTCCAATTAGCCCCTTAATTTTGAAATCATAATCAAAGTGACATTCCTGTCATAGACGGTTTCTGATCTCAGATGATGAGGTAAACCTCGAGTTCGAGGCTGTCTTACCCCTTTATACTTCTGTTTAATTTGATGTTAAACACATATCTGACTCGCTATACTTCAGTGAGATAAGTCATGTTAATAAGGTTTATGTTGTCTATTTACCTATTGTTTGTAAAAACTGTGTAACAACACTTTGTTCACAATAAAAACTTTTATGGAAAAAAAACAAAAAAAAAAAACAATCCTGGACAGGGATCCAATGGGGATATTTTGCCACTCTCCTCTTATCCACATACTCTCAATCAGCTAGATGGTCTCATCTAGAGTCTCCCAGATGTTACAGGGGAATGTGGAGGATGCGTAACATAGTGTAGTAATTTCCATATAAAATTTTTGATAGAAAATATTGCACTCACTTCAGTATAAGATAACAATCCGCATATCACACACAGAGTCGTGGTGTGTGACTTCATCACGCATTGGGGCGCAGCGGCCATTTTGTCAGTTGTAAACACTTGTTTGTATGTGATATGCATATTGTTATCTTATACTGAAGTGAGTGAGTGCAATATTTTTTATATGGCAATATAAAATGGGACTATATTGAACGGACTTGCTTGTCTTTCTGTAGTGGGGAATTGGATGTCACAATCTAACCATTGCTTTAGCGTTGCACCTTTATTATATTTCTTTATGTATATTGTTATCTTCCAGCAATATTGTGCCAGCAGCTATTTTAGCATTTGTGTGATTTGTAATCTTTTACTGTTATACTTGTAGCGCTGGTAGATTTGCGATCTACCATCTGATAGGTAAATTTAGTAACTTGTTCGTTTGTTCGTTGGGAAGGTTAGATTTGCCTCTGTTTCAGCTTGGCTGACGTTGCATGTCTTTCCATACTGAGCCATGGGTGTCGCTGTTGCCGCTGGCTGGTGTTGGGAGGGCAGCGTGTCTAAGCGTATGGATGCTCTTCTGTCCCGGAGACAACTCGGTGGAGGTGGTCCTCCAAGTTGCATTCTGGGCGAGGGTATTTATGGACAGACACCATATTTTGGGGTTCGTTTTACAGCCACCTGCTGGCCCTCCTGGCTGACAGGTATGCATTAGAGAGCTACCTTGGCGCAGGGGTGGACCCAGAAGCTTGTCTGGGGCCTACCACAGCAGCCGAGAAATGGTCCTGAGCTGTCTATCCAGAGTGAAGAAGCTGGACAACCGAGGAGATCCCAGGTGAGGACCCATCAAGGAAAGATCATGCAGCCTGCTGGTCTGGAGAGGGGCCTGGTGACTTGGTTGGAGGACGTGTCCTAAAGTAATTATACAGCATAGTGTTGCCGGGTTTGGCTTAAAGGTTCAAGCACTGTGACTGACATTCATTGCAGAAAAAAAACAATACATCCTGTGGCAGAGGATCGTACGGGTTCATCCCAAACAAGTCTGTGGCAGAGACTTTTGTTCGTGCTATGTACTGGCTGCTAGTCAAGTGAGAGAGGCCTATCCAGGCATGCAAGGAGTGTGTCCCACCAAGGGAGTGCATTCTACTGAAATCTCTAACCCCAAAAGGACATTTGTCAAGAACCTTACTAAAAAGGTATTTGAGTTTCCCCTGCGGTTTTCCTTCTACCTCTTTCCTGCTACTTCCTTCATTGATGGTTTAATAAAGCATTGAAAACGTACTCAAGTATTGGTGCGTGTGTCATCTAGAGGTAAACTCAACGGAACCCTAGACCCGGTGCCGGTGAAACAGAGGGAAGGAGAGTGAAGGTAACAAGCGCGCTTTAAACCAGCAGCTCCACTGGGAGTTAGTGCTACATACTGTTTTTGGATATTCATTATTTTATTACCTAGCGCAGCTGGTTATTTTATTCACTAAGGGATGTACCTGCTTAATTCCAAAAATGCAATTGTAATTTGGAATTTCATTTAACAGTGCAAGTCATGTAAAACTTGTAACTTATTAAAGTGATTGTAAAGGGTTTGTTTAAAAAAACAAAATAACAAACATATCATACATACCTCCACTGTGCAGCTCGTTTTGCACAGAGTGGCCCTGAACCTGCTCTTCTGGGGTCCCTCGGCGGGTCTCGTTGCTCCTCCCCACATTAGATAATACCCTGGGAGAAGCGCTCTCCCAGGGGGTTACCTTGCGGGTGCGCTCCCGAGTCCAGCATTCGGTGTCCATAGAGGCCGAATGCAGGACTCCATCCCGCCCCCCGGTGCCCGCGTCATTGGCTTTGATTGACAGCAGTGGGAGCCAATGGCTGCGCTGCTATCAATCTATCCAGGCAAGAGCCGAGAACCCCAGGCAGAGAGACAGTGCATTCCCGTGGATCAAGTTCTAGGGCTCAGGTAAGTAAAACGGGGGGGCTGCATAGGATGCAGTAAGGTGAAAAAATATGTAGGTTTACAACCCCTTTAACTGTAGAACAACTGGGGGCACATTTACTCTATGAATTTAAGGATGGGTAAATATTATCAAAATATTTAAGGCAAATGTATTAGTACTTGAATCTTGGTGTGCTTTGTGTAATTCTTGAGATTTCTGTGGTAATCCAGACTTCCACTTTTCCTTTGTACAGATACTTCCTGTAATAAAGAGCAGCTACTGTTGCTGCTCTCTATTTTTGCAGGGTGACTTGTTTTTTTATCTGTCCTCTTGTAGTTTTATGAAAGCAGCCTGTAGATGAATGGGGGGGGGGGGCTCCTAGGTCCTTCCACAGCTCTGCTTGCTGCAACTCAGTGATTTCACTGCTAATTTTTTAAGGCAGTAGTGATAATAACTATGGGGTCAATTTACCAAAAGCAAATAGGCTGTTTACTTTGTAAGAGAATTTGGTGAATATTCATTTGCTTATGCATGATTGAACAATGACAGTCAACTGAACGTCATCTCATTTACTAAGCTATAAGAACATTACCTCATAAAGTGAAAATTCCATTGCTAAGTGAACAGCCTAATTGTTTTTAGTAATTCAACACCTATGTTTGCAAAGGTTTTTTGTGCACACAAAGTGGATTTATATCCCTTGTGGCTATTGGGGAATATTTTTTATTAAATTTTGTGCTCAGCATTCAGCTTTAAATCATGGAGGGCCACAGGGAAAAAGTAAGAGGACAACAGGTTGCCCATAAAACTCCGGTTTTACATGCCTGGTCTAGGCAGTAGGACAGTGGGTATTATAAAACTCCCTAGCACTATTACAATATTACAACAATTACAAACAATCATGTTTGCAGTGATTAAAGGATTAATAAAACAATATCACAGTTTATTCATACAAAAGATAGCATGTTCTTTTAAGATGAAATTTATATTGTACAACAAACTGTAAACGTGCAAAGGAGCCATCTTGTTAGCAGCTTTTGTATCTAGTTATTACTTTTTTTTGTAGGCTTGATAAAACATAAAACATGTCAAGAAACCTTGCAAGTAGCCACCTTTTTAGAAGCTTTTTAAACTTTAAAGAGTTGGCTTGTGTGATTATTTTTCAGATCAGGGCATTTCGATGGTTTGTATGTATATTATTTTTTTTATATAACAGTACTTAGTTTTAAAATACTATGCCTTTGTAGCTAATATTATTAAACATAAAACTTTAAGCTAATTTAATCAAAATTAGGTAAGTAGTTAAGAGGTTCTAAAATGGCCCTATAAATAGAATAACTAAAGTAGAACACTTTGGATTTTCTGCACAAGTAATCCATTTACTAAGAGAAAATAAACAAACATACAAACACACAGAACAATTATTCTAACTTTGCTATATATCCCATTGCCTTATTCCACTTTTTGCATTAAATAATAACATAATATTTGTTTAACTACCAAGAAAAATGTTTTAAAACAATTACAATAAATAAACACTCAAATTGTATAATAAAATGTATTGGTTTTAGGAGAAAAACTGCTTTATGACTAAAAGATATGTTTACTAGGGATGGGTCTTTCGAGCATTTGTTTGGCCCCCGAACTGACCACAATGCATTGCAGTGCTGAACAGTGCATTGCAAGCCCTGCTTGACGGAAGCAGTGAAAGCTTCAGCCAATCAGGGCACAGAGCACTGTCAGAGTAATAATTGGATACTGTCATCGTGACTTTATCCAATCATCGCTTATTCTCGCCCCACGATCTAAAAGTATTCTTTCAATGGCAGCCATTTTCAGTGTGATTTTGGCGTGGGGAGAGATAGAACAGGACTCTGTTCAGTGCTATTAGTTAGTGTGCTATACTGTGCTATTTTTCTTCAACTGTCAGTGTAGAATATTAGTTTAGTGTCAGTCTAGGGATAGTGTGAGTGTAGTGAGGAGGACCATCATTCAGCTTTGCGTAGTGTGCAGTTAGTGTAGGGACAGCTCAGATAGTTTCACTGTAGTGTAGTGAGACCGTGTCATTCATACATACATTAGTGTAGAGTAGGGACAGCTCAGATAGTTTCAGCGTAGTGTAGTGAGACCGTGTCAGTAATCTTTACATTAGTGTATGGCTAGAGTAGGGACAGTTCAGATAGCATCAGTGTAGTGATGGTTGAACACCGTCTATTTGATTGCGTTACTGCCAGTTTAACGCAATTTACTTCTGTGTGCGTTACTGCCAGTTTAATGCCATATAGTTTTGTGTGCGTTGCTGCCAGTTTAACGCCATATAGTTTACTGCCAGTTTAACACCATATAGTTTTGTGCTTTACTGCCAGTTTAACGCCATATAGTTCTGTGTGCGTTACTGCCAGTTTAACGCCATATAGTTTTGTCTGCGTTACTGCCAGTTCAACGCTATATAGTTTAGTGTGCATTACTGCCATTTTAAAACCATATAGTTCTATGTGCGTTACTGCCAGTTTAACTCCATTTACTTCTGTGTGCGTTACTGCCAGTTTAACGCCATAGTTTTGTGTGCATTACTGCCAGTTTCACACCATATAGTTCTGTATGCGTTACTGCCAGTTTAACACCATATAGTTCTGTGTGCGTTACTGTCAGTTTAACACCATATAGTTCTGTATGCCTTACTGCCAGTTTAACGCCGTATAGTTCTGTGTGCGTTACTACCAGTTTAATGCCATATAGTTCTGTGTGTGTTACTGCCAGTTTAATGCCATATAGTTCTGTGTGTGTTACTGCCAGTTTAACACCATATAGTTTTGTGCGTTACTGCCAGTTTAACACCATTTGCTTCTGTGTGCATTACTGTCAGTTTAACGCCATATAGTTCTGTGCGTCACTGTACGTTTGGCGCATTATATTGCAGTATATTATATCCATGGAGTGTGTCTGTGTAGTGTGAGTACTCAAATTAAAGTGCACCAAAAACCTCTTTACATTGATTAAAGTGCATCTACGTACAGAATTCTTCTTTACATTTGCTTATAAGCACCGGCCCTCCCTCCCAATAATGTCTGGGAGGACAACAAGGAGAGGAAGACGTTCCCTTGGCACTGTAAGGGGACCAGCAACAAATGTGTTCACAGGCAAAGGTGGACGTGGTGGTCAGTCCTCAGGCAGGGCATCATTTCCTCTGTGTAGTGAGTTTGCCCGTGCTATCCAGCCACAGCATGCAGAGGAGGTGGTGGACTGGCTTACTAAACCTTCTTCATCTGCCTCATCCTCTGTCACGCAAGCAGAGACAAGTGTGCAGTCCCCTGCAGTTGCCAGAGTGGATAAACCTGCCTCCTTGTCCACATCTATTCCTGCCATAGCCCCAACATCAGCCATTGTGGAATCAGCTGAGTTATTTGACCACAGCATCAGCCACTTGCTCCTTGATGATGCCCAGCCATTACTGGATTCAGATGTTGGTTCTGAGGTTGAGGATGACAGGAACATGAGCCTAGAGAGAGGGAGGAACACTTGTAGACAAATTGGCATTCATTTTCCCCAAGCCACAGCGTATTGCCAAGTTGTCTCCAGTGGTAATGATGAAGATGGAGGAGATGGAGATGATGATGATGATGATGAGGTCACTGATGTGACTTGGGTGCCAGATAGAGCAGAGGAGGAAACTGAAGGTGAGGCGACACAACCCCAAGGAGGCTGCCATCAAGAAAGAGTAGAGAGCAGCCACCCTATTCTATCACATTCTGCAGCTGTTATCTCCCAGCCCACTCCTCAAAGCTCAGCTGTCTGGGCCTTTTTCAGCACATCTGCAGCAGATCGCACTGTTGCTATCTGCAAACTGTGTCTCAGGCACATCAAACGTGGCAAAAACACCAACCTTTTGGGTACCACATGCTTAACCAGGCATTTAATGTCCAACCACTCAGCCTGTTGGCAAGAACACCTAAAAGCCACACAAAAGGGGCACAAATCTGTCCCTACTCCTCCTCCTCCTTACCCACTTCAGTCTGTCCCTGCTATACTGAGTCATTACCTCTCAGCAACCTCCACTGATGGATGATGGTATAGCACACGGTGTCCCAGGTCCT
Source organism: Aquarana catesbeiana (assembly GCF_042186555.1). NCBI lineage: Eukaryota > Metazoa > Chordata > Amphibia > Anura > Ranidae > Aquarana > Aquarana catesbeiana. The sequence continues at coordinate 354,908,240 of NC_133328.1, read as the reverse complement.
AGCAGCATATCTGCCAGCAGCACACCACCAGCTGTAGACTGTAGCCTGCAAATTTCTCTGCCCCATCTGCTGCAGCAGAAAAAAAATACAGTCCCTGCCACCCACATCCCCAGCGTCTAAATGCAAGCTTGTCAAAGCTGTTTGCTCTCCAACTTCTGCCTTTCAGCCTGATGGATTCTGCCCCCTTCCATGAATTCACACAATGTGCTGTACCACAATGGCAGGTTCCCCATTGCTACTACGTTTCACATAAGGCTGTTCCATCTCACTACCATCACATGAAAGGAATGTTCTGGCATCGTTGGGCAAGGCAGTCAACCGTAAAATCCACCTTACTGCTAACACTTGGTCCAGCAACCATGGACATGGACGATATATTTTGTTCACAGCACGCTGGGTAACGCTGCTTGCAACTGGAAAGGATGCAGGACAGAGCTCAGTGCTACAGCTTTTTGTGCCCCCACATCTCCATACAGCTGGTGGAGACATGGGGGCATTTGCCCAATAATGCCCAATGATGCCAGCACATTCCATTTCACGTGATGGTAGAGAGATGGAACGGCCTTACGTGAAATGCCCTCCTCCTCCTTCTCCACCACCTCCATGCCCTCCTCTGTATAATTGTCCTATGAACATCAGGTACCCTCTAAACGTTCAAAGGGCTATTCCCAGAGTCAGGCTAAAAGGTGCCATGCAGTGCTTCAGCTGGGGTGTTTAGGGGACAGGAACCACACTGGAGCAGAGATTCTTGCAGCTCTGCAGGGACAGGCCCAGAGGTGGTTCACACCATTCCAGCTGGAGCCAGGAATGTTGGTGTGTGATAATGCAATAATGGCTCACACCTCCTGTCCGCCCTTAGACAGGGAATGTTGACACATGGGCCATGTCTGGCACATGTCCTCAATTTCGTGGTGCAGCGTTTCCTAAATACGTACCCAGGGTTGCAAGATGTGCTAAAGCTGGCCAGAAGAGTCTGTCGCCATTTCAGGCGGTCATACACAGCCAGTGTTTAGAATTCAGCAGGAAATCCACCTGCCCATAAACATTGTCAATGATGCAGCGGCTATACATGTAGCAGAGGGCCGTTAAAGAGTACATGTGCAAATACAGCGCGACAACAGGCTCAGGTCGCCTCTGCTTTTTTCCCCATGCCAATGGCAAATCAATAAGGATGCATACACTGTATTGCCACCATTTGAGGAGGCCACAAGGATGGTGAGCCGTGACAGTGCATGCATCAGTGACACAATCCTTGTTGTGTTCCTGCTGGAGTAGACTCTGCATGGCATTATGGACAGGGCACTGGAGGCAGAGCAGCAGGAGGAAGAGGAGCACTTCCTTTCCTCTCAAGGCCCACTTTATCCAGACACCATCATTCCTATATCACAGAACACACAGAAGGAGAGAGGAGGAGAGAGGAGGAGGATGAGGAGGAGGATTCTGGCACTTTCATAGGCTTCAAAGAAGAGGAAGACATGCGTCAATCTGTAAGCGATGGCTTTCCAACCCCAGGACCCTTGGTAGTAGTACATGACTGCAAGGAGGAAGTTCCAAATTCTGTCATCCTGAGTGACCCCGAGGAGTCTGCTTCTCAAGCCTCTGCAAATTTGAGGCGCATGGGCAACCTCATGCTTCAAAGCCTAAAGGACCCAAGAATACATGGCATAAAGGAGAAGGATGATTACTGGTTGGCAACCCTCCTTGACCACGGTTATAAGGGGAAGGTCTCAGAACTCATCCCATCCCCACAGAGAGTGCAGCAGTTAAAATCTCTTGAGGACACGTTAAAGAGGATTTTATTGAACATTTTACCTGACCCTGGTAGGTTACAGTGTTGTGGAAAACGTCGTTTTGAATCTTCTGTTGGTCAAGAAAGGAGCGTTGAAGAAGGCGTCTGCCTAAGTGAGGCATTTCAGAATTTTTTTAGTCCTCGCCGCCCAGGGCTGTCAGTTTTCACATCCCATCAGCAGCGTCTACATCACATGGTGGATGATTACCTTGGGGCCAAAACAGAGATGGAGAGCTTTCCAGCTTACAATCCACTGACTTACTGGGTCATGACAATAGACTACTTGCCAGAACTTGCCCAGTATGCTGAGTTGTGCTGCCCTGCATCCAGCGTGCTTTCAGAACGGGCATTCAGTGCTGCAGGAGGTTTAGTTACTGATCATAGAATGCATCTGTCCACAGACTCTGTGGACCGTTCGACTTTTATAAAAATGAATTATAGTTAAATGGTTACATAGTAGGCGAGGTTGAAAAAAGACACAAGTCCATCAAGTCCAACCTATGTGTGATTATGTCCTGGATTACCAGCTTTGAAGCCCCTGATGCCAATGTCACTGATTAAGTCTTTTTGGGATGTGGAATCTCTGCAGGAGTTCGAGGCTGCCTAGCTTTGAGGGTGTTCAATCATTTCATCTGGAAGAATGTTTTGGTATAGGTTTCATGGGCACAATTAACACCCAAAGACCAATTTTTCAGCACCTGTTTGACAGGAGCCTATCATTACAATTTTTTTTGCCTTCATCAAGAGCACCTCTATAGTGTTACAATTAACACCCAAAGAGTAATTTTTCTGCACCTGTTTGACAGGTGCATATCATTGCAATTTTTTACAGCAAGGCCAATTCTTGCTTTCATTAAGAGTATCTCTATAGCAGGGGTCTCAAGCTGGTGGCCCTCCAGCTGTTGCGAAACTACAAGTCCCATCATGCCTTTGCCTGTGGGAGTCATGCTTGTAACTGTCAGCCTTGCAATGCATCATGGGATTTGTAGTTTCGCAACAGCTGGAGGGCCACCAGTTTGAGACCCCTGCTCTATAGGGTTACGGTGGGAAGGCGCCATCGACACCCAAAGACCAATTTTTCTGCACCCCTTACTTCTATACAAAGTCAAAGTGACACCAGAATGTGTCCAAAAAATCTCTAATCTTGTTCCCAGTGCACTACATTGTGGACTCATCATACACACTGGCTCCCCAGCTGTTGCTGAGCAAAATAAAGGCAGCTTACAAGGAAAATTTCATTTTTTTTGGCTTTTTGAATGCAATTATTTCTGCAGCAGATTCTAGACATGGTACAGATCTGCCACTTTACAGGTAGACTAAGGTGACTCCACAGGCACTAAATTGGAAGGAATTTTTCATTTTTAGGCTTTCACTTTAAAAATCAAAAAATCACTGCTCATTTAAAAATGATGTTTTTCACAAACTTTTTTCTTATTGATACATGTCCCCCAGGGCAGGACCCGGACTCCTATAACCATTATATGCCCAATTATTTGCATATAAGCCTTCAAAATGGGCACTTTTAATTTTTGACGTTCGGGTTCCATTGACTTTAATGGGGTTCGTTATTCGGGTCCGAACTTTTGCGATGTTCAGAAGTTCTGGTGTGAACCGAACTGGGGATCTGTTCAGCCCATCCCTAATGTTTCCTATAGTCAAGAATGTTTTCAAATATTTTTAAATGAGTTAAAATGATGTGCCACCTTTTTAGAAATGTTCATATATAGTGAAATCTTTCATTCGCTTTAAAGCTTAGATAATTTAGCTAAATCATTGCAAACTATGTTTGTGATTTAGATGCAACCTGCTAATCCCCTGCTTCTGATGCTGTTTAGTAATTTAACAGCTACCTCCAACTATCCATCCTGGCTAAGCACATCTGTCCCCTGGTCCTCACCTCAATCACTAGATTGACATTTTCATGTAAAAAAAGACTCTTTCCTGACAGATTGGCTTCCTAATAGATATCCTTAATTTTTTAAATGTGCCTAACAAGATGAAGCAGATGGCTGCACAGCATTGTTTTCATGAGGAAAGGTATATTTGTGACACTTTGCAGCAAGTCATTTGATACTATCTGAAACCTTAGGACTCAAAGCAGGCTGAGCAGATGCAGAGTACTGAAGCTACCACTCAAAGAACATATTGCTTTCATTTACTTTCCATCATGGTTTTTATTTGTATAGCTGTTCTTTATGTTGTGTCTGGAGTTTGCCTTGTCTCACTGGGGTTGATTTACTGAAATTGAAGAGTGCAAAATCTGGTGCAGCTCTGCATAGAATCCAATCAGATTCTAAGTTTATTTTAGTCAAAGCTAATTGAAAAAGCTGAAGTTAGAAGCTGATTGGCTACCATGCACAGCTGCATCACATTTTGCACTCTCCAGTTTTAGTAAATCAACTCCACTGTTATAGTTCTGGCTCATGGCTATGCTACCTTTGGGGTATTGCCTAGCTTTATTTCCTTGCTACAGGGTTTTACTTGCACAAACACCATTCATGCTAGTGCATTAAGCTGCATTTATCTGAACTGATCTACACAGGCTCAACACAAGGACACTGCAAATATTGCTGTTTGTGTGCCTAGCTCACAACAAAGCATTGTGTTGGTGTGCGCAGGGGAAAATGTAGATCTGCTACGTTATCTTCACTGCACAGTGCATTAAAACACATTAAAACATTTGTCAATGCATTTATAAGTAATATAAGAAGATATAATAAAAAATAAAAAACACTACAAAAGCATTAAACAATACAGTTCAATGCACAGTAAAATGCAGTAAAATTGTCCTTTAACTCTTGTTTTTTACAGATCTGTTTACAGTATAGCAGTATCTGATTGAGTGCTCTGAGCCACTGGAGCTTTTATGGAAAAGTGTTTTGGGAATACACCGCTCAAAAGGCAGGCTGCGAGATCCCGATCTGCTGAAGAGAACCTGGGTGCCTGTTTGCTCCGCAGCCAACTGAGTACATCAAAGGAAGAAAAGGTTTTGGCACTTCCAGGAATAAAAGCAGAGACGTACACATAGCTCCCAGCCGACCAGTAGACACATTTCACACTCCTGTGCTTACTCCTTACTGATTGCCCCAGATGCGAGTACCCACTTATGACCAAAAATTGACAGGTGAAATCAATCAATCAATGAGATAGTAATACATGCCACGAGGGATCTCAACCCATCCAGCTGTGGTCCATTGTGGGACCATAAATCCTGCCAGTAAAATCACTGTAAGAAAAAAATATATATAACTACAAATAAAAAAAAAATCATTTATATGTTCATATAGAACTACAAATGTATAAACATAGTCACAGGACCAAACTAATGATGTTCCCCATACATATCAAAAATAGTGAATAACAAAATGAAACATAAAAAGGAGAAAAAAAGAAAGTGGGGAAAAAATGTAAAATAAAAAACAGGGGAAAACAGACAATACATTAAAACCACCACATATGACTGGAAAATGGTTATCAACCACATACAATTGACCCTGAACGGATGTTAAAAAAATATACCAAAACAAATCTCTTATAAAGGGTTTAATGCATAGCTGATCAATGGATACCCCAGAGGGACTCAGACATGCCGAACCCTCCAGTGATGTCCATGAATATCAAAAAACCAATGTAGAAACATCATCATTCAATACATGTATGCATTAATATACAAAATACATTACTATTAAATGGATGCATAAACTAATATAATAAATATATAACGTATCCACATAATTATATGCAATAAAGCTGATCCTATCATAAACACTAAGTCAATACACTAAGCTTAATGGAGAGATTCCCTCAATCTATCTAGTGTCCAATTATATAAAATAATACAATAACCTAAATGGCTTGCAGTGTTGTTATATAAACAAAATGTCTGCACAATCCTCTGGTTAAATGCATAGATCTAAAAGATCCATGCAGGGCCATATACAATAGACCAACTAATCGATATATGTAGAATCTAAGTACATACCTAAATATTAGACCAATTCCCCACCACTAACTGGAAGCTTGACCTTTTCCACAGTTTGCACAGAAACCATATCAATATCCCCATCATGATACCCATTAAAGTGTCACGGAGTCTCCGGACAGTGCATCCTACATTTTGGACACCACAGGATCTACACGTAATGACAAAATCCATCAATGTGGGGACAACAGGGACAATCCATGGCTACACATTTGAAGTTACCCCAAAAGTGTAACAGGGTGGTGGTCTGTCTAGGGGTCGGTGTGAAAAAACTGGGGGATAAAGAGTTGGCCAAAGAACGGGCTCTTCTCGGTAGAATATTTATACCTTCACACATAATCTCTGACAGGGTATCATCCTCAAACAGCAACCATAAGTATCTCTTTTTATATTCCCCACTTTATGAAACCCCTGGCTGTATGGGTTACTACCAAAGAGAGAACTGGGTCTCTAAGGTTTCCGAGAGTTCCTCCCTTTTTTGGTACTGGCAATGCGATGGGCTCGATCTAGTGTCCATTCAGGATACCTTAGTTGTCTAAACTTGTCATATAGCAATGCTGCTTCTCTGTCAAAATCCTCATCCTCACTACAGATTTGGCAGACAAGAATAAACTGTCTCACCAGACTGGAGTTTTTACTTTGCTGTTATGCTTTGCATTGCCCATTATTCCCATTACAGTCATGGATTTTCTCTATCTATGTGATTGGAATGATTCTGAATAGAAGGCTTTTACTTATTTGTTTTCCCCTGGATGGCTAAAAAGAGCTTGAACGTAGTATACCAGTCTATCACTCATCTTCCTTTTGATAGCAAGGGTCAGAGAAAGACAGAATTTTTTAACATAGAAGTATTTCCACAACAAGGCTTTGTCACGTGATAGCTGTCAGTCCTTCCAGTGCCTTCGGGGTTCATGTCAACTGGGGCCTTAATCAAATTCTGTGCTCTCCATTCAAATACATGTGGCTGCATTCAAAAGTTCAGCATTTGACAGGAAAATGCTGCACTTGACATGCCTTGCCTGCAGCTCAAATGCACCTTAATAGGTGCAAAGGTAATCAAAAAAGCAACACAAAGCAGGTTTTTAAAACAGTCCCCTAACTGCTAAGTGCTCCTGTACAGCTTACGTAAAAAATAAAAACATTTTTAAGTGTTCTGTTACCTGGTAGGGTTCCCATTCAGCAAATACCCGAATTTTCAGAACGTTTGGCGGATGTTCGCCCTGCCAAATGCCCTACAATGCACTGTGCGCTGCACAGTGCATTAAAAACCCTGATTGGACAAAGCTTTGCCCAATCAGGGCACAGTGAATAGCTGGTTGTTAAGGAGTGGGCCGGGAAGCCAGCTGCGACATCCTTAACAACCAATGAGCCTTCAGTTGTCAATGGGCTTCCCCGCTGACAGCTGAATAAAAAAAAACATTGCTGGCAATTAAAAAGTGAAAAAAAATGGCGTGAGCCCCCTCCCAAAAATCCATACCAGACCCTTAACCAAGCATGCAGCTTGGCAGGCCATGAAAGGCTCTACTCCCACTGGGCTGTGGTTGTGGGGATCTCTGGGCAGGGGGCTTATCGGAATCTGGAAGCCCCCTTTAACAAGTCAATGAGTATGGGGGTACATAGTACCCCTAACCATTCATCAAAAAAGTGTCAAAAAGTAATAAAAACACAAATCCTTAATTAAAAAATAAAAACACAGTGTCCCCCCAATGTAGATCCATCATCAATCACGCCGCCACAGCCAAACCCAAAAAATTTTTAAAAATCGATCCGCTGTCAATTAAGGCAAGCCACCAAATGTCTGGCTTACTGTTTGACAGTTCTTATATAGGTAAGGGGCGCAGTCACCTGGCGATGTCACCTGGTGGCACTGCACCCCTTGTGGCTTCACAGACCGGTGCATGCTGGCTCGGTGAGGTCACAAGGGGGCAGTGCCAACAGGCAACTTTGCCAGGTTGCCCCACCCTTACCTATATAAGAACTGGCAAATGGCAAGTCAGGCATTCAGCGGTTTGCCTTAGTTGACAGTGGAGCAATTTTTTTTCGGGTCGGCGGTGGTAGCAGGCAACGTGGTTGATGATGGATCTATATCGGCGCACACTGTTTTTTTATTTTTTAATAAAGGAATTGTCACAACCTGTCTCTGTGTTTATATTACTTTTTGACACTTTTTTGGTGAATGGGTAGGGGTATTATGTACCCCATAATCATTCACATAGGGGGCGGGATTGGGTCCAGATTCCACTAAGCCCCCTGCCTGCTGACCCACACAACCACAGCCCAGGGTTGGGGGAAGAGACCCTTGTCCCTATCAACATGGGGACAACGTGCTTTGGGGTGGGGGGCGGCAGAGCTCCCCAGCCCCAAAGCACCCACCCCCCATGTTGAGTGCATGTGGCCTGGCATGGTTTGGCGGGTGCTCACGTGTCCCCCCATTTACTGGCCTGCCAGACTGCCTGCTCAGATAAAGATCTGGTATGGATTTGAGGGGTACGCATTTTTTTTTCCAATTTTGGCATGTGGTTTCCCTTACAATCCATAAAGACCTGAAGGGCCTGGTATGGACTAGGGGGGACCCCATGCCATTTTCTTCCTTTTTTTAACAGCTTTCTATTGCTGGCAATTTAACTGTCATTTTATATATTTTTTTCTTTAGAAGTGTCATTTTTGCTGCAGCATGTTCCATACATGCTACAGATGCACCACTTTACAGGCAGACTAAGGGGACCCCCTAGGCATTATATTAATTGTTGCACTTTAAGCATCATTAAAATCACCGCTCCTTTAAAAACAATTTTTTTAAAGAAAATGTTTTGCATTGATACATGTCCCCCAGGGCAGTACCCGGACCCCCATACCCTTTTTTATGGCCAATTACTTGCATATAATCCTTTCTAAATGAGAACTTTTGATTTTTCAAGTTCAGGGTCCCATAGACTTTGATAGGGTTCGCCTTTCGAGTCAGAACTTTTTCACTGTTTGGAAGTTCTGGTGCAAATCGAACAGGGGGATGTTCAGCCCATCTCTATTCCCTACTCCCTAGTAATACTTTGTCCCATCTTCTTACGTGCTATGGAAGAATACCTACATAGTCACATAGAATGTCATTTGACAATGTAGTTAGCAAGGAGACAGTTGCATTAACAGCTAGTCTCCGGCCCCAAGCTTTTGCCTGAGACAAGTGTTGGCAAGAGGAATGCACCTAAGAGGGGGTTGTTAGCCAGACCATACAGAAACATGTTCCAATGACACATAAAACAAAAAACAAAGGTACATTAACATCCATTAACATAAGCCCTTACTGTTACAAACGGCATGGTCATAGCAAGTAAACATACTTGTGTGTGCAAGTAACTGTACATAGCTGTAGAAAAATAATTTTAATGGATACTAAGTGGTTAAATTAGTAAGTCTTGGACATAGCTGCAAAAGACTGTGTTTTTAATAAAGTTCATTTAATTTTAACACTTAAAATGCTAGAGGAAATAGCATTGTATTGATAGCTTTATTAGTCATTCTGTGAAATCTAATTATATTTCTAATTACAGATCTATTTTAAGCGTTAGATGAGTCTTCAAAATGCAAATGCATTTATGGCAAAGTGTAAATCTTATTAATTTTACACCGTTACTGTCCTTTTTGTGTTATGCTTTGTATACTTTTGTATATTTGCTATTCATGTCTCTTTCTATCTGTTGCTAAAATGGTGAAATTATACTTTATTAATATCATTATGTTTATGTTAATTGGTTCCTTACTTAGCCTTTTTGGATGATTGCTACACATTTCTAAGTTTTTAACTTACTCTCATTTTTTTCTGTCTCTTCAAAATTGACTTTCAGTGTCCCTGAGTAGTAAAATACATACAAAAAAATAAACAAAAAAAATAGATGAAATGTAAAACTGTATAAAAAAAAGAAGAAATTGGCCATGTACAGATAACACGCTTGTAAAAACATGACAGGTTCCTATGCATGAATCATATGAATGTAGCACCCTCTACCAATAGGAAGGTGCTAGTAAGGTTTACTTTACTAGGTTATCCAGCACAGGTAAATGTAAGCAGGCTTATGCTGCGCACTAGGCCTGTCTGTTTTGATCTGGGGGCTGGGAGTGGTTAGAGTAGCAGTGGGTGTGACCATCTACATATCAGTTCCGAGGCTCCTCCCCTGTTTCTGAGGAGAATGTTCTAGAAAAGGGTCTGGGCCTGGAACTGGAGTGGCAGGCAGCTTGTGTGTGAGCCCTGACCAATCCCCAATCGGTATTGGCAGGGGGCAGGCCTCACATTTAAGCTGAGGTGATTTTCCACTGGGGTCAGAGTCGGCTGGGTGAAGTGAGGAATGGCATGTTAGACAGTCGCAGGGGGCTTTCCCCATATGGGAGGTGAGCCGATCGCAGGAGAAGGCCCGAGGAGAGCTGTGAGGAAATATTGCCTCTACACAGTCATTGGGAATGTCTCTTCCACCACACGGTCGGATGGCAGGGAACTCCTGGAGCAGAGGGGCAGGTGAAACTATCGGTACACATGGTCGAGTGAAAGTTCCTCATCAAGGACTCAGGGCTGTTGGAAGGTTGGTGAGTGTTACCACAGTGGGGCTGGAGGTGCCAAGGGCTGGAAGTGCCAAGGAGTCTGTGAGGGAACTCTGCTAGTACACGGTCACTAGTGGAGTCTTCATCAATACACATGGTGGATGATGGGGAGTCCTGAAGCAGAAAAGAGACTGTGGGGATCTGTGTCAAGTCGATGCTGCCTGCGGGCACATGATTTGCAAGTTGGGCTGGCTGGGAACAGTAGTCCATATTTCCTAGATGATATGCTTTTAACCCACTGGGCCTCCGGGGAGAGGTTTTGCAGGCCTCAAGCCTAGTGGCAATGAGCAACCAGAACCACAGTAGAGAGGCTTATTCAGAGTGGGCCCCTACTATTCAATAGAAGAGGATGTGTCAGATTTCAATACAGTAACTTCAAGTTTGTGCAGGAGGAACCAAGTGAACAGGAGGAAATAAGTTATGGACAGGAGGTGAAATAGATCTAAGAACATTGCTTTTATATGGTCATTAGTGATATCTCTGCCACCACATGGTCGGATGGTAAGAGAACTCTTAGATGGAATAGTCTGTGGAGGTTGAGCCGCAGGAGGAGCAACAGTCTGCATGGAGATGCAGGGGGAGATTTGTACTTAATTCAATTTGCCTATTCAATCTTCTGGCTCTAACTTTATCCAGAATGTACTAAATTCCTAAATATGATGGCAATAACTTATCCTATGGGCATCCCATATTCCTAATCCCTATCCAAGTTGTACCCCCCAATAAAAACAACAAAAACAAAGCTCGCAAAAGACTGTTCATTGTCTCTGGAAGTGATGTATGAAGTTTGGCAGTGGGGTGATTTGGCAGATTGTTTGTTATTAGCTGCACCACCATGGCTACATTTGGAGGTCCCACTGAGATCTGCCTTCACGGTTAACCTGCTGGCCGTTGCTCCTAGCAACCGCTAAAGCCAAGGGGGGACTTTGCCTATTTTGCCAAGTTTTGGGGTACAACTAGGGAAAAGACTATGTTTGCTTTTAAAATTGACTTTTGCCACATGCCATTGTCTATAGCAACCAAATTCAGAATTGTCGCTGTGTCGTTGTCCATTGCAACCATCCAGGATCAGCGATGCCATCACGCCCCTGCACTCAGTTGTTTCAATGGACACCCACCACCGCGAAAAGCCCCGCAACCAGTGACTTAATAAAGGATTTTAAAATGTTCACACAAAATGTTGTGTGAATTTTTACTTAAAAAGGAGTCCCAGCCTGAGTGAAAAATTGAAAAGTCAACAGCTACAAATACTGTAGTTGTTGACTTTTAATATTAGGGCACTTACCTGTCCAGGGGGCCCGTGATGTTGGCACCCCAGCCGATCTTCAGATTGACTCCCAAGTGCTCCTGCCACCATTCCTGGTAAGGAAACCTGGCAGTGTAGCCTTTCAGCTTCACAGCTGGTTCCGTACTGCACATGCGCAAAATGAGCTGTGCTTTCTAATTGGCCCGGCGCCAGGGGGGAAGGAGGTGGGTGATGAATCTACGATGATGAATCTTACGTCTCCGAAAGTGGGTAAGGGGACCTGTCAAAAACAGGTCCCCGTTGCCCCCTCCCCCCTGAAAGGTGCCAAATGTGGAACAGGAGGGGGGGAAGCATATAAGCGGAAATTTCACCTTTGGGTGGAACTCCGCTTAAGTTATTCTGTAACGTGCAGTTGAAATAAGTTTTCTTTTTACATGATTGGATACTTGAAGTGAATCCTCACACAGTGGTGTTGATTTACTATAGGCAAATAGGCTTTGCAAGTGAATTCAATTTTCCATTAGCTTAGTGAATGCAGTGAAAAGTTTGTAAAGAATACCAAATCACATACAAGGGAAAAAAAAAAAACATATTTTTGCTTGCAAATGACTGGATGATGGAAGTCAGCAATCATCGTGTCATATCATTGACTAAAATAAGTTACAAATTGAACAGCCCATTTGTCGTTAGTAAATAAGCCCTAGACACTCACTAAATAGTCTTAGAATGTGTATAAAATTAGGGAACTAGAAGCTCCTACAAATAGATAAATACATTTAAAAAAGAAGGATGAGCTTCAGTATTTCAATCATGAGAGATTCATTTTGAGCATCCAAAAACATGTCAGTATAATGACTTGAAACAAAAAAAAAATCAGAATTTCAGATTTATTATTCATTGGCCTTCACAACCATTCTAATAGATTTGTTTACTATAAATATTAAAAGGATATTTAAAGAATGTTTTTAGTCTAACTTCATGTTATACTTTTGTTCGTATGTATCAAAATTGAGGGTAAGTGAATATGTCTCAGTTTGATTCATAGGTCGTTCATTGAACCAATTGTAAAGTTTGAGATATGCATGAGTGGCAATTCTTGAAAGCCAATTCTGACCGTTTTCAAGGCCAATAGGCAAGGGGTTGTCATACAATGGGATGCATGGGAAGCTGGACTCTGGCATGGGGGACATGTACCAATGCAAGTTAATACATTTAAAAAGAAACTTACAGAGAGGGTCTTTTCATTTATATTCCTTGATAAAATGGCATGGGAAAAGCACTAGTCTTTTCAATTACATACTTGAGCGGTGCTTTAAAGCTGTATGTGATGTTAAATAAAAATTACAATTGTCATGGATGGTGTTAGCGGCACTGTATTTTGGCATCACATATTTTGCATCTGTAATAGACCTCAATTGACAAATGAAATAGAATTCAATAAAGCCCAAGCCCTCAACCTCATACCTATTGATCAGAGGCAAAACTGTTTCATAGTATTGTTTGTGATTTGTTGACAGTACCACACTGTATTGTCTTTAAAATGTACTGGAGGTTTAAAACGGGGGGGGGGGGGGGGGGGGCGGTGCATTGTGCTCTGAATGGCACAGGAAGTGGAAGTAATGTTATGTTTCCCAGCTTCTAGCTCCTGTGGTGTATCCAGTCTAGTGCTAGGCTTGGGGTCATGCTGGACTCGTACAGTGGTGGCTCAGGGCCCTTTGTAAAGGTTAGAGGATATTCTGGACATAGAGAACCTGTGGACACTTACTGGACTGGTGTTTATGCATTGCTAAAAGACCATGGACATGTTTTGTGAGATACATGGATGAGTGACACCTATGCTACAGTGTCCTACTTTGTTCCATCTCAGGGTTCGGTGGTATTGAATGTCAGACATTTTGTGGTCTGGTGGTGTTGCTTGCTTTTTTATAATGATTTTAATAGTGATTTATAAATAAAGTATGCAATTTTATGAAAATTGCCTCTTCTTGTGACAATAAAGTCTGCCCTTTTTCATAAAAAAAAAAAATTATATGCCACTTTGGTGTCTATATTTAGGATGTGGCATGATGAGGGTCCCTTTTGTGCTATATTGGAGGCTAGTAATGGTGAAACTGCTTGGGTTCAATTTGCAGGAATGTTCAGTGAACACATACAAAAATTTACAAATTGTAATCTTTAATGCAAACCTTATCAAAATCAATGAGAGTCTTGAAAATAAATTCAAAGGGCAAGATTTGAGGAGAGGGGCACTGCAGGGGAAACATGTACAGATGAAATTAAAATAAAAAATACTGCTCGACAGAGAGCTAGTGTTTAGTTCAAATATAATAGCTTAAAATTAGGGATTCACCGAAATTTCGGCCGCCGAAACATATCGGCCGAAAATGGTGTTTTTGGCACTTTGCTGAAAGAGAAATGTTGCTGATAATGGCGCCAAAAAAGGGGCAGGGCCATCCCGCCTTGTGCCGCACATGCATTTTCCTGGCACGCTCCTCAGAGTCTCCCCTCCCTCCTCCTTCTCTTCTCACTCCTGTCATACACAGCCTACCAGTGCCTGGTAATGCGTGTCACACTGTGTGTCAGAGCTATATCTGAATTGCCTTGCAGCCGATGTAACAATCTCCTGCCTCCTAGACCGCATCTTGTGATAGATGGCACTCTGATCCAATGCTAGGAATCATTGTGCCGTATGTCATAGGAGGTGGGTCACATTGTTACATTGGCTGCACGGCAATTCAGATCCAGCTCTGACACACAGCGTGACATCACATTACCAGGCACTGGTAGGCTTTACCTCATGGGCACTGATAGGCTTTACTTCATGGGCACTGGCAGGCTGCACATGATGGGCACTGGCAGGCTGTACCTCATGGGCACTGGCAGGCTGTACCTCATGGGCACTGGCAGGCTGCACGACATGGGCACTGGCAGGCTGTATGTCATGGGCTGCAGGCTGCTGCATCTGATGGGCACAGGCACTGGTGAGGCTGCATGGCATGGGCACTGGCGGGCTGCTACATATGGGCACAGGCACTGATGAGGCTGCATGACAGGCACCGGCAGGCTGCTGCATCTGCTGGGCACAGACACAGGTGAGGCTGCATGAAGGGCACAGGCAGGCTTGCTACATCTGACTGCTAGGCTGCATCTGACAGGCACTGGTGAAGCTGCATTTGATGGACACTGGTGAGGCTGCATTGATCCCCTGTACCATGTCTGCAGTCTCTGACCATCTCCTGTACCACGTCTGCAGTCTCTGACCATCTCCTTTACTATGTCTGCAGTCTCTGACCATCTCCTGCATCATATCTGTTAGAGGTGCACCGCATGGAAATGTTGCTAATACTATTAGCAATGTGTTATATAAAAATGTATACATTTTATTTAAAATATATACAGTCATTTTCGATATTGGTCATTTTTGGTATTGGTTTCGTTTTTCGGCCTAGTGTATTTTTCATTTTCGGTATCGGTTTCGGCACCCAAAAACCCATTCGGTGCACCCCTACTTAAAATGAAATATTACAAATGCAATTTTTTTTTAAAATAACATGTTTGTGGGATGTATTGAACCTTTCTGGGAAATAGTGCACCTGTAGGATGTACTTTAGAAAGAAAAAAAAATCTATTTGCCGTAAGAGTTACATTTCTTGGCCAGCTTCATTCTGTTTGTAATAAATGCCATTTTCTAGAATAATAGGCAAGGAATTGCCAAACAAAGGGCATTGGGAACCGGGCATTGTCATATAGGACATGTAAGAATGCCAAAAAAAAATACTTTTCAGCCAGATGCAGCTGTTTTAATCCCCTTCTTGACCAAACCATTTTTTTGCTATTCAGCACTGTGCTACTTTTTTCTTTTTTTTATTTCAATAAATTTTTATTAAACAATAATAATAAGAACAGGATATAAGAAAAGGGTAAGAAAAGTAGAGGGTACCATATGTATAGCATTCTTGCACAGTTAACACTTTTGTACACAGAAATTCTAGAATTATAATAACAGTTTCAGTTATAGTTATATGTATCTCTCCATGTTCGGATCTTAAACATAGTCACACTTAAAAATATGTAACTATAGTAATAAAGCAGGATTGATCTATCCGTTTACTTATAAACTTGCATCTCTATCCATCTAGCGCACCATTGGGAACATACTGCGCCGTGATGGGTGAGTGCACCTATAATCAGTATTTACTTACAATCATTATCTCCTTGTGATCCGAGCTAGTTATTTCAGATAAGTATGTACTGAGTTGATGTCATGTACTTTTCCATGTATGGTTTGTAGTATAAGGAAAGGTGGAGTAGAAACAGTTTTAATTTTAAGAAAAACAACTGGGGTGAGTATATTAGGGATATAGAACTAGGTACGAAAATTGGGATGTGACAGCACCAACTTATGGTGCATAGGAGCATTTAAATTGTGATTCTCTACTTGATTGTTGGGTGTAATGGGTAAAATTCATGTGGCCCCGTGGATTTGATACCAATTTGTCCATGGTTCCCACATCAGGCTTTTGGATGTATAAGAGCCTTACGAGGCAGCAAACATAAGTTCGTATGATATATGAAGGTTAGTGGTTCTAACCACATCTGAGGATTGGTATGTCAACTTTCCTCCATCTTCTCATCACTTCAAGATGGGCACTAATGAGGATTTGAGTGGTTATATTTCTCGGCAAAGTTTCTATACCTATCGATAATAAGGCCATGCTAGGATTGGCAGGACAAGGGAATTTGATAATACGTTCTATGAGGTGAAAAATATTGGACCAATAATTTCTCAGATGTGGACATGACCAAAGTATGTGTAATATGGAGCATCTCTGATTACACTGTCTCCAACATAATGGAGATATACGAAGGTTAAAGCCTGCTAGCCGTGTAGGGGTGAGGTACCATCTCAGGAGTATTTTCTGGTATATTTCCCATAAGTTAACACTTCTAGTGACTTTGTAGACAGATGTGATTGCTTGTTTCCATTGTTCTAAAGTATATGATATATTAAGATCGATTTCCCAAGTCCTCATAGAAGGAGTTTTGGTGAGTATTGATTTCTGGTTTAATAGATTATAAAATAGGGAAATACCTTTGATAGATGTAGTAGGTTTTATAACGTATAAATAAACCCTCCATGGAATATTTGTATTGGTATTCTTAATGGAAAAAAGTAAATGTGTTATTTGTAGAAATGTATAATACTCTTTGGGCTATAGGTTATACTCAAGCTGAACTGCTCTAAAAGTTTTTATCATAGGACCAATGTAAAGGTCTTCGGTTGTTGTGATGCCTTTAGTTTCCCAGTGTCTAATATTTAGGTTTGGTATTAGTATCTGTAAACTGGTGATAGGAAGGGGAATAGTTTTCACAGGGGTATTGGACATAGAGGTGTTTAGGAGCAACTTCCATGCATGAATGGAGGCTTCCATTGTAGGCGAAACATTAGAGGTGAGATGAGGCATAAATCTGCTAGCCAATATCAAGTCATACAATCTAAGGTTGGGCGACTGAAATGATTCCAATTTCTGCCACCTTGAGGTATGATTTCCAGGAAACCAATGTTTTATCTGGGCTAAAATCGCTGCTAGATAGTAGTCTTTCTGCAGTACATGCCCCACCCCACCCCACCCGCAATTCTAGATTTAATCAGTTTGTGAAATGCACATTTAGCTTTTTTTCCCTGCCAAAGAAATCCATTTATCATGAACTGTGCTCTGGTAAAAAAACTGTCTTGGCTGGTACAGGGAGGGACCTGAATAGCTAGATGAATTGAGGGAGTAACATCATCTTGAAGGCTGCAAGGTGGCCCAACCAAGTAGATTCTGCTTTCGTGATGGTTTGGAGTTTCTGGTTTAGTTTTTATAAAAAAGGAGTGTAGTTGGCCTCTACTATATTGTTGGTGTCTGCTGTTAGTGTTATTCCTAGGTATTTTATCCCCTCCGTGGTCCACTCTTAGGGAAACTTTAATTTGAGTCTGTTACTGGTGATAGTGTCTATTCCTAAACCCAGTATATATGATTTATTTTTGTTAACTTTGTAATACGAGATTCTATTAAACATGCTTAAGGCCTCGTGTGCCGCTGCCAGGGAGGAGTCCACCTCTGTCATTATCATGATAATATCATTGGGAAATAGACTAATTGTGTGGGAATCTTTACCCACAGAAAAACCCTTTATATTTGGATGGCTTCTAATATTAATAGCTAATGGTTCCATTAATAAATTAAAAATTAGAGGGACAGAGGGCACCCTTGCCTTGTGCCATTAGATATTGAAAATGGGGTTGACATGATACCCGACAAATAGACTTTGGTAGATGGTTTAGTGTACAGAGCCAAAATAGCAGAAAGGATAGAACCTACAAATCCAAATGATTCCAATACCTTGGCTAAGTATGTAGTGATATAATATGTGTAGTAGTATAGTAGTATTGTGGGTATGATAAATTAATTAGTAAGTACTCTTCCGCAGCAACCCAATTCTTCCAGAGAGATGCACTTTATTGACTTCCAACACAGAACAAGGTCCAAAGTCCACAGATGACAAAAAATCCGACAGAGTATATAATTCAGAGTCCCATTTTTTTCCTAGGTCTGTGCCTTCATAGTCATATACAGACAAAACTATACTGACTAAATGCCAGCTTGAATGTCCT
Organism: Aquarana catesbeiana; assembly: GCF_042186555.1. Taxonomy (NCBI): domain Eukaryota; kingdom Metazoa; phylum Chordata; class Amphibia; order Anura; family Ranidae; genus Aquarana; species Aquarana catesbeiana. The sequence goes on along the minus strand of NC_133328.1, from coordinate 354,889,978 downwards.
CTCTGAAATACTACTAGGAGGGAGTTTCTGCTAGGTCAACCCAAAATACTCTTTGATCTTATTGTTACCCCCTCAAGTCTAATTATCATCAATAAATACTTCTTCTATGGTCCTTTAAACAATGTACCCTTTGAAATGTTCAATTAGGTTTACAGACCATACCTCACACACCTAGGTAGACTTGCATAAGATCAACACATCAAAGGGTCTTCAGCTGTCCCCTTGATATGTTAAAATTCAGTTGACTTGGACAATTCAACTGAATTTCTGGTCAACATGGCACTCCAATACAACATTATACATAAATCGGCCAACATATTACAACAAAGTATAGCCAATGTATGCTTTTAAAGGCCTTCTGCACATCCAATGCCAGGAGCAGAGAAGGCATTTGATGTACCCTTGCCATATGGATGATATTGAGCATGCGTCTAGTCGCATCTGAGGTTTGTCTGTATTTCGTAAAGATGTTAGATCGGGGTGGATAAGGGTAGGCAACATTTCAACAAAGCGTAGTGCTATAAGTTTAGCATACAGTTTTAAATCAATGTTTGATAAAGATATTGTCTAAAGTTTGCAGGGGAGGTGGGCTCCTTTCCCAGTTTCGCCACAACTAAAGCTTCTAGCATTTCTGGAAGGAAAGAAGCAGAGGCAGCTGCCGACCCGAACACTTGCACTAATACAGGGGACAATACAGTTTTAAATTCTTTATAGTATTCACCACAAAAGCCGTTGGGTCACCACAAAAGCCGTCGGACCCAGTATATATGATTTATTTTTGTTAACTTTGTAATACGAGATTCTATTAAACATGCTTAAGGCCTCGTGTGCCGCTGCCAGGGAGGAGTCCACCTCTGTCATTATCATGATAATATCATTGGGAAATAGACTAATTTATTAATAGGGAGGGATTTATTCATAGGGAGGGAATCTATAGTTTTTTGTATCTCTGCTACAGTGAATGGTTGATTGAGAGACTGGAGCTGATATGAGGTTAGTTTTGGTATGGATAATTTCTCTAAGAATTTTGTTAATATATCGGAAGTAGGTTGAATAGTGAATGGGTCATCCTTTAAATTATAAAGGGATCCATAATAGTGGCTAAAAGCGTCTGCAATTTTTTGTGGGTGATTTTTTTTTGTTTTGTAGAAGGGTGGATTATAAATGGTATTCTAAATTTGTACCAATGACCTTGGAGATTCTATGCCAATAGTTTCCCTGCCTTATTCTCATTAACTTAGTAAGTCATTTTGAGCCTTTTGGTGGCCTTTGCAAAATTATCTAATACATTAATTCTGAGGTCAGATCTAAGTTGTGTCAGCTTTAGAGACGTACTTGGGGTATAATTCTGTTTGTTCTGGGCTTCTAGTTCTGAGACTTGTTTTATTAGTTCGGTTGTGCGTTGCTGCCTCTGCCTCTTTGCCCTTGCACCCAATTGTATAAAAATGCCCCTTAAGAACGCTTTATGGGCGTTCCATAATATAAATGGGCTTTGTACCGAGCCCTCATTTTCAGCAAAAAAATTTGTCAGATGTTTGTTGATTTGTGTCTTCGTTTCTGGGTGCTGAAGTAAGTAAGTGTTGATTCTCCAAATTGGACTAGGTCTGGGAGAAGCAGAGTCTAATAACATCAGAACTATTGACGTGTGGTCTGACCACATGACGGAATTGATAGAAACAGATCTGGTATTCAATATGATCTGTTGGTCCACTATAAAAAGATCAATTCTTGTATATACCTTATGAGGTGCAGAAAAATAAGTGAAGTCTTTCTCGTTGGCATGGAAACATCACCAGGCATCGTACAAATTGTATTTGCGCAAGGGGGTTGAAAGCATATAAGTGTAGCGAGTGTATTTAGATGTAGAATCCATTGTAGTATCTGGGGTAATATTAAAATCTCTACAAATTATAAGTAAGCCTTTTTGGTGTTTTTCAATTTTCTTCATTAGCTTGTTAAAGAAGTGCACTTGGTGCTTATTGGGGGAGTAAGCACGAGAGTATACAATGAGGAGTTTAGTGTACACACCAAAGTCAAGAATCTACCTCGTGGGTCTCTAAATCAAGAATCTACCTCGTGGGTTGTTCAACCCTAGAGGTCACTTTGGAGACTGAGTCCCATGGTGGAAATGTCCGTTGTCTTCCTTATAGAGAGGGTGTAAGATTTTGGGTATCGCAGTGCTGTTCACTTCCCAGAAATGATGCAGAAGAACATTAAAAAGGTATAGAAAACAACCAGAGAGTAAATAACAAAATGTAAATGGTTAACATTGTTACATCATATTTAATGTAACGGGTAGGGATGAGCTTCGAGTTCGAGTCAAACTCATGTTCGACTCGAACATCGGCTGTTCGCCAGTTCGAACAGCGAACAATTTGGGGTGTTCGCGGCAAATTCTAAAGCTGAGGAACACCCTTTAAAAGGCTATGGGAGAAATCAAAAGTGCTAATTTTAAAGGCTTATATGCATGGTATTGTCATAAAAAGTGTTTGGGGACCTGGGTCCTGCCCCAGGGGACATGTATCAATGCAAATAGAAGTTTTAAAAACGGCAGTTTTTTCGGGAGCAGTGATTTTAATAATGCTTAAAGTGAAACAATAAAAGTGTAATATTCCTTTAAATTTCGTACCTGGGGGGTGTCTATAGTATGCCTGTAAAGGGGCACATGTTTCCCGTGTTTGGAACAGTCTGACAGCAAAATGACATTTCAAAGGAAAAAAAGTCATTTAAAACTAGGCGGCTATTAATGAATTGTCGGTCCAACAATACACATAAAAGTTAATTGATAAAAACGGCATGGGATTTCCCCACTGGGGGACCCCGAACCAAAATTAAAAAAAAAAATGGCATGGGGTCCCCCTAAATTCCATACCAGGCCCTTCAGGTCTGGTATTGATATTAAAGGGAACCCCGTGCCAATTTTTTTTTTTTAATGGCATGGGGGTCCCCCTCAAAATCCATACCAGACCCCAGACCCTTATCCAAGCATGCAACCTGGCAGGCAGCAGGGAAAGAGGGGGGGACGAGAGAGAGCCCCCCCTCCTGAACTGTACCAGACCACTTGCCCTCAACATTGGGAGGGTGCTTTGAGGTAGCCCCCGAAGCGATGCATAGTTGCCCATTATGCTTTACCTTTGCAGGGAAATAAAGAGGAAGTAAAACCCACCAGGGTTTACTTCCTCTTTAAATTGTTTATCCAGTGCTTTTCTAATTTGTAAGTGTTTATAGAAAGCCTGTATCGAGATTTTATATTCCTCTCTAAGCTCCTGAAATGATTTAAGAGTTGTCCTTCTATACAACTGGACCAGTCACAACAAACCACACCTCTCCCCTGCCTTAATTCTCAATATATTTTCAATTTCCTGTAGATGTTTATTATCCCATATGGGCAAGAATTCTGTGTAAGGTAGGGAACTTAAATACAAAGGATTCGGCCTCCAAAGCTTCCATTAATGTATTATGGTTTGTTCCAGGAGCATTATTTTCCCATTCAAATCTCCTCCCTTGGGAAGGTTACATCCTCTCAAGTGTTGCAGTTGTGCTGCCAAAAAGTAACTCAAGGGATGTGGCACCATCAAACTTCCTTTGTCCCTTGGCAGTTGCAACACCCGTAGTCCTATCCTATCCTTCCATATTAACTCCCTAAAAATTACATCTATCTTTCGAAAACCACTGTTTCGGTTTCCAAAGTGGCAAGTTATGTAATATACAGTGGGGACAGAAAGTATTCAGACTCCCTTACATTTTTCACTCTTTGTTATATTGCAGCCATTTGCTAAAACCATTTAGGTTCATTTTTTTCCTCATTAATGCACACACAGCACCCTATATTGACAGAAAAACACAGAATTGTTGACATTTTTGCAGATTTATTAAAAAAGAAAAACTGAAATATTACATGGTCCTAAGTATTCAGACCCTTTGCTGTGACACTCATATATTTAACTCAAGTGCTGTCCATTTCTTCTGATCATCCTTGAGATGATTCTACACCTTCATTTGAGTCCAGCTGTGTTTGATCATACTGACTGGACTTGATTAGGAAAGCCACACTTCTGTCTATATAAAACCTTACAGCTCACAGTGCATTTCAGAGCGAATGAGAATCATGAGGTCAAAGGAACTGCCTGAAGAGCTCAGAGACAGAATTGTGGCAAGGCACAGATCTGGCCAAGATTACAAAAAAATTCTGCTGCAGTTAAGTTTCCTAAGAGCACAGTGGCCTCTATAATCCTTAAGTGGAAGATGACCAGAACCCTTCCTAGAGCTGGCCGTCCGGCCAAACTGAGCTATCGGGGGAGAAGAACCTTGGTGATGTAATGGTAATGGAGAGGTAAAGAAGAACCCAAAGGTCCCTGTGGCTGAGCTCTAGAGATGCAGTCGGGAGATGGGAGAAAGTTGTAGAAAGTCACCTCAAGAACTCAGAACTCACCTCAAGGAGCAACAGGAGGCAGCTGACAAAGAAGAAAAGGAAGTGTGGATCAAGAAAGGAGACACAGAAATTGAAGGAATCATGGAGTTGAACAAAAGACCATGCCTACCGCGATCAATGTTTCCTGCAGTGGTACAGTGGGCCCATGGTGCCTCCCACCTGTCAAAGACTGATGAATGCCCTAAACAACAAATACTACCTAGCCCCAGGTACCACCCCACTTACCAACAACTTCTGCAGATCATGCGCTATCTGTGCCAAATGCAATCCCGGAAAGACAGAAAAGGTACCTTTGAAGCACCTGGCAAAGGCCCAATACCCTTCCAAAGGATACAGATCGACCACATCCAGATGCCTAAGAGTGACCGAAATAGTGTGCAGATATGGTGTTCCAGAGGTTATAGAGAGTGATCAGGGGCCTTAGGGGTCACACTAGCTTTCCACACTCCATACCATCCTCAGAGTAGTAGGAAGGTGGAAAGACTAAATGGCACAATAAAGTCTAGAATGCTCAAAATGTCTCAGGAAACAGGAATGAGTTGGCCAGATAGCCTACCCATTGCCTTATTCAGTGTCAGGTACACCCCAAGGGGAAATCATGGGTTGTCACCCTATGAGATATTGTTTGGTTCAGCCCCCAGACTGGGTTGTTATTTTCCACAACAGTTGCAACTTCAATCTGATGTATTAACTGATTATATGACTGCTTTTTCTCGAGAATTAACCCGTATCCATGCGCAAGTGTTTTCTTCCATTCCAGATCCTGAGTTAGACACAGGATCGCACAAGTTGGTCCCTGGTGACTGGGTCCTGGTAAAGAAGTTGGTGAGGAAACACACCCTTGAACCCAGATATGATGGTCCTTTCCAAGTCCTTCTGACAACTACCACATCAGTAAAAGTGGCTGGAAGGAACTCGTGGATACACACCTCTCACTGCAAGAAAGTCCCTGTGCCTGAAGAAGAAGCTGAGGAGACCAAGCCATGATCCTGTTTATCCTTTTTGTTGTGATTTCTGCTCAGGCCCAGGAGGTGGCCATCAAACAGAAAAATGGTATAACTCAATTCTATTATAACTCATCCAACACACGTGTTGCCACATTCATATCCCCTTACAATAAGATACTTGTGGGTACCGATTGGCCAGATCAGAGACAGTGCACTTGGTTCAGGGACCTTATATGTGTGTGTCACCGACACACACTGGGGTAACAATTGTGACTATTGGGGAGCAGTGGGTTGGAACACTGAGGGTACAAACTGGGGATACAGGCCAGAAACTGCCCAAAATATAAAGGACAAGAATGGGAAATCAGTCTTAGACAGAATGACAATTAACAAACACACAAGTCGGTATGCCGACAAGGAGTTCAGGCTGACCATTGAGAACCCCAGCCCAGGAGACAGTGGGACCTACATTTTTGGCATATGGTGGGGAAATGGGTATTATAGTGATAGAAAACCTTTCCAACTCTTAGACATGTTCAATAACCCAGAGTGGACAGTTCCCCAATCTACATCCAACTCTAACCCCCTGAAGCCCCATATGCAAACATTAGGGGACATGGTGGCCATAGCAGACCCTACCTTTGAGGACACCATGGCTGCAGAAACCGGGTTCTCAGATGTCAACCTGTGGCTCGAAAGGATGAGGTACAATGCAGGGAAACACAACAAGACCAATTGCTATGTGTGTGGGGGGCCAAACCACATTTAGGAACAGTCCCCCTTGACATATCCCCCGAACATGAGACTTGTGTACTTAATTTGTTTACCAACACAACCACAAACCACTCCCTATGTGAGCATTGGAAAAAGGAGTACCCCATAGTCACTAAGGCCCCCAAACCAGCAGAAGGTATCACCATATATCCCGGCAATTACACATGTTATGGGAGGTACCATGGGGTGGGAAAACCCCTTGGGAACTTCACTGAGGGTTACTGCAAATCTTATAGTGAGGTGTCTGCAGATCTTGTGCAGAATCAAGTCCAGTCCCTAGGAAATGTGTACTGGATCTGTGGGGACATGAAAATCAGAAGTAGAATGACAGGACAATGGATAGGAGAATGTGCACTGGCCAAAGCCATAATGCCCCTGGGTATTCTCTCACAAACCCCAGAGCCGGAAGCCAGTGATGTACACAAACCAAACAGAAAACGTAGGAGTCTCCCAGCAGGCAGTTTTGACCCCCATGTATACATAGATGCCATAGAGGTCCCAAGGGGGGTCCCAGATGAGTTCAAAGCAAGGGACCAAGTGGCAGCAGGTTTTGAGTCGCCGATTCCCATTATCACTGTAAATAAGAATGTAGACTGGATAAATTACATCTACTATAACCAGCAAAGAATTGTCAACTACAACAGAGACGCACTCCAAAGTCTGGCCGAACAGTTAGAGGCGACTTCACACATGACTTTCCAAAATCGTATGGTCCTAGACATGCTCCTAGCTGAGAAGGGGGGTGCATGTAAGATGATCCCTGAGACAAATACATGCTGCACCTACATCCCAGACAACACCGGCCCAAATGGTAAAGTGACCCTAGGCATCCAGAAGCTTGAGGACTTATCTAGAGAACTGAAACAGAATTCAGGGCTCACCAACCCCTGGGACCAGTATTTTACCTGGATAAAGGGAGGATGGCAGGAACTATTGACCCAAATAGGGATAGCTATCTTGGGGATAGCTGCCATAATCTGCTGTCTTCTCCCCTGTATCAGGAAGTGTGTAGAAAAGGCTGTTGACCAAAATACCCCCACATTCGTGAATCAATAGACCCCAGACGATGACGACGATGTCTATGTAAGGCTTGATGAAACCTATGATGATAATTATGTGTTACACTCCGTTGCAGTCACCCTCCCATGAGATGCAGCACTGTAGGGCTACAGGGATAGATAGCACCTGGCTGCATTTTGCCAGCTGTATCGAAGGGGGTGGTGAGCTAGTCACTGCCTCTTCTCTACATACAGCTTAAAAGAGTTGCAGAGGCAAATGAGCCAGGTGGTTATAGGTGGTTTACTAGTGTTAGGGACAGTCTTGAGAAATAAGCAAATAAGCATTTCAAGGGGGGACCCCTACCCAATTTGCCAAAGCAATGGCTCTCATCCTGGACACATGGATGAGACTACACCCAGATGTTGTACTTCTCCAATATGTAGACGACCTCCTGCTGTGTGCACGCCTCCATATTTTCAGAAAGTCTCCTCCATTATCTGGCTGAACAAGGTTGCAAGGCCTCAAAACAGAAGGTCCAGTGGTGTAGAGAGAAGGTCATTTTCCTAGGTCATTGCATCTCCCAAGGCACCCGGCATCTCACTGAAGAAAGGGTTGCTGCAATCAAGACCATCCCTTTGCCCCAAGGACAGAAGCCCCTCCATGCCTTCCTAGGACTAATCTCCTACTGCCGTGCTTGGATCCCAGAAGCCTCCCTCTTGATGCAACCTCTCTATGAAGCCTTGAAATCCGACCCCTTCTCACTCTCCCCAGAAGCTATAAACAACTTTGAAACCCTGAAGCAGATCCTTTCAACAGCCCCCATTGTAGAAAGTCAACCATCACTGCAGCCCTCCACCAGTCGTGCAGCCCTCCACCAGAGTGGCCCAACGGAAGCCTCTCCTCAGTGCAAGACACATGAAAGCCCGCATGGAGTTTGCTAAAAAAACACCTGAAGGACTCCAAGATGGTGAGAAATAAGATTCTCTGGTCTGATGAGACCAAGATAGAACTTTTTGGCCTTAATTCTAAGCGGTATGTGTTAAGAAAACCCAGGCACTGCTCATCACCTCTCCAATACAGTCCCAACAGTGAAGCATGGTGGTAGCAGCATCATGCTGTGGGGGTGTTTTTCAGCTGCAGGGACAGGACGACTGGTTGCAATCGAGAGAAAGATGAATGCGGCCAAGTACAGGGATATCCTGGATGAAAACCATCTCCAGAATGCTCAGGACCTCAGACTGGGCCGAAGGTTTACCTTCCAACAAGACAATGACCCTAAGCACACAGCTAAAATAACAAAGGAGTGGCTTCACAACAACTCCGTGACTGTTCTGAATGGCCCAGCCAGAGCCCTGACTTAAACCCAATTGAGCATTTCTGGAGAGACCTAAAAATGGCTGTCCACCAACGTTTACCATCCAACCTGACAGAACTGGAGAGGATCTGCAAGGAGGAATGGCAGAGGATCCCCAAATCCAGGTGTGAAAAACTTGTTGCATCTTTCCCAAACAGACTCATGGCTGTATTAGATCAAAAGGGTGCTTCTACTAAATACTGAGCATAGGGTCTGAATACTTAGGACTATGTGATATTTCAGTTTTTCTTTTTTAATAAATCTGCAAAAATGTCAACAATTCTTTTCGTTTTCCTGTCAATATGGGGTGCTGTGTGTACATTAATGAGGAAAAAATTAACTTAAATGATTTTAGAAAATGGCTGCAATATAACAAAGAGTGAAAAATTTAAGGGGGTCTGAATACTTTCTGTCCCCACTGTATATAGGTGTTGCGGCATCCAGATCATCTTTATCAAGTACATCTACCTGCCAATGATGAAGGTAATCAGCGCCAAACCTTCCCCTTACATTTAAAGCTATCTATTAAGAGGACTAGATTATTACTTAATATACTGTTTTGGGTTTAATATTATATGTACTCCCAGTTACTTCATTTTATTGACTATTTTCATCTGTGGAACCCCAACAGGCAAGGGAGCCTCCATAGGATCTACTGGTAGGAACATTGACTTTTCCCTGTTTATCTTCGAGCCAGAGAGCCATCCAAAATTTCTATCACATCCATTGCTGCACTTAAGGAGGATTGGGTGTTCCCTAAAAATAAAATTATATCATCTGCGTACAATGCTATTTTCTCCTCTCCCGATATTCTCTTGAACCCTTGGATATTTAATGATGATCTAATAGTTATAGCCAATGGTTTCATCACCAGAGCGAAGAGCAGGTATTAATTCAAACTCTTGTCTTGAACCCCGGGTCAACGGAAAAGTTTCTGAGTACTCGTTTATTTTAACTTTCGCCTTAGGTTCACCACATAACAGTTCCCTCCAGTTAACAAACCCTAGGCCAAACCGAAAAGCCACTAAGACCTGCCATAAGTAATGCCACTCCAGACTATCAAAAGCCTTAATCACATCTAATGATAATATGGCTCTTGATCCTGTATTAATCGTCGGGAGACTTGCAGGTTTAAGTATACCCACCTTATATTTATGCTGGTTGCCCTACTTGGTATAAATCCTAAATGTTCAGGATGGACACATTTTTGTATTATCTTCTTTAACCTAGTGGCCAGTATCCCTGCTAGGGTCTTGACATCTGTACCCAGCAGGGATATTGGCTTGTAGGAAGAAGGGTTACTTGGATCCTTTCCCGGCTTTGGCAAAACTATTATAGTGGATTCCGTCATTGATGCAGTCAGCCTACCCTCTTCCATCGCTCCATTAAATACTTTCAACAGCTCGGGCAGTAATACCTCTTCATATGTTTTATATATCTATGTCGGCAAACAATCCGGTCCAGGAGACTTCTGGTTTACCATCACTGAAACTGCCTGTCGGAGTTCTTCCAGAACTATGGGGGCATCCAACATCTCCCTTTCCTCATTAGAGAGGTGTGGAATCTCCAAATCCTGAAAGAAACTCCACATCTCACCCTCTATCTCTTGACACTGGTTACTGTACAATGTTTCATAATATCCTTTAAATTCATCTATATATTCAGGTGTATATGCTGTAACCCTTCCATCCCCTGTCTTAATCTTGGTACAGCACATTTGGGGGTGGTCTGGCATTCCCTTAAAGCCTCCCTTAGGGTTTTTTTCATATACAGCGTGTGGCAAAAATAATGAAGCAAACAAGAGAACAGGAGGTAACTGCTATGCAAAGGGTTATGGAGGCAGAAAGACAATATATAGAGGTACCATCTGCTGAAATGTTAGCTGATTGGGTAAATGAACAACAGAAATATAAACAAATATTCCTGACAAAGGCAAAAATTAAGCGGTTGTTTCAAAGACAAAATTTCTTCGAAGAGGGAGAAAGTGTAGGACATTCACTGGCTTTATTGGTAAAAGCTAACGTCAAAAAGTCTACTATGGTTATACCAGCACTGTGCTACTTTAACTGTCAATTGCTCATTCATGCAACAATGTACCCAACTGAAAATGTTATCAATTTTTCACACAAATAGAGCTTTCTTTCGGTGGTATTTAATTATCACTGTTTTTTTTCTTTTCAATTGTTTGCTATATAAATGAAAAGATACAAGAAACTGTAAAAAAAAAAAAAAAAAACCACAAAATTTTACAAATACTGTAGTTAATCTCTCTTTATAAATTTAGGCCAAAATGTAGTGTTCTACATTTCCTTGGTAAAAATAACCATAGTAGGTTATATTATTTAGTCTGTGGGAAAGTTGTAGTGTCTACAAACTGCTGAATACTATATATATATACATACATATACATACATATATACATACATACATACACACACACATACACATATACATATACATATACATATACATACAGTTGAGCTCAAAAGTTTGCATACCCTGGCAGAAATTCCAGAAATCACATGAAGCCATGTATTATCGCAGAGTTTTTTGGATCCTTTTTAAATCATAATAACAGAAATCACTTAAATGGCCCTGTTAAAAAGTTTACATACCCTTGAATGTTTGGCCTTGGTACAGACACAGAAAGTGGCACACACAGGTTAAAATGGCAATTGAAGGTTAATTTCTCACATTTGTGGCTTTTTAACCTCCCTGGTGGTATGATTATGTCGGATTTTTGATGCTAGAGCTGTACACTGTTTTGCATGGAAATTTGGCGTTTTATATTGTAGGCCTGTAATTCTTAGGAATAACACACTTAAATCTGTCCAAACAAGAGTCTAGTAGACAGCCCTGGTTTGATAAGGTTGGAAACACAAAATCATAAATTATAATATAATAAATAACTATAAATAATTATAACAAATAATGTAATCAATTAAAAAACATTGAAATTTGCTCAGTTGCAAAGTGTTTGATGATGAATTTCCCCACAGATCACTATCGCTCAATTCTGCAAGTGATTCTAATTTATTATCACTGTTTTCTAGCTGGTCTAAAACCGCTTTTGATGTAAAGGGACACTTTTTGGTTGCTATGGACAATTTCCAGTTTCCAGGCAGAAAGAACAGTATATATAATATAAAACTGCATGCAGGGCATTTGACAAAGCACTAGGGACAAAAGGGATGTGAAATAATTTGATACAGTAATGTAATCTGTAAGATTATAGTGTACTGTATGTTTTATGTGTTTTTAACTTTTTGAATTTGGCGCCATGCTCTGTCCCCGTGCGTCGCATCGCTCGCAGGGAACGGAGCTCGGCACTGTGATAGATCGAGTGGAGACATGGCTCGCACATGCAGCGGGGAGACATTGCAGGATCATGGGGACAAGTTAAGTAACTTTGCTGGATCCTGCGATGCGATCCCAAGTGTGGCTCGGGGTTACCGTTTTTGGCACTGAAAATTCACCCCGAGCCCCTCGGGAATACCGCTAGGGAGGTTAAATCACGATTAATGTCTGTGTATAAATGGTCAATGAGCTCTCACTTGTATGCCCTAAGCAGGCTAGACACTGAGCCATGAGGAGGTAGAAAAGAACAGTCAAAAGACCTATGTAACAAAGTAATGGAACTTTATAAAGATGGAAAATGAATATAAAAAGATACAAAAAGCCTTGCAAGTCAGTACTGTTTAATCCCTTACTAAGAAGTGGTCAATTCAGGGCTCTTGATACCAAGCCAAGGTCAGGTAGACCAAGAAAGTTTGCAGCCACAACTAGCGAAAGAATTGCCCAGGATACAAAGCAAAAGCCATAGGTAACCTCAGGAGAAATACAGGCTGCTCTCCAAAAAGATGTGGTTGTTTTTAACCGTTTGCCGACCAGCCGCCGCAGTTTTACTGTGGCAGAATGCCACGGGTTGGCAAAACGACGTTACCTTACGACGCTTCACCTTTTGGCCACTAGGGGCCCACAGCATGTGCCCGGAGCCGATGCGAGTGCCTGGTGGGTGTGATCGCTCATGACAGAGCTAGACCCGGGATCTGTGTGTGTAAACACACAAATCCCGGTTCTTTCAAGGAAGAGGAGACAGCTTTGATGTTCACACTTGGTATGAGCACACATCTCTCTCTTCCCCTAGTCAGTCCTACCCCCGTCAGTTAGAACACATCTAGGGAGCACAGTTAATCCCTTGATCGCCCTCTAGTGTTAACCCCTTCCCTGCCAGTGACATTTATACAGTAATCAGTGCATTTTTATAGCACTGATCGCTGTATAATTGTCAATGGTCCCAAAAATGTGTCAAAAGTGTCCAATTTGTCTGCCGCAATATCGCAGTCCCAATAAAAGTTGCAGATCGCTGCCATTACTAGTAAAAAAAAAAAATATTAATAAAAATGACATAAATCTATCTATTTTGTAGACGCTATAACTTTTGCGCAAACCAATCAATATTTTTTTACCAAAAATATGTAGAAGAATACATATCAGCCTAAACTGAGGAAAAAAATTGTTTTTTTGAAAAAAAATGTGGGATATTTATTATAGCAAAAAGTAAAAGATATTGTGTTTTTAAAATATGTCACTTCTTCTTCTTTTGTTTATAGCACAAAAAATAAAAACCACAGAGGTGGTCAAATACCACCAAAAGAAAGCTCTATTTGTGGGGAAAAAAAGAACATAAATTTTGTTTGGGTACAGTGTTGCACGACCGCGCAATTGTCAGTTAAAGTGACGCAGTGCTGTATCGCAAAAAATGGCCTGGTCATTGTGCAGCCAACTCTTCTGGGGCTGAAGTGGTTAAGGAGCACAATTCAGTAATACTTGAACAAAAAATAGCTGCATGGGAGGGGGTGTGGCCAGCTGTGAGGGAAATTGGCCGCATAGTAAACTGGCTCTGTGACAACGGAACTCCCTGAAGCGGCTAGAAGCCATTTAAAGCAGCCCTGGACACACAAAATAACCCTGAAAGTAAAAGGAACCTGACAGACATGATGGGGAAAAAAAGAAAAGAGACTCGCCCCACAAATTGAGTGAATACCGGCATTCTGCCGGGACTCAGAGAACGGAAAATGGCGCTGGAATCTCCTCACAGCAAGGCGCAAGCAGTATAGAAGTACAAGCTGAGGAGAATGTAAAAGTACAAATGGAAATACATTCTAGTGACAATGAAGAATTTCATGATTACATTAATTACCCACCTAAACAGAAAATAAAAGTGGACAAACCTGAGGTAAATCTGACTGGAAATTTACATGCTTCTGATATTACTTTGGGTAAAAATACTTATGATGCTAAACTGAATGCCATTCTTACCACAAGGCAGCCTGTCTCAGACTTGAACATTGAAGAAATTGTAATGTCTTTAAGGGAAGCCCTGCAACAAGACATGTTTAATTTCATGCAACAATCTAAAAGAGACATAGTGGAAATTGGTGATAGAGTAGACTATGTTGAAAACAAATTGTGTGAATTCACTGACGCACACGATGATCTGGTTGAAGCCCATTTTGATGTGGAAGAAGAATTAAAAAATCTTCAACTGAAAGTGACAGATTTGGAAGATCGAGCTAGAAGGAACAATGTTAAGTTCCGAGGCATCCCAGAGAATGTAAAACCTACAGACTTGAAGAAATTCTTAAAAGAAATGATTACAGCATTATTACCTACTGTCCCTCAATGGGAATTAGCAATTGATCAAGCACACAGACTTCCTAAGCCCTCATAATTGCCGGAAAGAGTTCCCAGAGATTTAATTGCTAAAATACATTTTTTTCAAGTAAAGGATCAGTTAATACAATATGCACGACATAACTCTCCTCTCCCTGACCCTTACGCAGGAATAATACTCTATTCAGATCTTTCCCAAGCAACGATCTGAACTCAATAACCAAATTACTCTGGAACCATAAGATACAGTATAGATGGGGATTCCCTACTAAAAAGTTAATCGATCATGAAGGTACTTCATACAATATCAATAACATGGAAGAAGGTCTGAAGATTCTGCGTCAATGGGGATTACTTCCAAGAAGACAAAGGTCCAGACAAATCTCTACCTGTCACTGTACCTTGACATTGGCAAACCAAACAAGGAAGACCATCATCCTCCCTCTCCAAGGACCCCTTTAAATTACCTATAAAAACTATTCTGCTGAATATACGGGTATTAGGTATAGATTTATTCACCTACTTTAACCCAGGGTCTCTAATTACAGGGAGTCCTGAGTCTGGGTAGATCTGTTTCTCCCCCTATCCTAGGATATCCTAGGATATTTAGTACATTAACAATGTACACAGGAGTTGTATACCAACTCCTAGTTTCTTATCTTAATTTGTTTATGTTGTTTATTTGTTATATGTTACTTACTTTTTTTGTGCTTTATAAGGCTCAAATCCACTATCTACTGTTTACAGAAGGTAATGACTACTACTGCATTAAAGAGGTAATTTTTTTTTCCTTGTCAAAAGAAGTTTATTGAGTATACAATGTTATAAAGATACATAAAGTAAGTTTACAAGGATCTATAAAGTAAGCTCATTGTTTTACAGTAGGGTTTATATAGGTAAATATCATGAAATTTCAAATATTAAACATTGGGTTCACGTAAACCTAAATTAAAGATATATATCATTTCCTTAGTTACTTTTGTAGGTATTTAAATGATTTATACCTACTATACATTTTGTTTACAAGTAGAGTGTATATAGGTCAAATAAATTCTGATAATGAGCTTTAATCGTAAGGTGGAGAAAAGGAAAGAGAAAGAAGAAAAAGGGTTGAAAGGTAGAGGTATGGTCCACAAGGTTGTCCCGCTCGTCAGTTTATTATTCTTTTTAGTTCTCTTTGAAGCCTTAGAATGGGTGTCTCTGGAAGTCATTTAATCTGTTACCATGGCAACAGGACAGAGTCATTGAAGTTTGACAGGAACTGTTGTTTTATCCAAGGATGCCAAAGTTTTTCAAATTTTGGAATTTGATTTTGATCGATGGCTACCATCTTAGCATGGGACATTGTATTATTCATTCTGTGAATTGTTTCTGCTAGTACCAATGTAGGAGATTTCCATGCCTTGGCCACTGTTTGTTTTGCAGCCGTTATTAGTTGGATCATAAGTTTGAATTGAGAGAGTGTTAACCATTCCGGTTTTAGATTAAGTAAAGTTAAATATGGATCTGGTTGTATTATTTTTTTAAATATTTTAGATGCAACCACAAAGACTTCCTTCCAGAAGGTTTGGATTACTGGGCACGTCCACCATATGTGTAAATATGTGCCTATTTCTGGGCATCCTCGAAAACAAAGAGCTGAGGTATTAGGTGAATATTTTGCCACTCTAGCGGGTACAAGGTACCAGCGAGTTAGGACTTTATAATTTGTCTCCAGTGCTAAGATGTTGGGTGAAGATGACTTAGATGTGAGCCATATGTTAGACCAGTCCGTGTCTTCTAAAGTTCGTCCCAGGTCCTCCTCCCACCTCTGAACG
Organism: Aquarana catesbeiana; assembly: GCF_042186555.1. Lineage (NCBI taxonomy): Eukaryota > Metazoa > Chordata > Amphibia > Anura > Ranidae > Aquarana > Aquarana catesbeiana. The sequence goes on along the minus strand of NC_133328.1, from coordinate 354,873,979 downwards.
TAAGAGGGTCTATTAAGATTTGCTACTCCATATAATTGATTATAAAGTGATGAAATTGTACCTTTAGCAAATGGATCTTTTGTACAGATTGATTCAAAAATGGATAATTGGGATAATGGTGTATCCCCCTTTAGAAATGGTGTATAGAAATTTTTGATTTGGAGATATCTAAATATCTCAGAGTTTGGTAGATCATATTTTTCTCTAAGCGATGGGAATGAAAGGAATGATTTAGATGCTATGAAGTCATTTAGTGTCTGAATGCCTGATGTTGTCCAAGCTTTAAAAGAATTTGGGTAGATCCATGCCGGATAAAAGGCCGGATTTCTGATAAAAGAAAGGAGAGGATTGTGTGGAGATTGTAACTGATATTTGGTTTTTAGTTTATCCCAGAGAGATAAGAAGTGTTTAGTTATGGGATTATGAATTTTAAAGCGGTCTTTAGGATCAAGCCATAATAAATTTGATATTAATAGAGGGTCATTTTCTGAAGCCTCTATAAATACCCATAATGGGATTTCCTGTTTTGCATGGTATTTGGACAGACTGGCCAAATGTGCTGCTCTGTAGTAGTTAGTAAAATTAGGGTATCCCAGGCCTCCTTTATTTTTGGGAAGATGTAGTGTGTGTGTATAGGTATACGTGGTTTAGAAGCGCCCCATATAAACGAAGTTGCTCTTTTTTGTACTATTCTCAAAAAATAGGAAGGAATTGGAATAGGGAGGACTCTGAATAGATAAAGCAATTTGGGTAGAATAGTCATTTTGATTGCATTAATCTTCCCTATCCAGGATAAAGGAAGTTGCGACCATTGTTTTATTAGATTTGTGATCTGTCTTAATACAGGAGGATAATTGGTTGAGAATAAGTCAGAATGAGATGCTGTTAAATGAATTCCAAGATATGGGATTGATTTTTCTGCCCATGTGAATGGGAGTGCAGCCCTAGCCGGGATCAATTCCATGTTTGTGAGTGAAATATTAAGCACTAGGCATTTCTTAGGATTAATCATAAGGCCGGATAGGGCTGCAAACCCATCAAGAGCTGGTATTAAGTTAGGACCAGAGACCTGTGGTGATGATAGAAAAAGTAATATATCGTCTGCAAATATACATAATTTGTGTGTAATACCTCCTACTTCAATGCCAGTTATAGTTTGGTTTGTTCTGATGTATTGGGCCATGGGTTCGAGTATAAGGGCAAATAATAAGGGAGATAATGGGCAACCCTGTCGGGTACCTCTTTCGATATTAAAGGCTTCAGATTTGTATCCAGCATATTTTATATAGGCTTTGGGTTTATTATATAATGCTTTGATCCATGTTAAAAAGTGGGGTCCAAAACCCCATTTTTGTAATGAATATTGCATATATTGCCAGGATACTGTGTCAAATGCCCTCTTAATATCGAGAGATAGAAAACATAAAGGGATTTTCCGTTTTTTAGCAATATGTGCCAATAACACTGCCCTGCGTATATTATCGCCTGCCTGTCTATTTGGCATGAAGCCTACTTGATCTCTATGTATTAATTTTCCTATAATGCTATTGAGGCGTTTTGCTATTATTTTTGCTAATAATTTAATATCGAGATTTAACAGAGAGATAGGCCGATAATTCACACAGGAAGTATCATCAGAAAGGGGTTTTGGGATCATACAAACAATTGCCATTAGTGTTTCTTGCCGAAAAGAATGTCCATCTAGAAGTTTGTTAAAAGTTTTAGTGAGAATGGGAGAGAGTATTTCTGAGAATGTTTTATAGTATAAAGCCGAGTAGCCGTCTGGGCCTGGTCTTTTATTAAGTTTTAGGTCTTTTATGGCGTTAGCAACTTCATCTATAGTTATAGGCTCATCCAAACTGCTTTTTTGATTTTGAGATAACTCAGGTAAGGTTATTTTTGAGAAGAAGGATTCAGCCTCTGTAGGATTAAATTCATTGTTTGTCTTGTATAAAGTTGCGAGATGTGAGTGAAATTTATGGACTATTTTAACTGGATTACAAGTGTAAACATTTTTTGATAATTTCAAACGTATTGGTTTGAAAGATTTGTTAGTTGAATTTAATGCCCGAGCCAAATATGTACCTGGTTTGTTTGTATTCATGTAGAAATTGTGTTTGGAGCGTTTGAGGGATTTATCAACTGACTCCGTGAGAAATAGATCGTATTCCAATCTAGATTTTTCCAGATGAGATTTTGTACTCTGAGATGGATTATCTTGGAATGATATGTAGGCTGCATTAAGATTGAGTTCTAGTTTTTTTGCTAGATTTTTGCGTTCCCGTTTAAATAGTGCCATTTGTCTTTGTATTGTACCACGCAAGACAGGCTTATGAGCTTCCCACAGTGTTATTGGGGAGATGTCTGTTGTATTATTAATTGATATGTATTCCTTTAAAGCTTGTTCAATGGCCATCTGATGTAGTGGGTGTTTGAGCATTATGTCCGGTAAGTACCACGTTGGGTCATGCGCTTTTGGTATGGCTGAGGCTATAGTAGTGTATACTGCATTATGGTCAGACCACGGAATCGGAATTATATCTGATGCAATAATTTCTGGTATCATTCCTATTGTTAGAAAAATATGATCTATTCTGGTGAAGGTTTGATGAGGGTGCGAGAAATAAGTGAATTTCTTTTTCATTGGGTTACTTTCTCTCCATGAATCTACCAGATTGTATTTGGAAAGAAGTTGAGAAAAAGGTAATCTAGAGGTTATTTTGGATGGTGTAAAAGGTGATTTATCTAGAAATGGGAGGAGGACCTGGTTCGAATCCCCACACATTATCACTGTTCCTATTTTGTGTGTATTAATCACTTGTAATATATGTGAGAGGAATGGTGTAGGTTGTTTGTTAGGAGCGTAGTAGGAAATCACCGTGATTGCTGTATCCATTATATAACCCATGAGTATCAGGTATCTACCTTCTGGGTCTTTAATTTCTGATGATAAGGTGAATGGTGTGGATCGGTGAAATGCAATTAGAGTTCCCCTTTGCTTGGTACAGGCAGAAGCCGTGTAAATTTGTTGATAAAAAAGGAGAAATATATTTTGGAGTAGAATCTTTGGTGAAGTGTGTTTCTTGGAGGCATACTATGTGAGCCTTCTTGTTATGGAAAGTACGGAAGGCTTTGGTCCTTTTTTGAGGGGTAATTTTTTTTTCAATTAATGTTAAATTAACCTTGCTTAGCAGCGATTACCACCAACACTATGGGCATTAAGTTTATGTCAATAAATACTAACGGTCTTAACAGTCCACATAAGAGAAGAGCTCTATGGAAGGATGCAATTAGATTCAACTGTGGTATAATGTGCATACAGGAATCACATTTTTCAGTGGACAAAACACCTTATTTTTCTCATCGTAGGTTTCCACATATTTTTGTTTCCAACAACAAAAAAAAGAAAAAAGGTGTGGCCATAGCTACTAAAGATACTGTCGCTTTTCATCTACTAGATTTTAAAACAGATGATCAGGGTTGATACCACATACTAGTGGCAAATATTGACAATACAACCTATACTATTGTTAATATCTATGCACCTAATAAACACCCTCAAAGATTCATAGGGAAAACCATTATAACAACAAAAAAAAAATACAGAAAGGCCAATTTATTATCTGTGGAGATTTTAATGCTCCTATCGATCCCATTATGGATACCTCAAAAAAGAAAAATCTACTAGGCCTGGTCTAAATAAATTACTTCATGATGAGGACCTATATGATCCATGGAGATGTATTCATGCCACTGAATGAGACTAAATGTTTTTCTCAAACATGCATAAATCCTATTTCAGGATTGATTACTTTATCACAGATAGATTTCTGTTACAAAAGATAGAAAATGCTAAAATACATAGTATAACATGGTCTGACCATGCTCTATCAGGATAGAAATATAAACAGGATCAACGAATAAAAACAATACTTTATGGATTAATAATACTTTCATTCAATCTCAAAAGGACAATCTATCTGTGATAAAGAAAAATCTAAAAGAATTTTTTGAATTTAATATTGAGGATTCTGTAAATATAACAAATGTGTGGTGTTCCCATAAAGCATTTATAAGGGAAATATTGATTCAAGTAGCACCCAGGGAGAAAAAAGAAACAAATTACATTAAACAAACTACTGCAAGATATTTCTGACCTAGAGGAAGTACACAAAAAAAATCCCATAGATGTCAATCTATCTCAGCAATTAAACATCCTTAGAATGGAACTAAGATTAGCCTTAATATCAGACCATGATAAATATCTAAAAAGAATTAAAATAAACTACTACTCCCAAAACAATAAAGCCAACAAATTATTAGCATATCAATTACAAATCATTATATAATCTTAAAAAAGATAAAAACACCCCGCAACCTACACCAGCTAATATAAGGAGTTTTTTAGACTCTAAATCTACCTAAAATTGATACTATCACTCTTGAACAAATCAATGACCATAGATCACGAGAAGAAATTCTCCCTGCAATAAAATCCCTACCTAAAAATAAAGCACCAGGAATTGATGGCCTGTCTGCAGAATATTATAATGCAAGTGCAGATATCTTAGTTCAACATCTAAATACATTGTTTAATCAAATCGCAAACACCAGACAATTTCCCAAGGAAATGTTAGAAGCAGTCATAATTTCTATTCCTAAACCAGAAAAAGACCCCTCATCCCCCTAAAAACTAATATCATTGTCTTTCAGACAATTATCAGATCTGAAGATATATGCAAAAATCGTGGCCAATCGATTAATAAACATAAGATCATCTCTCATAAACCCCGACCAGATTTTGTGAAGGAAAGACAAGCTCCGGATGGCATGAGAAGGATTATAAACCTAATCAATCAGATAGAAAATGGTCGAATGCCTTCTCTTTTTCTCACTCTTGATGCCGAAAAGGCATTCGACAGGATGCATTGGGAATTTATCTCAAATTCACTTATGAAATTCGAATTTACTGGATTTATACATTCAGCCATAATGGCACTCTATACACAACCCTCAGCAAAGGTCTTCACCTCAGGTATAGTATCAAAAAGTTTTGATTTAACTAATGGAACGAGACAAGGGTACCCCCCATCCCCCCTTATTTTTTCATTAGGTATTGAACCTTTAGCGGAATCCATACGATCAAACTCAGATATAAAAGGGATCAAAATAGGACAATACTAGCATAAAATAGGATTATTTGCGGACAATGTTATAATCTCAATAACCAATCCTGGTACTTTGTTACTGGTCGTACACAAAGTTTTAGAATTGTATGGAATTGCATCCTATTATAAGATTAACCGTAATAAATGTCATGTACTACCTATAAACCTTTCTGATGATACTGTAGTTAATTTGCGTGGAAAATATGATTTTAATTGGGAAGAATCATCCATATCCTATTTAGGAATCAATCTTGCCTACCCTTCCTACAAATTATATGGAGATAATTTTCCGATGTTATTAGAAACAATCCACAAAGGGCGTGGCCAGCAGCCGAGGAGAATGGCTGCAGTGTGAGAGAGCTCCGTCATCCGCGGACACACTGGAGCACATAGAGCGACTCCTGAGCCTCAAAGAGCAGCGATTTTTACCCACAGCAGGTCGGGCACATCCTGGGAACATGTCCAGGAAAAGAAAAGAGACCGGGAAACTCAGCAGAATGACGGACTTCTACACGCTTCCCCGCAGCACACAGGCCCAAGATGGCGCTGGTAAGCATAACGGCGGAGAGCATGGCAGGCTCTCTAGTCACAGCAGCAACACACAGCGCTCCATGTCTCACCCTCACAAAGGGCACAAGGGGAATTATATGAATTCCCAGTCATCTTCCTCCTCATCCAGCCCTGTCAAGGCAAAACAACAACACATGCAAGGAGGAAGAGGAAACAGACACATCTCTTAATGACACCAGGGAGCTCCAGGACTCCATCTTGGAGTTCCCTAGTAAAAATCAGCCAGTAATTGACACAACATTAAAGGACATGTTGGTGTCCCTCCGCAGCACTTTGCACGCGGATATATTAACCCTCACAAGTCATTTTAAAACAGAAATTAAAGCCGTCAATAACAGGGTTACCCATATAGAACATAAGATGGGAGAATTTGCTGGTGCCATCAATGAAGTGATTGACGCTCACAATGAGAAGGAAGACGAACTACACCAATTAAAGTCCAAAATGGCCGACCTCGAAGATCGTTCAAGAAGAAATAACATTAAAATCCGGGGGATACCCGAGTCAGTGAAACCACCAGATTTAAATGCTTACTTTCAAAACATCCTCCAAGAAATACTTCCTGATGCTTCGGTGACAGACCTATCTATTGATAGGATTCACAGACTGCCGAAACCTAAACATTTACCTGATCATCTGCAAAGAGATGCGATTGCACGGATCCATTTCTACCAAACTAAAGAGAAGTTTCTTCAGTGCATGAGAAACCCTGACAATGCATTGCCCTGCATCCAAGGCCTTTCTTTTTATCCTGATTTGTCGGCATATACAATGCAAAGAAGGAAGAATATGGCCACCATTACCAAACCATTGCGGAACCACCATATTGCCTACAGATGGGCCTATCCAGTAAAACTGCTAATAACAAAGAATGGTAAAACGTTCCCTATCCAATCAGTGGAAGATGGTATATGGTTACTGAAAGAATGGGACATTCTAGACAAAACAGAGGATCCACCCTCCATTGCTTCATCACCCCATCCACATTCTCCCACCTGGCCATGAGACGCAATTGATTGAGGTCCAGGCTGTACAGAGCTACTAATACACAATGTTGTGCTCCGGTGCACCCGTGGAACTTTATTCAGTTCTCTTTTCGCCCCTGAGAAGTTACGGGATTATATCCCCACAGATTCAGTTGAATCGTTACTTTTTTATTAGTTTTCGTTTTTCTTTACTTTCCATTGGAGATTTCTCGTTTTTTTGTATTAATCTCTGAGACAATACTTTGGCTGCTTCACAACATCTGGACTCTGGCTCACTGTTAGAATAATTCATCTACACAACATCTTGCTTCAGTCTATATACTAACAAAGACTAACAATCCAAGGAACACTGTAATACCCACCCTTTACGATAGACAACATGGGGTTCAAAATCTTTGTTCAATGTTCGCGGACTGAACAGAAAAGATCAATGCTTTGGAAAGAAACTTGACTCCTACAAAGTGACATTCTTTGTCTTCAAGAGACTCATTTTTCTGCATCAAAGCCTCCAAAATTTTCCCATCAAAACTTTCCAACAATTATTTGCTCCAATGCCCCAAAAAAGAAGAGGGGGGTGGCTATTCTCATCAAAGACACTATTTCCTTTCGTCAGATCTACACGGAAGCACATGAAATAGGTAGATTTATTATACTGGTTGGTGAGGTAAACAACACAGTATATACCATAGTGAATGTTTATTTACCTAATGTGAAACAAATCTCTTTCTTAAACAAAGTTTGGAAACGAGTACGTGCAGTACGAAAGGGGTACACCATAATTTGTGGAGATTTCAATGCTATACCAAACAAATCTTTAGATGTCTCGGCCGAGACCCCGAAGTGTCTGGAAAGAGTGACCCTTTCGCGCTTCATGGCCTCAGAAAGTTTACATGACGTGTGGCGATGTCAACATTCGACTGAGCGGGATTATTCCTACTTCTCGAGTGTGCATCACACATATTCAAGAATTGATTTCTTTTTGGTGGATACATTTCTGTTGCAGAATATTAGTTCATCCAATATACACAACATTACGTGGTCTGACCACGCTCCGGTCTCTATAGTGGTGGAGGGATCCCGCACTGAGACAAGGGCAAATAGATGGAAAAATGATATCTCACTTTTCACACATCCAGAACATAAACATAAAATTACTAAAGAAATACGCGAGTTCTTCACTACTAATGCCATGTCTGTGCCGGATCCCTTCATAGTATGGAACTGTCACAAAGCTTACATAAGAGGTATCCTCATGAAAATGAGCAGTGTGGCTAAGAAGCAAAGAAACAAGCAATTAAACGATCTAGTCCTTCAAATAGAAAATTTAGAATTGGTAAATAAGAAATCCCCTGATCCTAACATTAGTTCACAACTGGATAAAGTCAGACATGGTCTTCGACTGCTACTTATCTCCCAACACAAGCACACGGTTCAGAAATGGAAGACACATTACTATAGTCAAGGTAACAAAGCAGGTAAATTGCTAGCGAATCAAGTAAAGGAAAAAACCATCAAACAAAAAATACCATTTATCTCGCACCCGATTACAGGCACTAGACTATCCAACCCAAAAGATATTGCTAATGCATTTAGGGATTACTATAACAATCTCTACAATCTAAAAGAAGACGCTTCTACCCATCAACCATCCCCTGAGATGATCCGGACATTTCTGGATTCAATCTCAATGCCCAAGTTGAACTCAGACCAACTACAAAGTATAAATGAACCAATTTCCATGACTGAACTTCACAAAGCAATACTATCTCTCCCCAACAACAAATCCCCAGGCCCAGATGGTTTTTCATCCGAACATTACCGTACATTTTACTCCATATTGGGGCCACATTTGTTAAAAGTATACGCATCAGCTATATCCACATCCTCATTCCCCTCAGAAATGTTAACAGCCACAATTGTGACCTTACCCAAACCTGGGAAATCACTCGATACTCCACAAAACTTCAGGCCTATATCTTTGTTAAATGTAGACCTGAAGATTTATGCCAAGATCTTAGCCAACAGACTGGCCCAATTCCTGCCCACTCTAGTAAAACATGACCAAGTTGGGTTTATCCCAGGTCGACAGGCGCCAGACGCCACACGAAGAATTATTAATCTACTTAACGCTGCAGAGTCTTCAGGAATTCCTTCTCTGCTTCTATCATTAGATGCAGAGAAGGCCTTTGATAGGATCCACTGGGGATATTTGAAACTCGTATTAGATAAATTTGGCATTTCAGGAACAAGTAATTCAGCTATCTTAGCACTATATACTAACCCCTCTGCAATGGTGTACACAGAAGGAATGTTCTCTGACAGCTTCAATATTACTAATGGGACGAGACAGGGTTGCCCCCTGTCTCCCCTCATTTTTGCTCTGTTAATGGAACCCTTGGCCGAAAAAATTAGATCTCATCCAGACATTTCGGGTATCTCAATCTCCAAACAGGCACATACTATCTCCCTTTTCGCAGATGATGTGATTCTATCCCTTTCCGATCCCAATACCTCCCTACAAGCAGTACACAACATATTAAACCACTTCAACCAAATCTCATACTACAAAGTGAACGCATCCAAATCTAACTTACTTGCCATAAACATAGAAGAAAACATCTGCAAATCCCTCTCTTCACGATTTCCATACCCGTGGGCTGACAAACCTATCCAATACCTAGGGATTCAGCTGACGACGCCAAGCCGTAATCTATTCAAAGTGAACCTAGTTTCCTTTATTTCCTCTATCCAACCAGAACTGACCAGGTTAAAATCCTTTTGTTTGTCTTGGATGGGAAGACTGGCGGCATACAAAATGCTTATTTTACCAAAAATACTTTACTACTTCAGAGCTCTCCCGATTTTCATACCAGCAAAATTTTTCAAAACAGCTCAATCGCAGTTACACAAGTTTGTATGGGCAGATAAAAAACCAAGATGCTCTCAGTCTTCCCTATCAAGACATAGAAAGGCAGGTGGGATGGGGCTCCCAATTTAGGAGACTACACTGGATCAAACAAAATATTGGTTCCAAAATCATTCTTCTAAACACTGGGCCACTATAGAGCAAGCCTGGTTAAACCCTAATTCCTTGAGATCCACATTATTAGCAAATTCATTCTCAAATACTCACCTCAAATCTAATTATCCCGTTATACAACTAGTACTAGACACATGGAAAAAATTCTGCACCGAAACAAGAGGGAGGAGCCTACGATGTCACCACGTCTGTTCTCGTGTAGGGCTGTATACGAACCTAGGAAGCGGAGGCAGTAGACGGAGACAGTGATTCTTGATTGCATAGTTCATGCTGTTCATTTCATCGATGCTTTGTAAGTGTTATTCTTTTTAATAAATCAATTGTGGAGACTGTATCACGCTATGGATTGTCCTCTTGTTTTTTAATCTTGAGATATCATCTGTCGCTTACGGGTACCTTATGCTGAGGTTGTGGGGAGCCCCAAATTCCCTGTGCCGTTTATGACTGCTGTAATAGCAGTCATCGGGATCTGGTAAGCATATCTGATATTCCACCTTGGGTGTGAGGAACCATAGAAGATTTTCTCATCTGCATCTTCATCTTTTTTGGCACTTTTTGGCACCTTTCCTTTTTTATCACGGATTTTCTTTTGGTTGTTTGTGGACTTTAATTATTCAATTTTATTCACGTATATATGTTTTCATCCTATATTAATTTGTTTTTATTAACACTAAATTTTGGATACCAGTGTGTGATTTTATTCATATTCACTTTACAATATTTTTTGATCTCACATATATCCTTGTGGTCATTTATATTAACTCATTTTGTAGTTTGTTCAATCATGGTTTAGCGCCGCATCTTTTTTGTATTATTTTCTATGATGAGATTTGGAGACTAGATCTTGGTGCAGGCTGCTTTGTTTTTTATTATAAATTTTTTTATTTTTTCCTGAGCGCAACTTTTTTCAGTTTTTCCACCGAAACAAGACACAATACAGAACTTACGGAAGTACCTACCCCACTGAATTCGATTTGCACACACATTAGCGATCTAAAAACAACACAATGGGAATACCAAGGAATTACCCTAATCTCAGACCTGCTTGATCGAGGAAAAATCATTCCCTTCAATGTACTAGCCCAAAAGTATTCTCTCCCCACTTCTGATTATTACATGTACATAAGAATTACGACATTCTTGAAAACTCACCGTCTACAACCTACTAAAATTCCACATAAGGCATGGACATACTGGAACGACACATCTACCACAAAAAAAGGAATTTCCTTTATCTACACTCTAATACAACAAAAAGACTCTTTCAATAAATTACCAGCACACCAAAAATAGGAATCAGAACTCTCTATGACCTTTTCAGAAAAGCAATGGATAGACGCCATTAAATCTAATAACTGTTTCACAAGATCCACAGCACATTGGGAGACAGCCCAAAAAATTTAACTCAGATGGTACTATATCCCCTATCTAACTGCAAAATTTTCTAAAAACAGCTCCAATGAGTGTTGGCGAGGTGGTGGAAAAGTAGGCACACTTCTTCACATGCTGTGGGAGTGCCCCAATCTTTGGAGCTTTTGGAAAGCCGTATTCAGATTAATATCAAAAATCACAGGCTTTATTAGGAAGGGTGAAGCAGAACTGGCCATATTAAGTATAAATATAGACCAATACCCACCCTCTCTTAGACCAATGGTGTTACAAATTCTTATGGCAGCCAGATTAACAATCACTAGCAAATGGAAATCTAACAGCTCACCAAATATTAGTGATGTCGTTAGAAAAGTAGATGAAGCTTATAAATATGAACAGATAATGGCAAATATGCATGGAAATACACCCCGTTTGTATAAACAATGGGATCCTTGGATTAGATTTAGACAAATTGCATAAATAAAAAAAAAAATTTTTTGTGTACTTCTTTTTTTTTTTTCCTTTTCTTGTGATAGGGAGCCAGAGTCCCTAACCTTTCCATTAATAATGCTTTATTTTCTCTTTGACAATTTATTAGTCTTAGATACATATTCTCCAGTTCAATATATTGATTGACAATATATCAATATGCTGATTATAATCAATCAACATTTGTTTAAACATAAGATGCTGTTATCGCTTTAAGATCTCATGAGGATATGTTAACTGATCCTGTTCAATTGTTATACCATTTCTGAAAATACCTTGTGTGGTATAATATTGTGAATTGTTTTTTGAAAAATCTTTAATAAAAAATATTTGAAAAAAAAAAGAAACCATCCACAAAGACTTACAGAAAACACAACTCTCATGGGTAGGTAAAATAGCGGCATTCAAAATGGTAACACTACCCAAAATCTTATATTACTTCCGTACCCTCCCTATGTTGATCCCTAACAGATTTTTTAAGCAAATTGACACTAAACTCAAAGGATTCATATGGAATGGGAAGAAACCTAGAGTGGCATTTTCTGTATTGATTTCCTCCAAGTTAGTAGGTGGAATGGGTTTACCAAACATAACAAACTACTATTATGCGTCCTTAATGGACCAGATGAAGCATTGGTTCCCCTCTTCGGAGGATAAATTATGGGCTGATATCGAACGAGAAGTACCTTTGGAACACGATATGTATGTGTTATTGCTGGCTTCCTATTCTCTAAAAAAAAATTGATATTCCCAACTTACTTAGTATTAAAGCCACTTTAATGGCATGGAAATATATTCTGTCCAAAACTGAAAGTTGTAGTGATAAATCTTTATTATATCTCCCTGTGAGAATAGTAGATTTTTGTAAAAACAGCATTAAGACAAGAGATTGGATTATACATGGTTACAATATGATAAAGGATTTACCCTCAAATTACAAATTATACCCTCTTGCATAGAGCATTGGGACAACTCCCAAAAAATACTGAACAGATGGTATCTTACACCTTATAATCTAAAAGTTATCCTTCTTCTTCACCCTTATGCTGGAGATGTAATGAACACATAGGAAATCTACACCACACCCTCTGGAGTTGTAAGAATTTCCAAAGTTTTTGGAAAACTATATCCAAATTTATAGCAGATCTTACTGGTAATCTTATTGAACTTACTCCAGCGATGGCCCTCCTAGGATTAAATTTAGATTCCTATCCGAGTATGTTTAGAACAATAGTAACCCACATACTAATTGCTGCTAGAATCTCAATCTCCACTCTATGGAAATCCTGTGAAGCTCCAAACTTAACCACTGTTATTATTAGATTAAATATACAAGCACAATATGAATTGATTTTGGCTTATAAAAATTATCATATGACTACTAGGGATGAGCCGAATACCCCCCTGTTCAGTTCACACCAGAACATGCGAACAGGCAAAACATTTGTTCGAACACGCGAACACCGTTAAAATCTATGGGACACGAACATGAATAATCAAAAGTGCTAATTTTAAAGGCTTATATGCAAGTTATTGTCATAAAAAGATCAAATTGTCCCCTGGGGCCTTAGAATACAAATTTTTCCCAATATTAAAAAAATTACTGACCCCCTTAAAAAATCTTGGGAGGACAATCTGCAATCTTGTTCTTTCAACATGATCAGTATGCTATGCCAACAGTATGATCATGAATTAGATCTACTGGATATTTCAATTAATGAGTGGCATTCTGATCATGCGACGGATTTGTCCTCCCCGAGGTTTGCCCAAAGGGACAAAGACCTGCGGGCACACCTCGAGGAGTACACTGTTGACGTGATTAATGCCAAAGAATCCAAATTCTTACGAGATAAGAACAATAAGAAACAAAGAACAATAACGACGCACCTAATGTTTTTTCCAACTCTTTTTCTTCTAGTACCTCTACAACATACCGTGATCTCTCACAAGACAGAATCCCTAAGAAAAGAAAGAGCGAACTACCTACCACGTCTACGGATTCCATTCGCCGCACCTTCGGCACTATCACTGCATCGAAACCTATAGTCGTTCGACCCAAAACCACAAGCACTTCCACCCCTCTAACACGTGCACTGCCAAGACCACCCTCTGTAATCACCAAAGCTGCGCACCCGGCACTTACTACGATGACAACAGCATTCCCTGCTCTTCCTGCACCCACCGGTAGACGGGAAAGTGAACCTAGTCTTACTTCGATGTTCCCCACCAGTTCACAATCCATTGACCCCAAAATCGCTCCAATTTTTTTAGCCCAGGCACTGGACTCACCGCAGAGTCCTACACCAAATCCTCCGGATGTTCCTCCCCCCAAGGAACCCATGATCTAGATGTTGTTAATCTCTCATCTTTTCCTTTGACTAAAGAACAAATTAAGGTGCTTCAGTTGGGCCTTACGTTTTGCCCCTCTGCCGATTTCAATAAATTTCAATTCATCAAAGATATCCACCTATTCGCTAGGAAATTAATGTTTAAAGTAATTTATGACAAAACCATCTCAAACTACCACAGATGATTCCTCTTCCTGTAATGCTGTTCCTACATTGGCCGAAATCAAGGCCATTGAGGAACTTATAGCACTATTAGAAGAGGGGGGTATTGAGGACGAGGACCAGCTGGCCGCATCTCTTTTCCTCCCCCATATCATTTAAACCTAAGTCCCAAACATTCCCTAAGTTGTCCACCAACCCGAATATTTGGGCCTTTGTGCAACAAATTTCTAATGCGATTAAATGTTCTGATTTCTCTAAAATCGTTCAATTTGTCCCTTGCCCATAGACGGGCCATGACATCTTTACAAAACCACCCTGGGCTGGTTATTAAACCAGCCGACAAGGGTGGAAATGTAGTTGTCATGGATGTTGCGGCTTACGAGTCCATGTGCCTCAACATCCTTGAAAACAAGGAGTGGTATAGACCTATTTCCAGACTTTTGATCAAGAATTTTGCTACTGAATACTATGAGCTTATTTTTTCCACCTATCAAAAAGGTATTATTGACAGTAATACTTGGAAATTTCTGAATTTTAAAGATTCTAAAATACCAGCGTTTTACGCTTTGCCAAAACTACATAAATCTCTTGTATCTCCACCCGGTCGCCCTATTGTATCGGGGTGCCAATGCCTACCGAAAATGCAAGTGCACTCGTAGATAAATATCTAAATCCACACGTTACATCACTCCCCTCTTATGTTAAGGATACATTACACCTCCTCCATATTCTGGAGGATCGACAACTGCCTCAAAACGTTTGGTTGGTTGCTCTAGACGTAGAAAGTCTTTATAATGCCATCCCCCACAATAAAGGTATTGAGGTGGTCTCTAACTTATTGCAAGAAAGAGGTCCCAAATTAGAAGCATATGGTCACATTGTCACTGATGATCTTCGATTTATTCTGACACGCAATCATTTTTTGTTTGGCTCTTCCCACTTCCTCCAGGTACAGGGCGTGGCTATGGGCACCAAGTGTGCCCCATCCTACGCCAACCTGTACCTGGGGGGGTGGGAAAGGGATCTCTTTGCCAACCCGGATTTAACCTATTTACTGCGCCATGTTATATCTTGGCACAGATATATAGACGATGTGTTGTTTTTCTGGTCCGGCACTCGGGAACAACTATCCCTTTTTGTCAATCTTTTAGCCAACAATACATACAACTTGAAATTCACCATGGAATGTAGCCAAACCATGATTACATTTTTGGATTTGGAAATCCATGTGGACTCCAATGGCAAACTCTCTTCAGCACTCTATCGTGCTGAAGATAGTGGAAACACTATCCTCCATGCAGGAAGTGCACACCCAAACCACTACTAATTAGCATTCCCTTCAGTCAATATCTTCGCATTAAGCGCAATTGCACATATGAGACTGATTTCTTCAAAGCCTCACAGGACCTCTATTTCAGACTCAGAAATAGAGGATACAGTCACACTTTGCTCAAACATTCCTTTAATAGGGTTAAAAAACTCGACCGGAAAAAAATCATTTTTTCCACTAGGAATCGAGATACTGTTCAACCAGTCCGCCTCATCACTCAATTTTCCAAAGACCATAAACAAGTAAGGAATATTCTTAACAGATTTGGCCACTACTTACAGCAGACACCACAATCAAAAAATATATCAAACCTCTTCCGGACATTACATATAGACGTTCATCATCATTGAAGGATCGTCTAACAATCAGCCATCATTCCCCAAAATCAACGTTGGCCTTGAGTACCTTTGGCACGTTTCCATGTGGAAATTGTGACATGTGAATTCATATATGACTCGCGAGAGGCGCCGCTACCCAATGGTCATATCCACAAAATTAAACACACAATCACATGCCAAACCATAGGAGTAGTGTATCTAGCCACATGCCGATGTGGATGTTTTTATGTTGGAAAAACTAAACGACCCTTCTGTATATGAATCAGGGACCACATAAAACCTATTTACAAACACACCACATCCACCGCTATCAACAGACATGTGGCACTGAGTCACAACTATAACCCCCAGATGATTAGTTTCACTGCTCTGGAGCATGTCCCCTCACACATCAGGGGGGGGACATTGATCAAAAATTACTCCAACTGGAAACCAAGTGAATACATACCCTTGAAGCAACAAAGTTTCCAGGGTTAAACAAGTACATAAGTTTCAAATCATTTCTATAATGAAGCTTGAGCTAAATGTGGATGAAACATACTCATATCATTCTTTGTTTGTGTCTCCCTCAAATCTCCTTCCCCACCACATAGTCATATCACATATATCAACGACCTCAAAAAATCTTTTTCCCCCTTTTTTTGGTTCTTAATTCTTTTTTTTTCCCTCCTCCTTCATTTATTTTTTATTAGTTACTATTCATTCACTATTTATGCATTAAACTATGTATGTAGATTTTGTATTTGAACCATCCTGCTTTTCTATGAAGCTTTCATATCTTGATTGATCTGGATTGATGCTTTGTGGCTGTCGTGCCTGGCTCACTGCATGATCGACGGGGATGCCCCTCGTCCCCCCAAAGGTGTGTGGGGGTACGTGGGTCATAGATGCCCCCGTGCGGTCCTAACTTCTTCCCCTCACATTGCCGGGTCACTGGCCCTTCTCCGATGTCCTCCCTTGCTCCCCTTTGTGTCCCTGGGGCATACTCCTCTAGCCCCTGACATTCACTTTATCACCAAGGTATTGCCGTGGGTGAACGTGTGTTGGATCCTAGCCAGGCAATCTCGGGCCATTATAGACACCTTGGCTGTATGGACACCTAAGGGCGATCTGCTCACACCAGCATTCGCCCGCCCCTAGCCACTGCTTTGAGAGGATCTTCAACCATCCCTGTATCCTCCGGTGATTGGCGACTCTGTCAAATGACAGGTCTGGCTGCTCACTGTGATCTGCGCTGCACGTACCATACACGGCAGTGTCAGACTCTCCCGCATAGCCCCCTGGACCTTGTAGGCTTACTGGGTCCAGGGTTGGGCGCATGCGCAGTGGCGACTCCTGTCCACTCACATGCCTCGGCGACGTCAGACGCCGGACGTGTGTGGAGGGTTTTAAAAGGCTGGCGAACCCGGCCATTCCTTTGCCGGCATTCTCAGGGTACCCATGCTTATGCTGGATCGAACAAGGTATGTCATTTTTCCTAGTGATGCAATTCCCTTGGATCTCCTCTTTGCTTTACTACTATATTGTTTCATATTGCTTTCTTGCAGAGAGATGGTCTAAAACCAAACTGCCTTCACCATTCCTTGTTCCATTGGCTCTTTACTACTTTAATAGCAATAATGGATTCCTTGGTGAGTTAAGCTACTTCCAGGCATATGTAAAGGTCCTTTGCAATAATAGTGATGCAGGAGATGTTTTTTGAAACCCAGCCATGTATCTGTTTGATTTTTACTTTTCCTATTTTTTAAATTTTTTATTTAGAGCGATTTCCATCTGCCATTTTTGTCTTAAAATAAGCCAGCATACTGGGTGCCCTGCTCTTTTCCCTTCTCCCATTTTTTGCACAAATAGTAAGTATTTTTTGAGGCTATGTTAGCCCTATATACTGTTTGCTTGTGCACCCAAGTCTCCTTGGGTGCTTTGCCATAATCCCCCTATTTATATTGGTAATTTCCTTTTCCAGGTTCTTTTTCGCCCCCTGCAGCCTTCTACTGTGTCTATAGCCCTTGTGTTCGCCTCGGGGTTCCCACGCCTGCCCATTGGGTACCCACTGGTAGGTATTTTTCCATCGGTTGTCCGGGTGGGTCTGAGTGTGCCCTGTGGGTTAACACTGGGTGGGTTCTGGGATGCCTGGTGGATGGGGCCCGGGCACCGGTGAATGCATTGTGGGAGGATTTGTAGTTATGCATGACAGCCACAGGGCATTTTATCACTTTCATACAACTTTGCAATTATAATTGTTGCCATTGTATTGTTTGATCGTTATCACTTTTTGTTATAGAACTTCAAGATAAGAATACAGGTATTATCAACTGTCCCTGAGGAAGCCTATTTAGGCGAAACATGTAGGACTTCATATACCTGTTCACATGACCTGCCATCACGCCATAGGCGGGTTTGTGTGATACTATTGTTCAGTTGGCTTTTTACCTATCTGTATGTTTTTTGTATTGCTCACACCTCTGATGTATGTTTGTATATCTCCTTTTAATTATATGTGAATAAACTATTGTCATTTTATCTTATGGATTTCAATTATTGGCTGGCACCGTGATAATCCCTTAACTCTTCTTCTGATCATTGTATTTATACTATTGGGATGAGGTGCCGTATTGTCATGAGTACTGTCTAGTCATTCAATCCTCTGTCATAAAAAGTGTTTGGGGACCTGGGTCCTGCCCCAGGGGACATGGATCAATGCAAAAAAAGTTTTAAAAACGGCCCTTTTTCGGGAGCAGTGATTTTAATAATGCTTAAAGTAAAACAATAAAAGTGTAATATCCCTTTAAATTTCGTAACCTGGGGGGTGTCTATAGTATGCCTGTAAAGGGGCGCATGTTTCCCATGTTTAGAACAGTCTGACAGCAAAATGAAATTTCAAAGGAAAAAAAGTCATTTGAAACTACTTGCGGCTATTAATGCATTGCCAGTCCGACAATACACATAGAAGTTCATTGATAAAAAAGGCATGGGAATTCCCCACAGGGGAACCCCGAACCAAAATTTAAAAAAAAAATGACGTGGGGGGGTCCCCCTAAATTCCATACCAGGCCCTTCAGGTCTGGTATGGATATTAAGGGGAACCCTGGCCAAAATTAAAAAAAAAAAAATTTAGTAGAAGATGACACTTGGTAAGACGCTAATATGTGTAAATACTTTTATAGTATAGACGTGTATAGTTTTTTACTAGTCACGTCTATTGAGTATGGGCTAATTGTTTAGGTTTGGGCAACTAGTATTGTTAATTGTTTGATTTGACACATGTGTGATGATATGCTGGGTGGGGATAAGAGTAGGAAAGGATGTTGGGTTCTCTACACACAGCCAGAGAAGCCTGATGAAGAGTGACTCACGCTCGATACTGTACAGTGGCTTGCACGTCTGCACTTTCAATGTTTGTATGATTGAAATTTTCAAGTAAAGGATATATTAGCATCAAGCATCGATCCACGTTTTTCTTTATTAATTTATAGTGGAAGTCCACCCTGATGGTGCTGTGACCGAACTAAGGATTAACCACTTGCTTACTGGGCACTTAAACCCCCATCCTGTCCAGACCAATTTTCAGCTTTTAGTGCTGTCGCACTTTGAATGACAATTGCGCGGTCATACAACACGGTACCCAAATGAAATTTTTATCATTTTTTTCCCACAAATAGAGCTTTCTTTTGATGGTATTTGATCACCTCTAGGTTTTTATTTTTTGTTAAAAAAAATTTAAAAAGACAGAATTTTTTTTAAAAAATTATATTTTTTTTATATTTTGTTATCAATTTTTGCAAACAGTTAATTTTTCTCCTTCGTTTATGTACGCCGATGAGGCGGCACTGATGGGCACCAATAGGTGGCAGTGATGGGCACTGATGGGTGGCGGTTATGGGCACTGATGGGTGGCAGTGTTGGGCACTGACTGATGGCAGCACTGCTAGGTGGCACTAATAAGTGGCACTTGTGGGCATTGATAGGTGGCACTTGTGGGCATTGATAGGTGGCACTTGTGGGCTTTAATAGGTGGCACTTGTGGGCACTGTGGGCACTGGCAGATGGCACTTGGAGGCACAGATGAGGCATCTGTGCCTCCTTCCTCTTCGGGACCGATGTCCCTTTGACATGAGCCGGTGATCGGCTTTTTTTTCCTCCTCACGCTGTCAGCGTGAGGAGAAAACGAAACCGATCACCGAGCTTTTGTTTACATCATGTGACCAGCTGTCATTGGCTGACAGCTGATCACATGGTAAGGGGCCGGGACCGGCCCCTTACTTGGATCTGTGATCACCCGAGTCTCCGTGACTCGGTGATCACAGCGTGCACCCTGCACACGTCATATGACGTCCTCCCGGAGATTGAGGTCCGCGCTGTAGCCGTCATTCGGCTATGGCCCGGACCTCAAGTGGTTAAAGAAAAGAAGGTAACCCACCTGAAGTCTGTGTGTATATGTGTATATGTGTATATATATATATATATATATATATATATATATATATATATATATATATATACATACCCCACGTTTACACAATGGGGTTTATTTACTAAAGCTGGAAAGTGCAAAATCAGGTTCACTTCTGCATAGAAACCAACGAGCTCCTAGGTTTTATTACCAAAGCTTAATTGAAGAAGCTAGTTAGAAGTTAGAAGCTCATTGGTTTCTATGCAGAAGTGAGCCTGATTTTGCACTTTCCAGCTTTAGTATTACTATCTCATTTCTTGAGGCCCTCTAGTAATTTTTTTTTGTCACAATTTTTTGAAAAATGTGAATAATTCTATCACATTTTTTCTGGTCATAGCGGTCACAGGATACTCCTGCAGCTCCAGCTAGGTACCACATGCCCTGATCCTGGGATTGTGCTGCTGCGTGCCCCAAGACAACAGTTAATCATAGTATCTGCAGCTGCTGCCCATTCATACTAAAAGTATTGTGGGCAAGCAGCAAGTGCTTAAATAAATATTTGTAACAGTTCATGCATGAATAAGAATATTACTGGCACCTTAAATGTCCCACTGGTTTCTCCATGTATTTGTTGACATGTACCCTAATTAATATGTGGTACCAATATCCATTGACCAGCTCAACCTTTCATTAAAAAAAAAATCAAACTGATTCTAATGTCTCTTATCAAATCACTTAGATCACCTACTGTATGTATTGTGGCTCTTTTTGCTATAATGATAAAGCCCGTATATGCTTACATTATTAAGTGTTCTTGCATAGCAAGACCACTTACTGTTATCTCACATATATATTATTCTTATTATTATAGCCAAATTTACCACCCTAACTCCTCCCACAGTTTTTACACTACATAGACAAGTAATATACCGAAACGTGCGGATTGTTCCCGAATGGTGTGCTATTACTTTGTGGAACGTTTCGCCGAATGGTTCACGAAATATCGTCATTTTTGCGGCGAAATTGGTCCCATAGGAATGAATAGGGAAACTAGAGTGGGAGATGACAAAAGCTGGAAAATCAGAACATGATTTCTAAACTGCCGCCACTCCCTCATTTTCAAGCCCACCTACACAAATCTTATATCAAAACGTTCAGCTATCCCTGCTGCCACTAAACATGTCCACGGCTAAGCCATAGTCCTGATAGTTTTCACAATATGACCATTTGTTTGCAACTCACGCCGTCCATTGACATTCATTGAAACTACACTCTAGCCCCCTCCAAATTTGAAGGGCAATTTCTAAACTGCGACCGTGCCTTCATTTTTAATATTTCACAGACATACTATACATCAAAATCTAGGTCTGGGTCTTGTGATTCTCACAATATAAAGATCTTCACTGTAGGATGTATAGTTTTAAAAATACGGCCATTTGTTTAGAGGTCATTTCAGGAAATTTTAGCCATTAATCAGAGTGTACTGTTAGTGTTTGTTTTGTTGCCATGGTTACCAAAGATTCTGTTATACACAGGGGGGGAAGGTGGCTGGAGCATCTCAGCTGATTACAGAGCCCGGGGGAGGGGACAGACACACCATGTACTGATTTATAATAGAGGAATATGATGGGGCAGTTTTGATGGGGTAATTCTGATGGGGCAGTTTTGATGAAGTAGTATTTGGGAAGCATAAACAGGGCATGAGCGTTGCTAGGAAACAGTGGTTGTAAACACAAGATGCTGAGACACCCCAAATGCATGTGACTTCATCTGCTAGACTTGATAATGCTTGTAGACTCCTCCCACAGTTTTTACACTACAGAGACAAGTAATATACCGAAACGTGCGGATTGTTCCCGATTGGTGTGCTATCACTTTGTGGAACGTTTCGCCGAATGGTCCACGAAATATCGTCGTTTTTGCGGCGAAATTGGTCCCATAGGAATGAATGGCAAAATGTTCAAAAGGAAATGTTGCTAGGAAACAGTGGTTGTAAACACAAGATGCTGAGACACCCCAAATGCATGTGACTTCATCTGCTAGACTTGATAATGCTTGTAGACTCCTCCCACATTTTCCACACTACAGAGACAAGTAATATACCGAAACGTGCGGATTTTTCCCGATTGGTGTGCTATTACTTTGTGGAACGTTTCGCCGAATGGTCCACGAAATATCGTCGTTTTTGCGGCAAAATTGGTCCCATAGGAATGAATGGCGAAATGTTCAAAACTAGAGTGGGAGGTGACAAAAGCTGACAACCCCATGATCAGCCAAAACATTATGACCACCCCATGATCAGCCAAAACATTATGACCGCCCCATGTAAAAAAAAAATATATTTTTGAAAAAAAAAATATATTTTTGAAAAAAAAATTACTTTTGAAAAAAAAAATTAAAAAAAAAATCATTTTTGAAAAAACAAAAAAACAAAATCATTTTTGAAAAAAAAAATCACAAAGCTCTGAGGGGAATTATAGCTCCTCTCACACAGCTCTAAGGACAATTATAGCATTATAGCTCCTCCCACACAGCTTGGAGGGAAGTTATAGCTCCTCCAATACAGCTTTGAGGGGAATTATAGCTCCTCCCACACAGCTCAAAGGGGAATTATAGCATTATAGCTCCTCCCACACAACTCTGAGGGGAATTATAGTTTCTCCCACACCGCTGTGAGGGGAATTATAGCTCCTCCTACACAGCTCTGAGGGGAATTACAGCTTAGCATTATAGCTCCTCCCACACAGCTGAGGAGAATTAGAGCTCCTCCCACACAACTCTGAGAGGAATTATAGTTTCTTCCACACCGCTGTGAGGGGAATTATAGCTTCTCCCACACAACTCTGATGGGAAATGTAGCTTCTCCCACACAGCTCTGAGGGGAAATATAGCTTCTCCCACACAGCTCTAAGGGGAATTATAGCTCCTCCCACACAACACTAAGGGGAATTGTATCTCCTCCCACACAGCTCTGAGGGGAATTATAGCATTATTGCTCCTCCCACACAGCTCAGAGGGGAGTTATAGCTCCTCCCACACAGCTCTGAGGTGAATTATAGCTCCTCCTCCAACACAACTCTGAGGGGAATTATAGCTCTTCGAACAAAGCTCTGAGGAGAATTATAGCTCCTTCCACAAATATCATCATGCCATCTAAAGGAAAGAGATCTAAAGCTGCAAAGATACGCTGGACTAAACTGGATCCGGAGCCCCACAGCAGCATAGTGGATATGGAGGTTTGTGACAGTGAATGTGCCCAGGAGGTACATAGTGAACCTGTGGTGTCATTTTCATGTTCAACTCAGTGTCAAGTTCAAGAGCACAGTGACAGTGTGATGGGCACTTCTGAAAACCATGGCATGCAAGAACCATGTGTACCAAGTGAGATTTCTGTGCAGGCATCATTTCATCAGGGTCATCATGGCTATGGAAGGTTAAGGAACAAACAGTGTACATGCATGGCTCTGACATTTTTGGCATACCACAGTGAGCTTGATGATGTGAGAAAGGGTGATCTTGATCAAATACTGAAGAAGGGCAACAGCTTGTATGGCTCAACAATAAAACAGCTAAAACAAAGAAATGTCTATCAGCATCAACACTTGACAATGGAAGAAGTGCCCCTCAGAGTCAACACTGACAAATATGAGTATAACGTTGTTAAATCTCCAGTGTTATCGGGATGTATGAGAGACACGGTAGACGGTGACAACCAAGGTTGGTTTGTTGACCTCTCCACAAGACTTCAGTGCCTCAATGCAGATGTTACACATGCACTTTTTATAGTAGTGCCATATTGCATTGCATTGTTCAGAGACAAGTCTGGGAGATATGGACTGTTTGATTCTCATAGTCGAAATAAGGATGGACTTCCTGCCACTGGAAAAGGAAAAGCTGTTATGATCACTTTTACACATTTGAGTGATATGGGGGCAAGGATTTATAAGTTGTATGAATTGCTCCTTACAGACACCAGAGGCCCTATTGATGGACTGCAGTATGACTTCATGCCAGTCTCATTTCATCGTGCAAGACGTCTGTCAGATGGTTTGCTGTCCCCACTGGTGCAATCTGACAAACCACATAATGCAAAGCATGTGGAGAACAAAGTGACACAGATGACCAAAGATGTAACACACACTGGATTCCCAGCCAGCAAGCATTCTCCACGGTCAGTTGATGCGAAATCCTCACAGGGCATATGGAAGGACAGTAAGGCATTGTCCAAATTAAATGCACAGAGACGACAAAAACTGAAGACAAGACACAGAAATGAAAGAAGGCGTGATTTCAAGGCTACAAAGATGTCTGTCACCAATAAGAAAAGGACATACATCACCAGCCGATACAGAGCAGATGCTGATTTTAAGTTGAAGCAGAAGCAATATATCATTCGCAAATATGCAACAGATGACAATTTCAACTTGAAGCAGAAGCAATACATCACCAGAAAATATGCGACAAATGCAGATTTCAACTTGAAACAGAAGCAGTACACCACCAGAAAATATGCGACAAATGCAGATTACAACTTGAAGAAGAAGCAATACATCACCAGAAAATATGCCACAAATGTCGATTTCAAGTTGAAGCAGAAGCAATACATCACCAGAAAATATCATAATGATCCTGCTTTCAGAAAACGTCACTTGCAACATTGCATGAGTTACATGAAAATGAAGCGTCAAACTCAAGCAGATTTTCGCATAACCCATAAGATGCAATGTGCCTTCAAAATAAGAATGAAATACAGACGATGGACTCGTGTCATGCGGGAATGCAGTCAACCAGTGGACAACAGCCTAATGCAGACAGCTATATCCACTTTCCATGAATGCATTAAAGCTGGGCCAACATTTGTGTGCACGATGTGTCAACGCACCCTTTTCCCTAACCAAGTGAAACATTGCATTCACAGCAATTACAAGAAGAATCTACACATTGTTGCTGCCTGTTTGACAGGGAAATATGTCCATGTGTGCAACAATCACTGTCAAGGACCTGAACAATGCACCGTACCAGATGAAAGGACCAAAGAATGGATTTGTCACAACTGTGATTTACATTTAAAAGCAGGACACAAATCATCCATCGCTGTAGCTAACAACATGGAGCTGGCGCCCATTCCCCCAGAGCTCTGCGATTTGAATGTGCTGGAAAGACAACTTTTGGCCAAAATACTGCCATTTGCCAAGATCATCACACTTCCCAAAGGTCGACAGGCAGCTATACATGGCGCTGTAGTGTGTGTGCCATCCGAGGTGGAAACCACGGTCAATACTCTACCAAGATCGCACAGCAAATCCCAGTTACACAGAGTCAAGCTGAAAAGACGTCTGACTTACAAAGGCCACCAGCTGTTTCATTATGTCAACATGGGAAATGTAGTAGCAGGTCTGTCAAAACTCATTGACACACACCCCGACTACAGTGACATTTCAATTAGAGTGGATGAGACAATCGCTGATGATGATGATAATGATGGGATGGAACTCGACAGTTGTGACGAAACTGAAATGATGGAGATACTTGAACGCATCGAAAATTGTGATCCATCAGAGGTACAGTCTGCATGTTTACCGGCTGCTTCTGAGCAACAGGAAGGCCATGACCAACAACCTCCCAATGCAGAGGATGAGAAGGATACACTAAGACCTGGAATTGGCCTAGACAGTTGTTTGCAGCCATCTGACCTTGGAGAGGAAGCACTGACACACGGTGATGGAATATTCAGCATTGCACCTGCACAAGGAAACACACCTGTCAGCTTCTTTAAAGTTCCTAGGCTTGAGGCAATGGCTTTCCCTGTTCAGTTCCCTACTGGACAGAATACATTGGACCAGGCAAGACAAGTCAAACTGTCCCCGAGCATGTATTTCAATGCAAGGCTTTTTTGTGTTGATACTCGTTTTTGCAAGAGACACAAGCTACCTCTTCTTTGCGCAGTTTGTCACAGAAACACACATGGCCAAAAGCAGCATGTCCATCCAGTTAAGGAAAGGAAAACCCAATACCAGGGATGGACGGAAAATATCCAACAAGCTGCTACAGGACAAGTGTGAGGTTGAGAGGTTGGTGCGAAACCGAGATGCCACAAGGTTCATGCAACCACTGAGAGGGAGTCCAGCTTACTGGGATAAAAATCTGAAGAATTTGCTAGCCATGGTCAGACAATTGGGTAAGCCAACATTTTTTCTTACCTTCTCTGCTGCAGAATTCAGATGGCCAGAGGTAATAACGGCAATAAAGGCACAACAAGGTCAAAAGGTGGATTTTGCGGGGCTAGACTGGGCTGAAAAGTGTGACATTCTTCGAGGCAACCCAGTGACCACCATGCGCATGTTTGACAAACGGGTTGATGTTCTGATGCGAGAGCTGCTGTTGGGTCCTGCACAGCCAATTGGTGAAGTTATCGATTACTTTTACCGGGTTGAATTTCAGGCGAGAGGGAGCCCTCATATACATTGTCTCTGTTGGGTAGCAGGAGCTCCTATATTTGGACAAGACAGTGATGACAAGGTGTGTGCCTTTATAGATCATAACATCTCATGCCAGCTGCCTGATGAAGCCAAACAGGCCTTACTTCACAGATTTGTAACAGAACTTCAAATGCACAGCAGATCTCATTCAAAATCATGCAAGAAAGGTAACAGAGTATGCAGATTTGGATTTCCAAAGCCACCTATTAGAAAAACGAGGATAACTTACCCGATGCCAGAAGAACAAGGAGATTGTGCAATGAAACCACAAGCAGCCAAAAACAAACTGAAACCAGTCTGGGATTTGCTTAATAACCCAAAAGTGCAGCTTGAAGACATGTCACAGCTACTGGCACAGTGTGATATGACTTTGAATCAGTACAACTCCTACATTCAGGCATTGACCTCCTCAAGCGTGATTCTAATGAAGCGTGATGTCAAGGACTGCTGGGTGAACAACTATAATCCACATTTGCTGACGGCCTGGAACGCCAACATGGACATCCAGTACATTCTTGATGAGTATGGTTGCATCATGTACATGTTGTCCTACATATCCAAGCCAGAACGGGAGCTGAGTGACTATCTCAAAACAATAGTCAAAGAAATGAGCCCAGAAACAGCGACAGAACGAGAAGAAATGAAAGAGGTTCTTCAGGCTTATTCAAAACACAGAGAGGTCAGCGCCCAGGAGTCTGTGGCCCGTACGTGCAGCCTGAAAATGAAGTCTTGCTCACGTGAGGTTGTTTTTCTGCCAACTGGTGACAACGCACTGAAAATGAGTCTCCCGCTCAGTGCATTGCAGAACAAACCAGCCGATTCTCTTAATGTGTGGATGACGAGTTTTGTCGACAAATACAGAGCCAGACCTGAAACACCAGAGTTTGAGTCCATGTGTCTGGCAGACTTTGCATCCCATTACAGGGTTGTCTATGGCAAGCAGAAGGAAGATGGCAAGCAAAAGGAAGACAGCAAGCGTGTCAGCCTATTGAATGAAATGGGAATGATTCAAAAACGCACGAGAGGGAAGCCTGCAATCATCAGGTACGCACGCTTCTCAGAGAAGAAGGACCCTGAGAACTACTACGGCAGACTGCTTAAACTGTATCTCCCCCACCGTTCAGAGTCATCACTAAAAACTGTAAGGTTCCCAACACACCAGGATTTTTACAAAGGCGCCTGTGTGAGCTTACCAGGAGAAGAAGCAATCCAAGCAGTGTCTGCAATTGTTACCAGCAACCAAAAGAAGTTCGAACAACACAACAAAATTGTGGAACAAGTCTTGGATGACTTTGTAAAAAACGGACCTGTTGAAGATGCTTGGAACACCTTTGCCCCAGAAGCTGAGTTGGATAGGTTGGAATGTGTAGAGGAACGCAAAGAAGGGGAGCCACTTCATGAGAATGAACAAGATGATGTTCCGGAGTATACACGTCACAAACAAACAGGTGGAATTGCGCTTACTGTGAAAGCCCCACAAATGTGCCCTGATTTCCTTCGGAAAATGTACAGAAACCTTAACCGGACACAAGCTCAGACATTCTACTCAGTTTGTGACTGGTGCACTAACCGTGTGCGTGGCCTAAATCCTGACCCATTCTATTACTTTGTCACTGGTGGTGCAGGGACAGGCAAATCACACCTGATAAAGTGCATCTATGCTGAGGCGACAAAGATACTCTGTAAACTTACCAGACTACGTGAGGAAGCAGACATATCCATGCCCAGCGTTTTACTAACTGCATTTACAGGAACAGCAGCTTTCAACATTTCAAGCAACACATTGCATTCTCTGCTGAAGTTGCCAAGAAGCTTGAAGCCACCCTACCAAGGACTTGGAAATCTAATAGATGAAGTGAGGGCACAGCTGTCAAATGCGGAGATCATTGTTATTGACGAGGTGTCAATGATTTCAAAGCCCCTGTTTGCCTACATCAACTGGAGATTACAGCAAATCAAAGGCAGTAAGAAACCTTTTGGTGGTATGTCAGTACTAGCAGTAGGAGACTTTTACCAGGTCCCCCCGCTGGGAAAAAGTAAGCCACTCTGCGTGTTTGAGGAAAATACCAATGACGTCTGGAAAGACAACTTTCAGATGATCACGCTGACAGAGATCATGCGACAGAAGGAAGACATTTCATTTGCTGAGCTTTTGAATAGAATCAGAGTCAAGCAGAAGACTGGCACCTTAAGCAATGATGACAAAGCTCTGCTTGCTCAGGCTTTTACAGATCCCACCCACTGCCCTAATGACGTGCTACACATATTTGCCACCAACAAAGAGGTTCACAAACATAATGCTGCAACTGTGTCTGTTCTCCATTCAAACGTCACCAACATAGATGCCGACGATTACAGAAAAGACCCTAAGACAGGAGTGATGCTGAGGCAACACCAACCTTTCAAAGGACACAAAGACAATCTGATTGACACACTGCAAGCAGCTGAAGGTGCCCGTATCATGATCAAGAAACATTGATGTAGAAGACGGGCTTGTTAACGGGACATTTGGCAAGATTGCAAGAATAATCATCCAGACTGAGAATGGTGCTACTACGGTAAACAAGCTTGGGCTTGTGCTGGACAATCCAAATGCAGGACAGAGATACCGTAACAAGTCGTCTTGTGATGCTGACAACTTGGTGTACATAGAAAGGGTAGAGGAAAACCTGAGACAGAAAGGAGTTGTTCGCAGGCAGTTCCCCCTGAAGTTGGCTTTTGGATGTACGATTCATAAGTGTCAGGGGATGTCGATACAGTCGGCAGTGGTCTCATTGAAACGGGTCTTCCAACCGGGAATGGCCTATGTTGCTCTGAGTAGAACGACTACACTACAAGGACTGTACATAACCGACTTTGATGAGAAGAAGATCTTTGCTGATCCTGAAATCACAGCTTCCCTGGATTCAATGAAGAATGCATCACTGGAAAGTGTTATGCCCCTCTTAAAGTTTCTACAGACAACAGACAAACATCAAACATTAACAATTATCCATCACAACACGGAAGGATTACCAGCTCACATTGAAGATATCAAATCTCACCATGAGTTGACACTTGGAGATGTTTTATGTTTCACTGAAACTCATCTCTCAGGCTCTTCTGTTGCTGAAAGTCTCCAGCTGGAGGGCTACAACCTGTTCAAACGCAACAGACACCTCTCGTACACAAACCTTCCTGACATTGCAAGTAAAAGTGGCGGAGGTGTCGCCTTGTATGTCAGAAACCATTTCAAGGCCTATGAAAAGCAGTATCATCACAATGTGACTGACTTGGAGTTCTTGGTTGTCAAACTGGAGTCCCCTGTACAAGCTTTGATCGCTGTCGTTTACAGGCCACCGGATTACAGTATTGGCCAATTCCTTACTAACCTGCTGGGCCTCTTGGAATCTTTGGAAATAATGGATTGCCAACCTATAATACTCTGTGGAGATTTCAATGAAGATTTTCTGTGCAGAGAAAAGAAGCCAATATCTGACCTTCTTCACTCAAGAGGATATACTCAACTGGTCTGGGCAGCCACCACAGAAAAAAAACACACTGTTGGATCACATTTACATCTCCAGGGTGCAGCAGTGTCTCCAGTCAGGAGTACTGCACAGTTATTACAGCTACCATTATCCTGTGTATTGTGTTTTGAGCAGTGGTTGTGAACACGCTTAGAGCCTGCATAAACAGGGCATGAGTGTTGCCAGGAAACAGTGGTTGTGAGACAGTGGTCATCAAACAGATAAAGTGGCAATGAGGGTCAGTTTACGTGGCCATAGTTATGTGGGACCATTTACAATTAGCTAAACATCATTCTCTATATTTCATGTTCGGTGTACTTGTTAGACACTGAACTCACTTACTCCCCCCCATCCATCACAGACATCTGTCCTCATCATATAGTAAGAGGAATATCGCGCTGTAGTGCACCCAAAAAGGGTACCTGTTCGTGAAATATTGTGAATGACCAAATAGGGGATAACCAAAATAGTGATGAAAATAACTTAGTGAAAAAAAATTAAAAAAAACTACATAATAATAACAAAAGCAGCCACTCTATGTGAGATACACACACTAATACAACAATATAACAAATATAGCAGCGCTGTAAATAGGAGTAAATACTAGTACCAGTGTTGAATAGGACTAATTGGTTAGAACCCAAATTAAATAACTAACACAGTTCTTGAAACCTAAATCAATAAGTGTTCACTGGACAGTCCTAACACAGTGAATAAAGTCCAAATAAATGTTGTGAAAATACATAGGCTCAGACCCCATTTTTTTAAAGCAGGAAATGTAAAATAGAAAAAATTCCTCCACCGCACCACGGTGGTAGCTGAAAATAAAATGCGCGCTTACCAAACGGCAAGCACAAGGGGGCTTGCGACCTTAACCCGGTCAGGGCCTTTCATTGGATGGGCTTCTAGGAAACAACATGCCACTTCATACAGCCAAAGGGTGATGATACCACTAGTCCACCAAGTCACAGGAAATCACTCTTATCATGGAGATTAATAAAAGACTCCTAGCTGGGGGGTTGTTCTCATTTAGGGGTACCCCGGGAAAAGAGAGGGAAACAACATAGCGTAATCCTGGTTTTGAGGTTTATTAAAAGAATTAAAATAACACTTACAGTGTAGCAGATTCAAATAAGCATAAGAAGCCGGCTGGCTAAAACGATCACCCGTCCTACAGACGGTAGATGCAGCACGTCAGCTCGCCCTATCACACTGTCCTCATCACACTCACCCTCTCCTTCCTGTGCTATAGCCTGCTTGCTGATTAGTAAGACAAAGAAACAGCAAGGAGCAAAACTGCAGAGAAACTGAAAATTTGTAAGGGTTTAAAGTATATGCTTTAATGAATTGCCTTGTATCCAAAAAGTTCAAAAAGTTGACTGTTCAAAATGTTAATGTTAATGTATAACGGAAATATACCGCCAGTTCGCTTGTGATGCAATATATTGAAATTATATGTACACTGTGTAAACTGTTTTTGACACACTTGATTTTGGGACGCGAGTCCGTCAGGTGCTATGCTTTGGCTGGGGCGGAATAAATCCTGGTAACCCTTAAGTCTGTGTCCGACAAAGTCATTTACCGATATTTCTACCTTCTACATCATTAGCACTTGTGCACTTTTTAAATTTGATCAATCAATTGGTTAGTGTAATGTTTACTATCTTTACTCACTACAAACACTCCACACAGTTACTCTGCCCATCTGCCCAGTTCAACCTTTCCACAGTTACTCCAACCACACAACAGTTACTCCAGGCACTCCCCCCAGTTACTCCGCTCACTCCAGATGTAGAGGCAAGAACACTTTTCACAATTTCCCCAGAAATTGTAGCTTTTCTAGTTATTGTATGATTCCATTCCTGTTATAGCCTAAGATGCTGCACTGCTCATTTGCACCTTACCAGCAATTTTTTTATGTAGAGAAATAGTAAAAAAGGCCCATGAGGAAAGGCACATGATGAAATCTTCTATACAGTCAGTTATACTTTAAGCTAAGCTCAGCTTTATCTGCGTTCTGGAAGAGCATGTCTATAGAAATAGAATTTCTGATATTAAGAAATATAAAAAAAATGGAAATATCTGGGATTCCCTTTTATTAGCCCAGGTTGTTTACAGTAATAATGACTGAATGATGGATAAACATTATGGTATTGTTCTTGCTATGGTGAATGCAAGGATTTATATGTATAACAACCTATGTTTACAAAAATGTTAAACTGGTTATTGATGTGCAGTGTCATGCCTCACCAACCCTCATCCCATGGCTTTGAATGAACCTCCATAGACCCTTACTACCTTCCTGGCCTATTATGGTCGAGCTCAAACTGCCCCAAAGACCTAACCCTTCTTAACGCAGTAGTTGGTCAATCGCTCCATCTATGGTCCTTTGGTCCTTATATAAAATGAAATTCTCTTTATTACCTCCCAAACCCAGACTGACTTCCTTTATGGGGAACCCTAGGTTCCCTTCAGCTTTTCATTCCCCCCGGGACTACTCCAAGTGGGCAGAGAATGACGCTGTCACCTTGGAGTCTCTGACACGAGAATCCCAATTTTGCTCTTTCTACTCCCTCCAACTGAGCTATGCTTTACCTCACACAGAAGTTTATAAGTATTTGCAGGCAGTGGTGGTGCATCCATAAGGGCACAAGGGCACCGTCCCCTCTCTCCTGCCACCCCCTCTAGCACCAATAGATAGATTCATGCATTGCATGAATCTATCTATGGCCTCCGCTGCCACCCCCTATTACAGCGGCAGGGTTTTTTAAGCACCTGATTAGAGCCATAGGCTCTAATAGGCTTAAAAAGTGACCTGCGAGAGCCATGCTGGGCGCTCTCAGGTCACACAGCTTTTTTAGAAAAGCGAATTAATGTTCGCTTTCCTAACACTAAAGGTGCTTGGATCTGTTACCCATCATCTGATTGGCTGAAACGACAGGCCTACCAGGCATCCAATCATAGCAGAGGACAGGAGAAGACATTGAGGTGAATCGAGGAGCTGTCCCACTGTGACAGGGTAAGTGCATACAGTGGGCCGGGCACACTGGCAGCATTTGATATGGCACAGTGGCTGCGTTTGATGGGGCGCAGTGGGAGAATTTGATATGGCACAGTGGCTGCGTTTGATGTTGCAAAAATGCTATGCTATGAGGTAGGCTTTTGCCAAAACATGTGAGCATTTTGAAGTCGCACTGCTGTCTGTGCTCAATAAAGATTTAAGAAGAAGCAATCCAGTTGCAGGCACTCTTTTTGCAATTTTGATATATGGGACACAATGGCCTGAGCACCGTTATTAAGCTCATCATCCTATAAATATGCGGTAGAGCTTGGGTGAGTTTTTGTCTAGTACAAAGAAAGGCAGGGGGTAGAGAACGGCCGCAGTTAGCTGCTTCTGTCGGCCAGTATCTCGATACCCCATGCAGGGAAGAAAACCCAAAAGGGGGGGGAGGGGGACTATTGCGGTACTAGGTATAGCAAAATATTTAGTAAGAAAAGGTAAAGAGGAAGGTAATCATATAATAAAATTCCATTTTAATTGAAAACATAATTAAAAAGTTATAACAATGTCACATACAGTTGTAATTAAAAGCAGAAGCAGTAAATACAACCAAGAAGATTACACCCCATAGTGATGGTGGGCACAAATAAAGCTTGGGTTCTCAACCGGTTTCGCGGTTTTCACCGCTTCCTCAGGAGAGCAATATCTGTGATACAACATATAATAATAACTATACAATTCAAGACATACATGGAAAAATTATTGTTGCAGCAAAATCATTAAGAAGTACAATAAACAAAAAATAGATACAATTTAAGTACAAAAAGGATGAGCTCACCCGTTCAGTAGTTCTGTGGGTGTGTAAAGCCCCAAGCAATTCCCCCTGCGGCGGACACAGGGGATAGTAAACAGCCTCTAGATGGATAAATATTGGGTAATAGAATTATATAAGTCAATGGACTAGGAGATCCATAAAAAAGGAAAAATAAAATAAGGGGCTGCCAATCGTGTACCTCTAAGAATGAAGCCAGTGTGCAAGGGGAAAAACCAAGGAATAGGTGGGGATGGAAATTGAGGGGGGGGGGGAAACAAAAACAAGGGGAGGGGGGGGAAACAGGGGAGGAAAAAAGGGGGGAGGGGGGGAAGGGGGGGAGGGGGGAGACGGCAAGGGAAAAAAAAAAAAGGGGGGGCGGGGGAAAGGGGGGGGGAAATAGGGAAAGGGGGAAGAAAAGGGGGGAAAAACAGTAGGTCAGTAGGGGGAGAACCCACTACTTGCAATAGTTAGGAAAGAAAATGAGAAGGGAGAAAGATTGCACACAGATGTAGAGAGTTAGCACTCACCCCAAAAGTATTAATCTGTTACAGACGCATAAGCTAGGATGGATGAGGACAACATAACACAGGATCATATAGTAGGCAAGAAGAAGTCACCAGCCACTGTTCGGTTGGCAATAAGGACCCCCAGGAGGACTGGAAAAATTGGTGTGTGCAGAAAGAGGTCAGGCAACAACTGCAAATTAAAATTTATAATAGGGTTACCATCCACAAACAATGTATGGGGGATTTTACCACCGGTAGAGAGCGATGGAGACAACAAACTGGGGTTAAAGTTTGCGAATTGAAGATTATGTGGAATCGCAATGGAAACGGGTAGGGAGGTATCAAGGAGGCAATCTGATATGGCAATAAACAAAAATACAGGTGGCGTTGTATGAAAAGGCCGTATACACGGACTTAATGTTGAGCAGAGGTGCCAGCAAGGAAGAGAGTCTATCTGGAGGTAGGGAGAATGGAAAAGGAGAAGGGGGCGGCAGAGCTTACCCATAAAGATGATCCTCAGCTGGCTCAGCGTCAGGAAGCTGTAGGCTCGTATAGCGGCCATGACCGGCCGCTATAAGAGCACCCCAACCCGGAAGTCAGGGACGGCGTAGGGTCTGTTCGCCCGCACTGCGCAGGTGCACAACTAAGTGCTACTGCGCAAGCGCGCGCTCCTGTCAAAGGGAATCGAGTTCCCAGACAGGGAGACACAAGCAGCCCAGAGGCTGCCAGGGCGAGCATGTGTCCACCGCAGAGAGAGGACTCGAGGCGAAACAGAACCATCAGAGACTGATGATGGGAAAGAGGTCATCCTTGCACAGCAAAACAGATGAATAAGAGTAATACAACAAAGTAATAAAATTAAAAAAAAAAAAAAACACAAAACAGTACATAATTCTGTATCTAAGCTACAGGAAGTCAACAACAGCAGCATTGAGAGTTTCACTTGAAGCAGGAGACACCATAGATAGTATTGGGACCCGGTGGGGGGGGGGGGGGGGGGGAGAGGGAAAAAAAAAAAAAAAAAGGGGGGGGAAATGGAGGGGGAGGAAGGGTATGAAGGAAGGGGGGAGAAAGAGGAACAGGGGAAGGGAGGGAAGGAGGGAGCCAAG
This sequence comes from Aquarana catesbeiana, assembly GCF_042186555.1. Taxonomy (NCBI): domain Eukaryota; kingdom Metazoa; phylum Chordata; class Amphibia; order Anura; family Ranidae; genus Aquarana; species Aquarana catesbeiana. The sequence goes on along the minus strand of NC_133328.1, from coordinate 354,838,369 downwards.
GGAGGAATGGACGGGAAGGGGGGGGAGAAGAGGACCAAAGGGGGGAGAAGAACGGGGGAGGGGGGGAGGGAGCAAGGGGAATGAAGGGAGAGGGAGAAGGGAGGAAGGGGGGGGGAAAGAAAGGGGAAAGGAGGGAAAGGGAAAAAAGGTAAGGGGAAGCAAGGATGGTGAAGAAACAAGACCTAGTAAAGGACCTCATAAGAAGGCCTTGTAGGACACTGATTTGTTTAGGCCAGGAGGGATGGTGGCATTGAGTCGCTCGATCCAGAGGGATTCCCTCTGGAGTATCGAGCGATCCCAATCGCCACCCCTGGGATTAGGTTGGACCACCTCTAGTACCAGAAATTTGGCCACGGAGTTATCGAATCTATGATGTAGGCCAATATGACGGCCGATAGTTTTCAATTTGCCATTTTCTGAGTCATACAGGTGGTCACCGATTCTCTGCCTGAATTCCCTAATTGTTTTGCCCACGTAAAAGGCTTTGCATACGCAGTTCATGAGATAGACCACCCCTTTTGTACCGCAATTGGCGAAGGTCCGTGGGACCAAGATCTCGCCGTTGGGTAGAGTCACAGTTCTGCTTTCGTGGACCCAAGGGCACCGGGGACATTCCCCACATTGAAAGGTGCCATTGGGGCCACTCCTCACAGATTTAGTGGGGTTGTAGTGACTGGCAGTAAGTTGATCACGTAGTGACCGTGCTCTACGGAAGACCACTTCCGGTGTATGTCTGATATATTTGGTCAGTACGTGATGATCAGCCAGAAGGTGCCAGTGTTTGGTTAAAATATTACGGAGTATGTTATGGTGTGCAGAGTAGGTCGTGATAAGTCTTACGGTTTCTATGGAGGGGGAGGGTTTCTTGCCTTTAAATAGTAAAGCAGTCCGTGGATATGATAAGGACTTGTTAAATGCTTTACGCAAATTGGTGGAGGAATAACCTCGTCGTAGGAGGCGTTCGCGTAGTGCTTTGGCCTGACGTAAGAAGTCACTGTGGTGTGTACAGTTCCTGCGTAACCGTAGATATTGGGCATAGGGAATGCTCCGTACCAGGGAATTCGGATGGGCACTGGTGGCAAATAGGGATGAGCCGAACACCCCCCGGTTCGGTTCGCACCAGAACCCGCGAACGGACCGAAAGTTCGCACGAACGTTAGAACCCCATTGACGTCTATGGGACTCGAACGTTCGAAATCAAAAGTGCTCATTTTAAAGGCTAATTTGCATGGTATTGTCCTAAAAAGGGTTTGGGGACCCGGGTCCTACCCCAGGGGACATGTATCAATGCAAAAAAAACTTTTAAAAACGGCCGTTTTTTCGGGAGCAGTGATTTTAATGATGCTTAAAGTAAAAAAAAAAAGTGAAATATTCCTTTAAATATCGTACCTGGGGGGTGTCTATAGTATGCCTGTAAAGTGACGCGTGTTTCCCATCTTTAGAACAGTCCCTGCACCAAATGTCATTTTTAAAGGAAAAAATCTCATTTAAAACTGCTTGCGGGTTTAATGTCATGTCGGGTCATGGCAATATGGATGAAAATCAGTGAGACAAACGGCATGGGTACCCCCCAGTCCATTACCAGGCCCTTTGGGTCTTGTATGGATATTAAGGGGAACCCCGCACCCAAATTAAAATAAGGAAAGGTGTGGGGCCACCAGGCCCTATATACTCTGAACAGCAGTATACAGGCGGTGCAAACAAGACAGGGACTGTAGGTTTGTTGTTAAGTAGAATCTGTTTGTAATTTTGAACATTTTTAACGTGTTTAGCTCCAGCCAAAAAATCTTTTCTAAGCTTTTTGGAAAACATAGGGAAGGGTTATCACCCCTGTGACATTTGTTTTGCTGTCTTTCCTCCTCTTCAGAAGATTTCACCTCACTTTTTTGTCCCAATGAAAAATGTTTTTTGAAAATTTGGGTTTTTTTGTGGAACAAGGATTGGAAAGCATCAGTGGAAAGGAGAAATTGTTTTCCCATATTAACTCTTACAGGAGAGAATTTCCCTTCCTAGGGGTAGATTTAATCTCACTTCCTGTTGTCTCCTTCCGTTTGCAAGTAGGAGTCGTTTGTAAGTTAGATGTTTGAAAGTAGGGTCCTGCCCTATATACTCAGCAGAAATTTGGGCCTTAGGTGTTGCTGTGGCCACAACACTGTAAGCCCTCACAGGGCCCTGCTGTGAAATATTAGATCAAGAATTGTAATTACATGCCCCTGTTGAACAGGAGCTGAAAAATTAGGCCTTAGGCACTGGTGCTGGTGCCACAACACTGCAACCCCTCACAGACACTCTAGTTGGAACGCAGGAACGAGCCCTGCTGCAAATTATTGCTTCAAAAATTGTAATTACACGCCCCTGTTAGACAGGGGCAGAAAAATTGGGCCTTAGGCACTGGTGCTGGTGCCACAACACTGCAACCCCTCACAGACACTCTAGTTGGAATGCAGGAACGAGCCCTGCTGCAAAGTATTACATCAAAAATTGTAATTACACGCCCCTGTTAAACAGGGGCTGAAAAATTGTGCCTTAGGCACTGGTGGTGGCGCCCAGAACCAAAAATGTTCTTACAAGCTATCAGCGTGATGATTGAGGAGGAAGAGGATAATTACTCAGGGATAGTCACTCAGCATCAGCATAGGCAGTCTTTGAAGGGATCTGAGATTTCAAAAAAAATTATTCGGTTACATCAGCATCAGGTGCTTGGTAGCTGGTGGTGATCCAAGACTCATTCATTTTTATGAAGGTCAGCCGATCGACCGAGTCGGTGGACAGACGCACCCTGTGATCGGTTACCACGCCTCCAGCAGCACTGAATGTGCGTTCCGAAAGAACGCTGGATGCAGGACAGGCCAGTAGCTCAATTGCATACTGTGCAAGCTCTGGCCAGTGATCCATCCTCAAGACCCAGTAACCCAGAGGATTTTCGGTGGGAAAGGTGTCCAAGTCTGATCTTGCCCCTAGGTATTCCTGCACCATGTAAAACAGACGCTGGCGATGGTTGCTGGAACCGATCATACCTTGGGGCTGCGGACCAAAAAATTGTCTGAACGCATCGGTCAGACGGCCACCTTCTCCACCGCTCCTTCTTTGACTGACCGAAGCCTCAGCAACACGTTGTCCAGAAACAGGAGTTTGTAACCTCCCAGTCTCTGGGAACGCGTTGCACAGACCTTTCTGCAAGGCCTCCCGAAGATGTTTCATCCTCTGCTCCCTCTGCGATGGCAAGATAAGGTCCGCAACCTTACCCTTGTAACGTGGATCAAGGAGGGTTGCCAGCCAGTATTGGTCCTTCTCCTTGATACCACGAATACGAGGATCCTTACGCAGGCTTTGCAGGATCAGGGAGGCCATGCAGCGTAGGTTTGCTGAGGCATTCGGTCCGGAGTCCTCTGGGTCACTAAGAACGACATGGTCCGCAGCCACCTCCTCCCAGCCACGTACAAGTCCATGTGTTTCTTGGGACTGATCCCTTAAAGACTGCTGCTGATGCTGAGTGCCAGGCTCCACCTCCATACTGACACAATCTTCCTCCTCCTCCTCTTCCTCCTCGTCCTCTTCCTGTGTGATCGGCGGGCACGCAGGAACAATGTCTGGATAAAGGGGGCCTTGAGAGCTAAGGAAGTCCTCCTCTTCCTGCCTCTGTTCTGCCTCAAGTGCCCTGTCCATTATTCCACGCAGCGTGTGCTCCAACAGGTGGACAAGGGGGACAGTGTCACTGATGCATGCACTGTCACTGCTCACCATCCTCGTGGCCTCCTCGAATGGTGACAGGACAGTGCATGCATCCCTGATCATGGCCCACTGGCGTGGGGAAAAAAAACCAAGCTCCCCTGACCCTGTCCTGGTGCCATAGTCGCACAGGTACTCATTGATGGCCCTCTGCTGCGTGTGCAGCCGCTGCAGCATGGCCAACGTTGAGTTCCACCTGGTGGGCATGTCACAGATTAGGCGGTTCTTGGGCAGGTTAAACTCCTTTTGGAGGTCCGTCAGCCGAGCACTGGCATTATATGACCGGCGGAAATGCACACAGACTTTCCTGGCCTGCCTCAGGACATCCTGTAAGCCCGGGTACCTGCCCAAGAACCGCTGCACCACCAAGTTAAGGACGTGAGCCAAACAGGGCACATGGGTCATTTGTCCCTGTCGGAGGGCAGAGAGGAGGTTGGTGCCATTGTCGCAAACCACCATTCCTGCCTTAAGTTGGCGTGGCGTCAACCACCTCTGAACCTGCCCCTGCAGAGCTGACAGAACCTCTGCCCCAGTGTGGCTCCTGTCCCCCAAGCACACCAGCTCAAGCACCGCATGGCATCTTTTGGCCTGCGTACTTGCGTAGCCCCTTGAACGCCTACGGAGCACCGCTGGTTCCGAGGAAGAGGCCATGGAGGAAGAAGAAGAGGAGGGGGTGGAGGAGAGAGGTGTGTCACAATCAGCATTTTGGAGGCGTGGTGGCGGAACAACCTCCAACACTACTGCACCTTGTCCTGCATCCTTCCCAGCTGCCAGCAGAGTCACCCAATGCGCCGTGAAACTTAGGTAACGTCCCTGTCCATGCCTGCTGGACCATGAGTCAGCGGTAATATGCACCTTACCGCTGACCGCCCTGTCCAGCGAGGCATGGACATTGCCTTCCACATGCTGGTAGAGAGCCGGAATCGCCTTCCGTGAGAAAAAGTGGCGTTTGGGTACCTGCCACTGAGGAACCGCACATTCCACAAACTCACGGAAGGGGGCAGAGTCTACCAACTGAAAAGGCAGCAGTTGAAGTGCTAGCAATTTTGCCAAGCTAGCATTCAACCGCTGGGCATGTGGATGGCTGGGAGCAAACTTCTTTCGGCGGTGCAGCAGCTGGGGCAGGGAAATTTGCCTGGTACAATCTGACGTCGGTGTACCAAAAGCAGATTGCCCACAAGTACTTGGCTGTGACACACCTAATTCTACACCTTCATTCCTCTCACTGCAGGTCTCAGAGAGGACTGAAGGTCTAGTGGGGTTGGAAATCTCAGCTGATGAGGAGCAAGGAGAGATCCTCTTTGTTCTTTGGTGTGGGTCTTTTAGATACGCTTGCCAACGAACTGCATGGCAGGTCAACATATGTCTGGTCAAGCATGTGGTACCCAAGCGGGAGATATTTTGGCCACGCGAGATACGCTTGAGACATATGTTGCAAATAGCAGCGGTGCGATCTGATGCACTCGTCTCAAAAAAGGCCCACACCAAAGAACTTTTTGAATAACGCGCAGAGACTGCAGCGCCCTGCACATGTGGAGCTTTGGGGTGTGATGCAGTCAATGTGCTGCCCTTAGGCTGGCCCCTGGAGGGCATCCTGCCTCGTTGGTGATGTGCTGCCGCCTCCTCCTCCTCCTCCTCCTCCTCTCTCCTATCAGGCACCCACGTTGAGTCAGTGACCTCATCATCCTCTCCCTCCTCATCACTGGAGCAAACCTGGCAGTATGCTGCAGCAGGGGGAGCATGACTGCCAGATTGCTGTCCTTCTTGGGCACCCCCTCTGTCCGCGCTCATGTTACTGCCTTCATCGAGCTCAGTATCGTCATCAGAGCCTTCCAAACGCTGGGCATCCTCCTGGAGCATGTACCCAACACTGTGGTCAAACAGTTCGAGGGAATCCTCATGAGGACATGGTGGAGCTAGGGAAGGAGTCACTGATGACATTGAGCTGAGGGAAGAGGCCGCTGCTTTGCCAGACAAAGCACCCTGGGCATGGGTGAGAGAGGATGAGGAGGATGAGGACGGCTTGGTCATCCACTCGACCAAGTCTTCCGCATGTTGCGGCTCAACATGGCCAGCTGCCGAAAAAAAGGCCAAGCGTGTCCCATGGCCACGTGCTGATGAGGATGCACCGTCTCCACGACCAGCACTAGACACAGAGCCTGCTTGCCCTCTCTTATTGGCTTGTGACTGTCTGCCTCTCCTTCTTGGCCTTCCAGACATACTAATGGCCTGTAGCTACACTAAGCTGGGATAGAACACCTGTAATTTTCTTCAAGTAGCTTTATATACTGTAACCAGACAAGCCTGCCTGTCAGTAGGAAGATAACAGGAACGGATCTAGCTGAACACTGTGAGCAGGACGCACTGTACTAAATGTAAATAGTCTAGCTGCCTGACCGTGGTACTAATAGGATCAAATAGAACACCTGTAATTTTCTTCAGGTAGCTTTATATACTGTAACCAGACAAGCCTGCCGGTCAGTAGGAATTTAACAGGAACTGATCTAGCTGAACACTGAGCAGGACGCACTGCACTAAATGTAAATAGCAGGAACGGATCTAGCTGAACACTGTGAGCAGGACGCACTGCACTAAATGTAAATAGTCTAGAAGATAACAGGAACGGATCTAGCTGAACACTGTGAGCAGGACGCACTGCACTAAATGTAAATAGCAGGAACGGATCTAGCTGAACACTGTGAGCAGGACGCACTGCACTAAATGTAAATAGTCTAGAAGATAACAGGAACGGATCTAGCTGAACACTGTGAGCAGGACGCACTGCACTAAATGTAAATAGCAGGAACGGATCTAGCTGAACACTGTGAGCAGGACGCACTGCACTAAATGTAAATTGCAGGAACGGATCTAGCTGAACACTGTGAGCAGGACGCACTGCACTAAATGTAAATAGTCTAGAAGATAACAGGAACGGATCTAGCTGAACACTGTGAGCAGGACGCACTGCACTAAATGTAAATAGCAGGAACGGATCTAGCTGAACACTGTGAGCAGGACGCACTGCACTAAATGTAAATAGCAGGAACGGATCTAGCTGAACACTGTGAGCAGGACGCACTGCACTAAATGTAAATTGCAGGAACGGATCTAGCTGAACACTGTGAGCAGGACGCACTGCACTAAATGTAAATAGTCTAGAAGATAACAGGAACGGATCTAGCTGAACACTGTGAGCAGGACGCACTGCACTAAATGTAAATAGCAGGAACGGATCTAGCTGAACACTGTGAGCAGGACGCACTGCACTAAATGTAAATAGTCTAGAAGATAACAGGAACGGATCTAGCTGAACACTGTGAGCAGGACGCACTGCACTAAATGTAAATAGCAGGAACGGATCTAGCTGAACACTGTGAGCAGGACGCACTGCATTAAATGTAAATAGTCTAGATAGAAGATAACAGGAACGGATCTAGCTAAACTGAATACAGTGTATATATATATATGCAACACCTGGGATGCATATATATACACACAATACACTGTAAGTGCAGCTAACTGACTGACTGTTCTGCCTAATCTATCTAACTCAAATCAAATGACACTGTCTCTCTCTCTCTCTCTCTCTCTCTCTCTCAGCACACCGGAACACACACTACACAGGGCCGCCGTGCAGGCGGCCTTATATAGTGTGGGGTGTGTACTAAATCCCCTGAGCCATAATTGGCCAAAGCCACCCTGGCTTTGGCCAATTACAGCTCTCTCTACTGACGGCGCTGTGATTGGCCAAGCATGCGGGTCATAGTGCATGCTTGGCCAATCATCAGCCAGCAATGCACTGCGATGCCGCAGTGAATTATGGGCCGTGACGCGCCACACGAATTTAGCGCGAACGGCCCATAACGTTCGCAATTCGGCGAACGATCGAACAGCCGATGTTCGAGTCGAACATGGGTTCGACTCGAACACGAAGCTCATCCCTAGTGGCAAACAACAAGGTGTTACCGGCCGTGGGTTTTCTGTAGAGGTCGGTGCCTAACGTTCCATCAGGTTGTTTGATAATGAGTAAATCTAGAAAGGGGATTTGCTCAGTCTCGATTTTGAAAGTAAATTTGAGGTTTAGGTCGTTAATGTCAAGTTGACGCAAAAAATTGTAGGAGTTTGTCCCTGGGACCCGTCCATACCATAAAAAGGTCATCAATGAAACAGTACCATAGAAGGATATCGTTTAGAAATTCTGTATATTGGTCATGAGCATGGATATGTCGCTCCCAGCCGCCTAAATATGAATTTGCATATGCTGGGGCGCACGACGTCCCCATTGCAACACCTTGAATTTGTAGAAATAATTGATCATTAAACGTGAAATAGTTTTTAGTCAATATAAAGTACAATAATGTCAATATGAACTGGTTCAAGGGCCAGGTCGTTGTGTCTTGTTCGGCTAAGAAGGAACCAGCCATCCGTACGCCCTGCTCGTGGGGGATACTAGAGTAAAGAGCCTCAATATCAACAGCCACGAGCAGGGCGTCCGGAGGGATCTGGATTCCCTCAAGGTGTTGCAAAAGGTCGGTGGTGTCCCTAATGTAGGACGGGAGACTACGGACATGGGGCATTAAGAAAGCGTCAACTAATTTACTCACATTGTCTGTTAGAGAGCCTATCCCAGACACTATGGGTCTTCCCGGAGGGATATGCACGGCTTTATGGGTCTTGGGTAGGGAATAGAAAGTGGGGGTGCGGGGAAATTTGGGGACCAGGAACTCCAGGGTATCTTTGTCAATGAGGCCCATAATATAGGCCTCAGTGCAAAGAGCCCGGAGTTCCTGTGCAAAGGAAGATATATGAGTAGCAGAAATGGGTCTATACCAATGTTTGTTATTGAGGATAGTGAGGCACATAGATTGGTATTGGTGATTGGTCATCAGGACAATATTACTGCCCTTGTCCGATTGTTTGATCACGACATCCGAGTGTTGCTGCAGGGACCGAAGAGCTCGGATTTGACTAGGGTCAAGGTTTGAGGGGAAGTCGGGCCATTTTTGTTTCTTGAGGTCACTAATAGTCGCTCGAAGAAAAGCCCATACCTCAGGGCAGGTATTAAGATCAGGGAATCTCCGAGATCGTAAGCGAAAGGACTTGGGTAACAGAGTTGGTTTAAAGGTAACCGGAGGGCCAGACCTATTAGATGCAAGGGGGGCAGGGAAGGTTATCCCTGCTACGGGACAATATCAGGGGCCCCGCAATCTTGTGAAGGCGCGGGGTCTCCGGTGTCACCCTCATCGAACAGGAGCATCAGGTCGCGGAGCGCCCTGAACTCCTCCATAGAGAAGCCTTTGGTGCGCTCGGCGAGCTCACGCTCCAGTCCTAGGTTAACACGATCCTTGTCGTAGATAAACCTGAAAGTTAAATTACGTGCAAAAAGGTATAGGTCCTTGATTGTTTCAGTGACCTTGAGTGCATCAAGAGGACAAAAACCCAAACCTAACTGTAACAATGAGATTTCTTCGCTGTTAAACGTATAAGGAGTAAGATTTATGACATTACGATCGGTGTGATCTGGGGGAGAGGGTTTTGTTGGGACAGTGAGGGTTTCAGGACGTAGGCATCTAGATTGCTCTGTTGTTTTTTCAGATCTAAAAAAATGGCGTCCTCATTAATTTTCGTGTATTTGTTTGTCATTAAAGCAGAGTTTAGAATTTTAGGAATTGTGCCGTGCAGTGTGGAGTGACCAGTGGCCCCTTCAACGGGGGTGTTAGTATCATGTGGGATTTGTGTAGGGGGTGCCTGAGTGGATCTCGGGCCTTTTGGGCCTTTTTTAGGGTTCGTTGGTGGGGTGTTGCCCCCAAAACGAAGTCTCTTGCGTGAGGGGTTAAGTGCAGATGAAGTGTTAGGTTGAATGGTACTTAAAGAGGATACAGTGGAAGATAAAGATGAATCTGATTCAATATCGGTAGTGAAGTTTCTATTATTGTTACGAGGGGGGCCTCGTCTACCCCGGCCTCTCCCCGGCCAGTGATAGGCCAGGCCCTCAGTAAAGGCAGCTTTATCTTTCCCAAATTTGATCTGTTTTTTAAGGATGATATCCTTGTTCATAATTTCCAAGCGTTCTCTAAGTTCTTTCCACTTGGTTTTGAAGGCCGAATTGTCAGTCAAATGGGAGTATTCGGTGTTGAGACGTTCAATGTCGTTGTCAAGAAGGGTCATATCAAGGGTATATTGGGTAATGAGTAGTCCAATTAGTTCAAGACTATTTTTAGTTAGAATATCTTCCCAAGTTTTCTTAAAGTCCGCTGAGGGATCTTTGAGAGTGGGAAAGACCTGACCCCTTAAACCCAAAGGGCAGTCTTTTTCACTAACGTACAGTTTGAAGTATTCAATGTGCCAATGTAAGTGTGACTTACGTTTAAGGAGTTTAGACATTCGCGTAAAGAACGTTGAAATGTCATCATCAGTTTTATGTTCATTCAAACATGCGGTTTTAAGGTTGGACATAAAGCCCATCCAATCAGTGCCTAAGACATCCATGTTGTACCTGACTGCCACCGGTGACCCCTAGCGTGTGTTGTAGTGACAGGATACTGAAGCTAGAAAACACAAATAATAATGATTTATACAAAATCAAAACGAATATATACGGGCGCTACTAGCGAAATGTGTCGATGGGTGTTGCTGTTCACCCAGGGGCACAGAGGAAATTATGGGTGTGTTATCCACCCTGTGTATACTATAGAGAGAAGCACCTAGATCAAAAAAGTTGAATTACCACATAGGAGTACCATCATCCCAAATGTCTAGTGCAAAGAAAGGCAGGGGGTAGAGAACGGCCGCAGTTAGCTGCTTCAGAGGGGAATCCCTCTGGATCGAGCGACTCAATGCCACCATCCCTCCTGGCCTAAACGAATCAGTGTCCTACAAGGCCTTCTTATGAGGTCCTTTATTAGGTCTTGTTTCTTCACCATCCGTGCTTCCCCTTACCTTTTTCCCTTTCCCTCCTTTCCCCTTTCTCCCCCCCCCCCCTCCACCACCGGGTCTCAATACTATCTATGGTGCCTCCTGCTTCAAGTGAAACTCTCAATGCTGCTGTTGTTGACTTCCTGTAGCTTAGATACAGAATTATGTACTGTTTTGTGTTTTTTTTTTAAATTTTATTACTTTGTTGTATTACTCTTATTCATCTGTTTTGCTGTGCAAGGATGACCTCTTTCCCATCATCAGTCTCTGATGGTTCTGTTTCGCCTCGAGTCCTCTCTCTACTCCTATGTGGTAATTCAACTTTTTTGATCTAGGTGCTTCTCTCTTGAGTTTTTGTCTACATTTCGCTGCGTTTGATGGGCACAGTGGCTGCATTTGATGGCACAGTGGCTGTGTTTGATGGTACAGTGGCAGCAATTGATAGGTACAGTGGCTGCGTTTGATGGCACAGTGGCGGGAATTGATGGGCACGGTGGCTGCGTTTGATGGCACCATGGCTGCGATTTATGGTACAGTGAGGTTGCAGTTGATGGTTTTTTTTTCTGAATTTTTAAGTTTGTTTGCGCCCCTCCAAAAATTTGGAGCACCAGCCGCCACTGTTTGCAGGTCATTTGCAGGTCAGACATTTTTTCTCCACCCACTTCTCCCTGGAGGCAACAGGCACGGAGTCCACTTTTGAACATACTGTATGTGAATATCCTTCTCCAGGGATAAAGGTACGATCTCTATTGTGTATACATGCCTTAAAGTGGATGTAAACCCTTACTTATACCCAGTGAAGTGAACAGCCTCAGATGATACACAGGGATGGAACAAATCTCCCTACACAAGTTTTATATATGCTGTCTTTCCCTTTCTATACTTTTTAGAAGGTGCAGAACATGTTAGAAATCTTGTTTCCTCTTCCAGCAGTGGGTGTGTGGTCTGGGCTTATACTGCATGTGAGCTGATTGGAGGAAAGGCACACACCTCCATTCCACATAGGCAGATGAATTAAGAAACTTGCAGAGCTGCAGTCTGAATAGACAAGCTTTCTGCTAATCTCCCTCTTCGCTGAAACCTGTTTCAGAGGCTGCCCAGATAGAGGAACACACCTCCAAATTTTCTAGAGCTGTCGGGCAATTCAATTAATCTGGCAGAGGATGTCTGCTAAGGTTGCTCTCATCACAGAGATGCAATTGACCCTGACCTACCAAATGTGCCTTTTGGTGAGCTACCAGAGGTCCCTCCTCCCAACAAAAAATTGGTCCATACCCTATTCAGCGCAGTTCACTGGGCGATTGCACTGCACTGGCATATCCCCAAGGCCCCATGAGATCAGGTTTTGAGACATATGGAGGCCATTCAACTTATGGAGAGGGTGCACCATACTATTATGGATACTATGCCTGTATATAATAGAAAATGAAAATCTTGGTCTGCATATGGATTTATGGGTATTTAAAAACATAGATATTAAAGTACCTGCAATATTAGGCAGATATACTTGACACACTTGTACTTTTTCTGTTTGATTTTTTTTTATTTGGAGTTTTCTTCCTCCAACTGTTTTGACAATGGCCACAAATTAGTATGTTCTTTAACACTTAAATAATTCAGATACATTTTTGATACTCGATATGTGAATTATCTGCCTGTTTTTTATCATCTAATAAAAAGAGATTGATTTTCTGAACAAGCTAACAATATACAATTACCACCAAAAACACTTCTAGTAAGATTCACAAGCCAGGAAATCCAGGCAGACCCATTATAACAGGTATGAATACACTTACCGAACATATCTCAGGCCTTGTAGAAAACATGTTAAAACTGTTAGTCATGAACACTACTAGTTTCCTGCAAGACACCACTGATTTTCTGAACAAGCTTAACAATATACAACAATTACCACCAAAAACACTTCTAGTCACTATGGATGTAGAATCTTCGTACAGCAACATCCCTCACAAGGATGGGTTGGCAGCATGTCACAGATTCTTATCATCTTCAACAAACCACAAATACACTGCTGAGGATGTTACACAGCTCATCAAATTAATTCTTACACATAACTACTTTACTTTCAACAATGACATCTATCTCCAACGTATGGGTACTGCTATGGGAAGTAAAATGGCACCCCATAATGCAAATTTATTTATGGCTGACCTGGAGGAGAATTTCCTGAACAGCATACAACAAAAGCCATACAGATATTACCGCTTTATTGATGATATCTTCATGATATGGACCGAAGGTGAAGAAAATCTAAAACAATTTTTCTCGTTGATCAACACTTTTTACCCATCTATCAAACTAAAAATGGATTATTCAAACACACATGTCAACTTCCTAGACACTACAGTATACATCAGGGATGATAAGCTTCACATGTCGATATACAGAAAACCGACTGACCGATGCAGCTATTTCCATAGTTCCAGTTTTCACCCCCCACACACTAAACGAGCCATCATACACAGCCAAGCCATTAGTAACCTCCGAATATGTTCAGACCCAGAAGACCGAGATAAACATCTCAGAACACTGGCAGACTCCTTCCATAAGAAAGGTTACAAAGACAAAACCATCAACAACAGCATAAACACAGCCTTGAAAACCCAAAGAGAAAATCTCCTCCAAAAAAACAAGACAAGTATCTCTAGTCACCACATACAACCCAACACTATGAGGGATCAAAAAGATAATCAAAGATTTACAACCCATTATAACAGAGGATGAAAATCTAAAAAAAAATATTCCAACAACCCCCATATTTGGCTTTCAGACAACCACCCAACCTCAGACATAAACTAATCAGCAGGAAACTTCACTCTCATTATAAAGTCACAAATAACGGAAGCAAACCCTGCAATAAAAAACCCTGCAAACTGTGCAAATAGATCTATCTATCCAAAAGTGTCACACACACAAATGGGACCTCCAATATCATGGGATCATACAGCTGTACCTCCAGTAATGTTGTGTACCTCATCCAATGCAACAGGTGTAGCAAAGGATCCTATGTTGGTGAAACAGGACAGAAGTTACAAGTGAGGATGAATTTGCACAGACATACCATCAAGGAACATAAGGAAGACAGTTTCTGCACACCTGTGGGACATCATTTCTCACAACCGGACCACACTATAGAAGACTGCAATGTTTTAGTTCTTAAAGGGAATTTTAGAACTATCCAGGAAAGGAAGATGTTTGAGCTAAGAATGATACTTCTTTTTGACACAAAAAAACAATGGCCTAAATTTAGATATGGGTTTCCTCACCCACTATACTACAGTTTATGACCCCCTCTGTGACTGTGATCCTTCCCCATCTTTAAAGTATAACTAAAGACAAAACTTTTTTTTTAAATTCTGGATAGCGTAGAGATTAGAACACCTGCAAGGTTTTTATTTCTGTTTTTGTCCCCATTATAATTCTTTACTGTTATTAGCGAAAGTGAAAGTAAAAGAAAATTCTAAATATTGGGTTGTCCCCAGAACAGTAATAGAGGGGAAATCTTCCAATGGGGAAGCCCAATAGATCCCCTTAATGTGCAGGGATTTCCTGTTACTTCCTGTTTTGGCTAGTAAAAAAAAAAGAAGTTTTACCTATACTTCTAATTTATTAATTGAAGACCAGGCCTTTTCTGACACTTTGTTTATGCTTTGTTTTGTTAAGTAAAAATCTGTATTTTATTCTAGAAAATGATTTAGTACCCTCAAATATGATATTTATATATTTTTTTTAGCAGAGGCCTTAGAGAATAAAATTGTGGTCATCGCAATTTTTTATATGTCCCATGGTGTTTGGGAAGAGGTTTTCCAAATGCAATTTTTAGGAAAAAATACACTTTAATAAATTTTAATGCAAAACAACACAATATACAGTCAGGTCCATAAATATTGAGACATCAACACAATTCTAATGTTTTTGGCTCTATACACCACCACAATGGATTTGAAATGAAACAAGTAAGATGTGCTTTAACTGCAGATGTTCAGCTTTAATTTGAGGGTATTTACATCCAAATTAGGTGAACGGTGTAGGAATTACAACAGTTTGTATATGTGCCTCACACTTTTTAAGGGACCAAAAGTAATGGGACAATTGGCTGCTCAGCTGTTCCATGGCCAGGTGTGTGTTACTCCCTCATTATCCCATTTACAAGGAGCAGAGAAAAAGTCCAGAGTTAATTTCAAGTGTGCTATTTGCATTTGGAATCTGTTGCTGTCAACTCTCAATATGAGATCTAAAGAGCTGTCACTATCAGTGAAGCAAGCCATCATTAGGCTGAAAAAACAAAACAAACCCATCAGAGAGATAGCAAAAACATGTGGCCAAATCAACTGTTTGGAACATCCTTAAAATAAAAGAAAGCACCGGTGAGCTCAGCAACACCAAAAGACCCGGAAGACCATGGAAAACAACTGTGGTGGATGACTGAAGAATTCTTTCCCTGGTGAAGAAAACACCCTTCACAACAGTTGGCCAGATCAAGAACACTCTCCAGGAGGTAGGTGTATGTGTGTCAAAGTCAACAATCAAGAGAAGACTTCACCAGAGTGAATACAGAGGGTTCACCACAAGATGTAAACCATTGGTGACCCTCAAAAACAGGAGGGCCAGATTAGAGTTTGTCAAACAACATCTAAAAAAGCCCTCACAGTTCAGGAAAAACATCCTATGGACAGATGAGACCAAGATCAACTTGTACCAGAGTGATGGGAAGAGAAGAGTATGGAGAAGGAAAGGAACTACTCATGATCCAAAGCATACCACCTCATCAGTGAAGCAAGGTGGTGGTAGTGTCATTGCGCGGGCATGTATGGCTGTCAATGGAACTGGTTCTCTTGTATTTATTGATGATGTGACTGCTGACAAAAGCAGCAGGATGAATTCTGAAGTGTTTTGGGCAATATTATCTGCTCATATTCAGCAAAATGCTTCAGAACTCATTGGACGGCGCTTCACAGTGCAGATGGACAATGACCCGAAGCATACTGCGAAAGCAACCAAAGAGTTTTTTAAGGGAAAGAATGTTATGCAATGGCCAGGTCAATCACCTGACCTGAATCCGATTGAGCATGCATTTCACTTGCTGAAGACAAAACTGAAGGGAAAATGCCCCAAGAACAAGCAGGAACTGAAGACAGTTGCAGTAGAGGCCTGGCAGAGCATCACCAGGGATGAAACCCAGCGTTTGGTGATGTCTATGTGTTCCAGACTTCAGGCTGTAATTGACAGCAAAGGTTTTGCAACCAAATATTAAAAAGTGAAAGTTTGATGGATGATTGTTAATCTGTCCCATTACTTTTGGTCCCTTAAAAAGTGGGAGGCACATATAAAACTGATTTAATTCCTGCACCATTCACCTGATTTGGATGTAAATACCCTCGGCTTAAAGCTGAAAGTCTGCAGTTAGAGCACATCTTGTTTGTTTCATTTCAAATCCATTGTGGTGGTGTATAGAGCCATAAAGATCAGAATTGTGTCGATGTCCAAATATTTATGGACCTGACTGTATAACCCAATGTTTTGGTAAAATATCAACAACTTAGATACTTAAAAATATCCATAGGAGTCGCTTAAATTTTTTTTAAAGGTTACCAGTTCAGAGTTACACAGTTCTAAAGCTAGAATTATTGCTCTTGCTATAATGTTCATGCCAATTTTTTACATTTGTGATGTAAACACCATTTACATATGCGTACGTGACTTGTGTATGTGTTTGCTTCTGCATGCAAGCACGGGGAGACGGAGGCACTTTACATTTTTTTATTATTTATTTTTTCAAAAAGTTTTATTCTTACACTGTCCCTTTATTTATTTTTTCACTTCTATTCACTTCTATTGCTATAACAACAAATGTGATAGCAATAAAACATGACAGATCCTCTTTATGGAAACCTCTTCCGGTCCCTGATCAGCTCTATGATCAGTAGGTGCAACATGATCATACAGTAGAACATGGAGAGGCACTGGCGGGGGGGGGGGGGGGGGGGGATTTCCAGCTGTCTGTAAAGTGATCCATCAGCTAATCATATGCTCGGATCACTTTTACAAGTTAGAGAATAGCCAGATGAAAATTTTAATACCAGGTTTATGGCTGACAGCTGCAGCCATAAACCACTTGAACACAATCATGTATATATGCGTGAATGTTTTGCAAGTGATTAATGACAGTGGCTAGCTAAAAATATTAATATTTATTAACATTTCTTACAAATTAGTAATTACTGAGCACTACAAATAATGTATAACCCTGAAATGTGGTTCTCACTAGACTCTGAGGTCTGGAGCTTATAAGGGCTGATATTTTATGGACAATTTTAGAACTGATGATTGCTTTGGTTTATTATATTTGTGCAGCCTGTACTGTTTAATGATTCAACATAAAGATGCCTTGTTCAAAAATTGTAAGTACGCAAGTACTATGTGTGAACAGAAGTAAAATGAATTTCATCATGGATAATAATAATAGATACATACTATAGCTGTTAGAAAATAACAAAAAAGATCTTCAGGGTTACCATTTTCATATTATCTTCTTCAGCTTTACTTAGCTTGTGTTTAAAAAATCCTCGCTAAAGTTTTAACAAAAAAGTGAGCATGATGGTTTTTCTTTCCTTGCATCCATCTCATTATTCTTTTCTTTTCGTGTCTCAAATATTTTTCCTCATAATAAAACATTTGATCTTTGCATGAGAGTAATAAAGCACATACTCCTTTTTCAGGCACCATGTTCTTCTTGAAGCGATTTATTAGGAATAAATAAGATAATGCACATATTGATTGCAGTGCCAAACTGGGAATTGGATTGATCGTACACCTGCTAGTTGTACTTGAGAGCATTTGAAATTCATTGAAATAAACATATACAATATGAACTGTGTGTATGTGTGTGGGTGCTGGGGAGGGGGGTGCATTATTTGCAGAAATATAATGAGCTGCTGGCATTGACCAGCACATGTCTAAGTGTTGAAAAGCATCTATGAATATCAATAAGATTTAGCCATGAAAACAAAAATCGAATACCTTTGTTATAAGGAAGCATTTTTTTAAAGTATGCTGTTGGAAATGATTAAGACGAAAAAATCAAAATATTTAAGTCTGTTTTGATGTTCAAAAGCTAATATATTTTAGGACACTTTAGAACTCTGTAGTAAAGGCAAGGATGTTTAGCAATTTGAAATGTCTTATTGTGTAGACTATTGGCTGCTATGCTTGGAGCTTTAATACTTACAAAAAAGTTTAAAGGAATATTGAATTTTCTTTAAGGTTTTAATCTTACTTCTGTAGCCTGGTCATTTTCCTGGGCAATGTGTCTACTCTGTATGTACAGATATAGACATTTTTACCAGGACTTTGGAACTAATTTAATAAGACAATGAAAAAAAGTGCAATGACCGTTGTAAGTTCACTGAATGAAAAGTTTTAGCAGCTTAGTAAGGTAAGACTATTTAGTACGGATCTATTATTGAATGCTAAGGGTTATTGCATAGCACTGTACCCATAGCTTTATTTGAGCAAACACTCACTAATCTTTCAATTTATCAAGGTGGAGTTAGTGAAATAACAGGTGGGGGATTTGTAGTGCACATACAATTAGTTCTAGGCAGGAGGTGGCTTAACTGTTTCACATCCAAGGAAAATAAAAAAAAGTGAGGAATTCTTGGGAAAAAAAAAGGAAATGTAGGCATATTCACATGAAGATTAATGTCATTATCAAAAGTGAAATTGATATGTACTAAAATTAATGAGCTTGCGATACTTGTGATTCTGTGAGAAAAATAGGAAACTGTAACATTCAGCTCCCCATCCTTATGGTGAATGTTGTGGTACAGAGATTCTACATTCATAGTCAATAAGAGAGTATATGGTGGTAATTGATGTATATCGTGGAACTTGTTCAGGAAATCAGATGTATCTTGCAGAGAAACCAGCAGTATTTCTGACTAATTGTTTTAGCACATTTTCTATAAGGCCTGAGATTTCTTCAGTGTTAAGTTATAGCTTTAGGTGGGTTGGTAGTTTTTTTTTTTTAATAAGACCTTTTAAATGTTAAATAAAATGATAGGTTGGATCATAATTCATAATCACTGGTTGAACGGGATGGCCTTGTATCTTTTTACAACCTGACTAACTGTGTAATCCACTTTCCCTTTTGTATATATTAGTTTGTATGCATCATAATAATTGTACCCCCTTATCTGTATACTTTATAGTGATGGCCTAATTGTTGCATAACTCCTGCATAACATTTCACAGCAGTTTGCTTGATGGATATTAGATATGTAACTTGCATTCTAAAGCTGTTAATGTAAGCATCCCATTTTATAACCTGATAAAGATGTGAAAATGCTGATCGTTTTCTTCTCATATTCCATTGTCAAAGGATTGCTTACATCTTTGTGGAAATATTCCTTGAAATTCCAACTCCCGAAGAATTCCTCCATTGCTGTGAATATTTATATAGAATTCAAGTTGTTGGGCAGAATGCAAAGCCTTTGGAGAAGAAATTTGGGGATAACAAATTAATGATTCCAAATTCCTCTGTTATATCCACATTTTAAGTCAACATGTTCACATGGGACACATTGAGAGTCTGGCTTGACCTTTGGGTCACTTATAGTATAGATGTTGTTTTGGATAAATATTCTTTGGATTGTACCCAATCTTCTGGTATTGTTTCTGGAAATGTATTTTTTTTCTCTTTATCTTATTCACACCACGACCATGCAGACCTTTAAGAGGGATTTAATGCAGGGAGACAAAACGGTTTCCCAATCTCATTACAGCTGTGATTGGATCTCACAGAGGTCAAATGATTGGGAGTTCAGAGGGCCACCTTTAACCCCAAATACACCCAATGAGGCATTATACACACCCAGGCCACAAGATATTGCCTTATATGCTCAGATCTAGAAGACAGAAATAAATATCTCAATACACTAGCAGAATCCTTCCTTAAAGCGGGGTTCCACCCAAATTTTGAACAATATCTGTATGTATTCTCTTCCTTGACTAGATGCTGACATGTCATTTAAAAAAATTTAAATCTCTGTAATTACCTTTTATTTTTCAATTATTCTTTACACTTCCTGGTTCTCCCTTAGGAGTAGGCGTGTTTCTAGCCTCTCCCAGACTCCTGGGAGCTAGTCTCAGGCTTCCCAGGATGCCACTAAGCATGTACGGGAACGAGCGGTGAATGCTGGGAGCACAGCATTCACTACATGCAGGAAATAAATGCTTGTGGGCTTCAAATGCCCACAATGAAGATGGAAACCGCCTGCAGTGAATAATATAAGTTATTCTTTCCGACGAAATCTGACACAGGCGGACATATTACACACAATATGTGAGTATGTAATGCTGAGAAGAAAAGTTTGTGAATGAACTCAAAAAAAAAAAAAAAAAAAAAGATAGATAGGTGGACCCCCGCTTTAAGAAAAGTTAGAGGAACAGACCCATCAGTACAAGCATAAACACTGCCTTGAAAACCCAAAGACAAAATGTCCTACAACATAAAATGAAAAGAAACAATGCCTGTGTATCCCTAGTAACAACATACAGTATAAAACAGGACTATCAGACATACGAAAGATAATCAAAGAGTTTGAAACTCTGAAATACATTTTCCAACAACCCTCAGTTCTGTTATTCAGACAACCACCCATCTTCTGACATAAATAAATCAGTAGGAAACATCATTCTAATTACAGGGATGCAAACAAATGAACAGAACATTGAAACAACAAGGTGCAGCCAAATAAACTCCTTGAAAAGTGTCACACATACACACACAATTTTATCTTCAATATTACAGTATCATACAGCTGTACCTCCAATAACATGCTGTACCTCATTCAATGCATAAAATACAACCAAGGATTTTATATTGGTGAAACAAGACACAAACTACAAAAAAAGAATTTGCACAAACACACTATAAAATAATATAAGGAAGATGCATATTGCACACCTGTGGGACTTCATTTTTCATTACTAGACCATTCTATGAAAGGCATGAATGATTTGGTTCTTAAAAAGAACTCAGGCAAGGAATACTTTTGAACTATGAAAGATAATTCTATTAGACACAAGAGATAATGGACTAAATGTGGACCTTAATTTCCTAAATCACTAGCCAACAGTTTTATGGTCATTCTCCCCTCTTTGACTTTTTCTCCCACCTCATATTTTATAGGCCATTCCTTTCCTTATCTTACCAACTATTCCAGTTTAATTACCAATGCTCTGTAGGTGTGTCTTATGTGTGATGCATCCTTTTTAGCTTTTTGCTAAAACTTTGTGTATCAGTACTGCTTGGACTGAGAAAAAGGGAATATTCTGAAAACGTATCCTAATAATTTAAATGTTAGTGCAAACTAAAACTATTACAGACAGTAACCATTGCTTTTTTGTTGTAAGTGCACGAATACAACTGTAATCGCCTCAGCAAGTGATGAAAACTCTGCACTGAACTTAAAGTGATTGTAAACGATCACTTTGTAAAACAACCCATTTGGTTTAAAATAGAAATTAAAGGCAAAACATATTTGTATAGATAAAAAAACATTACAAATAACTTTTTTCCCTATTTTTAAGTGACCACATACCCTCTGTTCTCAGCTGAGTACGAGCTGGGGGGAGGAGAAGCAGCTGTACACTGAGCTTCCCAGTGAATGGCTGTGCAGCGGGGGAGTGTCAGGACAAGTCTGATCATTAGCAGAGAGCAGACTGGGTTCCCAGCATAGCTAGAGAACTGATCATGATGTGCTCTCCTGCTTAGTGTGGTCAGTTTTAATAGGAAAGCAGAGGGACTGGCAGGAACACCAGGGATTTCACATAAAGGAAGCAATACAAAGAGAAAATTATATTTTCTCATACATGCACATGGTACAGCAGGCACATATCAGGAATATGAAGTGTTGGGGTAACAAACACTTTAAGACCAGACATACTCTTACTTAAAATGTTTTTAGATTTGTACCATTTTAAGTTACTGTTGCTTATTTCTGTTTTGAAATATCTTTTCTGTAAGTATTTCCTGCACCGTGCTTCTTTTCTTTTAAAGGAATTATTAAACTGAATCTTTGAACACTCTAACTAGGAGTGAAAAACTTTGCTCCGTGAAGAGCTGCCATAGTGTAAACCCTCTACATTTCTGTCTGATATAGACTTTTCTTTTAAAAGGTCAAAATAGCAACAACAGATTCTGTGAACAGCGAGTCTTTCATTAAAGAGTAACTTCACTTTTGTTGAGAAAAAAAACATTCCCCTCTGGATGATCTATGTACATTGCAAGGCTTTTTAAAAACTTTGTTGCAGATTCCTACCATGTGTTATTCCAGAGAAATCACTGTGTGTTTGTCTGTGTCCATGTGGTAAGAATCTAATTGGAGTGATTTCATAATTATTAACCAGCTGCTGCACCTACAGGGCTCTAATGAGGAAAATTGCAGGGTCTGCATCCCCTTAGATGTGAGTATCTCACCAAAAGTGGCATTTTTGTTGCAGGGAATGCCTGATGTTTGATTTGTATCTTAGTACAGCCTTCTGGGAAAATCAGTAAGTCAATCACACAAGCAGGCAATGATGTTTCTGGGGGGCATGGGCTAGCACAAATGAGATATTACTACAATAAAAGAACAACAACCATTTATTTTCTTTCAACAAATTGATTTATTTTGGAAAATTAAATTTAGGCCACGATGTTGTTCAAGGGTTAACCTGATAATGAAATAACGCAACTTCAAATAATTATAAAACCATATTGGCTATAATACATCAACCCAAAATTTTACACTGTGTCCATCCAGACAATGCTGGACGACTATTCCCCCCCGACCAAGGCCAGGAGGGAAACTGCTCGCTGAGGTCCCCCCAACACCGTGGCACTTTCAATTAAACTTTGCAGGCCCATATTGAATATGTCCAGACCTATGTCTGACAAGTACAAACTAAATCCTTCCTAAATAACCCAGGTACGAAACCTTCCAGCTCCAAGTGGCAGAATGACACACCGCCCGAGGACACAAAAAAATTATGTATAGTCCTATTCAGCCTTCTCCGATTCCTATCCACATAAAATAAATTCCCTGAAGGGGACCAAAGGGGTCTAGGAATCAGAGAAGGCCAAATCGGTACTTGGAAACTAAATCTTAATGGAATAAATATCCCGCTTCATTTCACAAAGGAGCTCCCATGTTCTAACTTTACCAATGTCGTTTGCTCCAACGTGAAGAACTAGAACCTGAGGAGAGGGCCAAACTGTGGATAAGTGAATTAAGTGGGCTTTAAGATTACGCCATCTTAGGCCCCTAATTAAAGACCATAAAATGGTAAAGTCATTACTATCCAAACCTAAATTGTTCGTATAAATCCTGGATGCAGCCTGTTTTTCAACCCAGAAAAAGTAGGAGTGGCCTACTATCCAGATTGTGCATTTAGATGAATCTGAAAATAGAAAATCAAACAATTAATAACTCAGGGCGAACATAAATTTTATATCTACTACTAGCCCACCTACCAACCCTTTTTTGACCTTCGGGAGAGAATCCCAACAAATTGGCTGTGGTGGCGGCCCCAATCCTAAATGAATGTGATGAGAATCTGAGACCTGAGAGGTTAAGGCGCTTAAGGCATGAGGACAGCACAGCAGAAAACTGGTATCGGGTCAAAGGGGACAAGTCCTGGTGGATAAAAAGGAACTATCAGAGGAGGGCCTGACTGACATATAACTGGCAGTATGGCACATCGGGCAAACCAATGGATTGGGAGATTTACTCAGAGATATACACTGACCATTGCCTAAACCAAAAGTTTTTGACCGACAGATAAACAAATGTAGGCAATCCGATTCCATAGACACATGAGAAAACAGCAGGAAGGATGAAGATGATTTGTTTTCAGCTATAAGTTCTCCAACTCTAAGGGCACCAAAAAAGGTAACAGAAAAGGCTGCCCTGAAAAGCAAGAGTTCAAATTCAGTAAAACAAATCTCTTCTAATATCAAGAGCAGTTTGATTAATAAATTAACTGAAATGGGACGTCTGGAATCCTGAGTAGGGCGTGAATTCTTGAATCTCTTGAGTACCTGGCCAACCTGAAAGGAGGAGGACAAGGCTGGCATGCCTGCAAATTTTAGAAAAAATGAAACACCAGCCAACACCTTGCTAATTGAGGCAGGACTAAGGCCAGACTGAATTAGAAAAGACAGAAAAGCTAAGGAGGCATATGCGTTCACCTCCAAGACATCTATAAGCCTGCTAGAGCAAAAAGAACACCATTTTGACCAGGCCAGACTATATTCTAGCCATGTCTTACATGCTACTGAGTTCTGAAGATGAGCAGAGATCAGTCTCAGATCAAACCCCAGAGGAAATCCGGGCAAGGGGTTCCACACTGATCCGCCAATTCCCGGAATCTCTGGAACTGTAAACGAGATAAAGCGCCAGCTATGTTATTATCAATCCCAGGTATATGTTGGACTTTCAACCAGATATTGAAACTCATGCAGTGCAACACTAAAAAACATAAAAGTTTGATAACTAGCTCTGATTTAGATGATAGCATATTGATAGCAAAGAGTACACCTTTGTTATCCATATTTACAATAATCCTACGATTCATAAACTGCTCTTTCCAGATCACAATCGAAACTATAACCGGAAACAACTCAAGGAGGACTATGTTGTGCAAAATGTCTTGTTGCAACCAACTAGAGTGCCATCTAGAGGCACACCAATGGCCATCCAGAAAAGCTCCAAAACCGGATGAACCGGCTGCGTCTGTAAAGAAATTTAACTGAAAATCGTTGTAAAGGATTGTTGCCAAACGGTGCTCCCATTGAAGTTGCAAAGAAAAGAATCCCAAATTACCAAATCTTCTTTGATGCTTTTAGAGATGCAAACATGAGAACAAGGGTTCTTAAAACCCCTAATAGCCAAAGCAAAATGCCTGGAAAAAATTCTAGCTATGGGAATAACCCTAGCTGCGAATGCAAACAGACCCAAAAAAGAGATTGGGCCTCTTTTAACAACAGTTTGAGCTTGGGCAAGAATAATGAGATCATTATTCTCATACAATGTAATTTATCCCCGGGCAATCTGAACTCCATCAAGGATGAGTCGATAGTGATCCCCAAAAATTCTATAGTGGATGCAAGAAGGACCATCTTTTCATGCGCAACGGGAATACCGAAGGAATTACAAATACGAAAAAATTTGTTCAGCGACTCCAGACACAGGGGGGAGTCTGCTGGGCCCACAAATAAAAAATCGTCTAAATAATGTAGAATACCCCCATTAGGAGAACATTCAGACAGAACCCAATGTAAAAATTTTTAGAAGGCCTCAAAATAAAAACATGATAATGAGAAACCCATGGGCATACATTTATCGAAATAAAATTGGTCCTGAAAATAGAAACCCAGGGAACTGAATCCTTGTGGATGCACAGGTAGCAAGCGAAAGGCAGATTTGATGTCTGCTTTTGCTAACAGTGCACCATACCCAAAACACCATAAAAGCACAAGTGCTTTATCAAAGGAAGAGTATGAAACAGGAGCTATAACCTCTGAAACCTCTTTGTTAAGTGAAGCGTCCTCTGGATATGACAAATGGTGAATGAGCCTGAAACTACCTTGTTCTCTTTTGGGAACAATGCCCAAGAGGGAGAGTCGGAATTTTTTTAAAAGGTGGCGAGGAAAAGGGGCCAGCTACTCTTCCTTCTGCAACTTCCTTAGAGATTTTTTTCCTGTACAATTTCAGGGTGACACGTAGCAGAGCGTCAATTTTTAACCAAAGTGCATCCCATCCAGCCGAAGGAGGGAACCAAGAAACCATCCTTGAAACCATCAGTTAGCAGCTGCGCCATCATGCGATCTGGATAATGATCTAACCATGGTAGCATTCTTGGCAAGCTCACTGGCGTCCTGGCCTTTTCCACCAGCATCGCGGGGAAAGGATGGGAGCGGAGCTGCTGATGGCTTCCGAAAACATCTACTGCCATAATGGTTCCCATTGCAGTAAGAGCACTCATGCCTATACCTACAGTTTGATAAGAATTTGCATTGCCCCTCGTTAAAGGCAAAACAGAAGCCTTTATGAAAGGCATTATGTGGGATAGCCACCGCTCGAGGTGTGAATTGCGGCTTCTGTGGTAGCATGAGATTCAACTATAAACCTACATCCTTGCATCCCCATTGCAAGGCAGGGTGAACTGCTAATTTTTGCCTGAAATTCTCATCATAGATGAACCAGGCTGTACCGCCAAAATGACGGAAGGCTTCAGAAACTATATCTACGTGCTGAAAAAGGCCTGAACATTTCTCAGGAAATTGTTCTCCCATCACAGCTGCATAAATGCAGAAAGCCTGAAGCCAATTCTGAAAGGTTTTGGGGACAGCCCTCCGTCTATCTTCTTCTGTGCGTTCTTCTGACTTCCTGTCAGATTTAGCTGGAAATAATGACAGCAGATCAATAAACTCACCCCCCCAAATTTTTTTCTTTGACAGAAGTGGAAACCTAGCGGTGATATTTCACATGGCATAGGTGCCTTAAAGGAGGACTCCGCAACTATAGAATGAGCAGAGCGTGCAGACGGGATAACAGATTTGCGAACCTGAACCGGCTTGCGAGCTATGATACCTGTATTGTTTTTAAAATTCTCACCCAGTGGGTTCTCTGTTAAATTATGCCAAATTAGACTTATATCATCTATTTCATTAAGTTGAAAAGTGGTGTCATCCTGCTGTAAAAAAGCACCATGTAACTGTGCCCCTTTTAAAAAATTACTGGTATTAGTATCATGCAAAGCACCAGATTACTGTGCTCCTTCAGCCTCCTCAACAAACGCACCAACTGTGTGTGCCCCTTTAAGTTTATGTAACATACTAGATAAGGATTTAACAACAACATTAAATTCAGTGACATTGACATCAGCGAGTGTCTCACCAACAGGCAGGCTCCTAGGTTGCTCACTTCTGGCCGCAGCAGCGGCAGGCTGAGTAGCAGTATTCTGTTCCAATAGAGGTGCATTCCTGGGGGGGAACGCTGCCAGCTCTCTCCTTTCCTTTGGGCTGTGGAGAAGCCTCCATTCTCTGTCTCTTCTTCCTTTTCCCTGGCTGCTGGCGTGGACTGCGCATGCCCGCTTCTGGCTCCTCCATCTTTTTCTGGGCTGTGACAGCAGATGGCCCAGGTGGAGTCTCAGAATGACCGTCCTCCAGGCATTGCAGAAGCCACGCCTCACCTCCGGAACCTTTGGCCTTCTCAATGAGGCGGTGGAGCAGGCTCTCCCTCCTCTCAGGTGAGCGGCATTTCATCCTTCTGAGTCCCGGTCCGGTTCCACAGGGTCTATTTGTAACGGCCAGACTGCCCCTTTTATCTCCTCCAGAAACGCGGGCTTTGCAAACCGCCAAATTCCTCCAATCAGCTGCTTGTTGCTGCACAGGAGAAGCTGTAGCTGTAACCAATAGCAATCCTGCAAAACATCATAAGGAAACATGCATTCCCCTTTGAGCTCTCCCATGTGGGTCCTGAATATTGCATGGACCTGTCATTCTGTACACATTCTTTGTACAGAACACCTCCAGGTAGCCATATTGCATTGCATTTTACAGAAAATTACAGAGCTGCAGATTGAAAAGGAAAGGTAATTTTTAATAACATTCAATTACAATATGACTTAAGTCGCAATTGTATATGCCATATTATTTTTGTTTATTTGCTGTTTTTTTTTTACCCACAAAAGTGGAGTTACTCTCCCATGTGTGTAAAGGGTTATCTACTTAGTTAACCTGCCCCTGTGATGATCAGATCCCTCTCGGTATGCTGGAACTTAGAATGTTTGGTGAGCATGAAATATCTGCATATGTGAGGCTGAGAAGATAATTGTCAAAAACCCAACTAGCTCTTGCACTACCTCTTGGGGCACCAATCTGACGGAAAAATTAGGAACCCATTGCACTACCTCTTGGGGCACCAATCTGATGGCAAAACTGGGGATCCATTGATACTGGGATTGTGTTTTTTTTAAATATCCTATTTATAGACACTTTTTAAACCGGTGTCGCGTGCGCGACCCTGCCGCAAGCTCCGTGAGTAGGATTGCGGGTCCCGCGGACTCGATGTCCGCGGGGATACCCGCGATCGTCTCATGGAGCTAAAGAATGGGGAGATGCTAATGTAAACAAGCATCTCCCCGTTTTGCCTAGTGACACTGTCACTGATCATAGCTCCCTATGTCACTGATTGCTGTAAAAATGACAATGATCCCAAAAATGTGTCAAAATTGTCCGATGTGTCCGCCATAATGTTGAAGTCATGATAAAAATCGCAGATCTCTGCCATTACTAGTAAAAAAAAAAATTATTAAGAAAAATGCCATAAAACTAACCCCTATTTTGTAGACACTATAAGTTTTGCGCAAACCAGTCAATAAACGCTTATTGCGATTTTTTTTTTACCAAAAATATGTAGAAGAATATGTATCGGCCTAAAATGAGGAAAAAAATGTTTTTTTTTATATATTTTTTGGGGATATTTATTATAGCAAAAAGAAAAAAATAATGCATTTTATTTTCAAAATTGTTGCTCTATTTTTGTTTATAGCGCAAAAAATAAAAACCACAGATCAAATACCACCAAAAGAAAGCTCTATTTGTGAGAAAAAAAAAAGACTTCAATTTTGTTTGGGAGCCACGTCACACGGCCGCGCAATTGTCAGTTAAAGCGATGCAGTGCGGAATCACAAAAAGTGCTCTGGTCTTTGGCCAGTCAAATGGTCCGGGGCTTAAGTGGTTAAAATACATTTTCCAAAGGCATATATTTGAAAATATATTTTTTAAAATACATTTCCAGATATTTCTGAACATCTAAAAAAATGCATTTAAACATACATTTTTGGAATGCATTTGCAAGTATATTTGAAAATATAATTTAAATGTATTTTTCAAAGACATATATTAGAATATATTTATTTTAAATGTATTTTTCATATTTTTTTAACAAATGAAAAAGGATTTTCAACATATATTTTTACATATTTTTTTAAATGCATTCCAAAAATATAATTTAAATGTGTTTTCCAAAGACATATATTAGAAAATATATTTTTAAAATATGTTTTTCTGAAAAATTTTAACATCTAATAAAGACATTTCAACATATATTTTTCTGATATTTTTATTATCTTTGATATCTTGTAAAGTACTAAAAAAAAACCAAAAAAACTATAACATAGATAACATTCTGAATACATTTATAAGAGACCCACTCCCATTTTAACATCGTTTGTTTTACTCTTTTAAAATGAAAAAAAAAATAAAAACCAAAAGATTCAAATAAAATATTTTATTATTTTAGAAGATTTCAAGCACATTATCCATTTAATACAAAGCAGATAAACTTCTCGCACCCACCTTCCATTCCGAAAGAATTTTTGTACAAGTCATTCTGAATTGAGAAAGCTCGTCGGCTGACCAGCAAAAATACAGCAAGTCCAGTTACCTTGATTTATTGATTGACCTGGATGAATGAGAACCTTCACAGACATCCACCTCCACAGTCCAAGGATCTTGTCGGCTTACAGGGTACCAAGAGAAAAGCCGCACTCTGGATAAAAATCTTCAATGTTCTGTTTAATCCGTGAATCAGTAGTTGCACTATTAATACCAAATTCGCTCATCCATATCTTTATGGACCTTGCTTTGTGCACTGGTGCGCAGTCATGTTGGATCAGGAAGGTGCCATCTCCAAACTATTCCCACAAAGTTGGGAACATGAAATTGTCCAAAATGTCTTGGTATGCTGACACCTTAAGAGTTCCCTTCACTGGAACTAAGGGGCCAAACTCAACCCCTGAAAAACAACCCCACACCATAATTCCCCCTCCACCAAATGATTTGGACCAGTGCACAAAGCAAGGTCCATAAAGACATGGATGAGCGAGTTTGGGGTAGAGGAACTTGACTGGCCTGCACAGAGTCTTGATCTCAACCTGATAGGACACCTTTGGGATAAATTAGAGCGCAGACTGTGAATCAGGCCTTCTCATCCACATCAGTGCCTGCAATCATAAATGTGTTTCTGGAAGAATGGTCAAACTTTCTCATAGACACACTACTAAACCTTGCGAACAGTCTTCCCAGAAGAGTTGAAGCTGTTATAGACTGGGATGCCATTAAAGTTAATGTGCGTGTAAAGGCAGGCATTCCAACGCTTTTGGCAATATATTATACACTGTATATTCTTTTCATACGAAGTCCAGTCCATTGTCTGGTAATATTTGCTGAAGGGTAATGGGGTGGAGATTCCAGCAGCCAATTAATTTGGATATTAAAGTTACGCCCCCCCCCCCCCGAGCAAAAAATTAAAAGTCAGCAGCTACACATACTGCAGCTGCTGACTTTTAATATTAGGACACTTACCTGTCCTGGAGTCCAGCGATGTTGGCACCCCAGGCAATGTTTCCATCGGCTCCCGGGTGCTGCCGCCACCATTGCCTATAAGGGCCAACTCACACCACATGCAGTTCAGTGCGTTTTGTTTCTGCATGGAAAGTAGGTTATATGGTTTTCAATGACATAGTTCACACCAGTGCTTGCAGTTCCAGTGTGTTCCAGTTCCAGAACAAAAAGTAGAACATGCTGCATTTTTTCCTGCATTGGACTGTACTGGAACACTGTAAAACACATAAAAAAATTAAGGTTAAGAAAGAAGAGGGTGAAAAATGCACTGGACTGCATCAAAAATGCACCAAACACGCCCTGGGATGCATAAAAAACACACATGCAGAAAAGCATCTGGAACGCATCCAAACTGCGTTTCTATGGTGTGAACTGGCCCTAAGGGAAACTAAATGGCCCAGCAGCGGGGGGAAGGAGGAGAGGAGCGGAACTTCCAAGTGATCTCACTGCGGCGACATCTCTCGGAAGTGGGGACAGGTACCTGTCAAAAACAGGAACCCGCTCCCCTCCCCTGAAAGGTGCCAAATGTGGCAATGGAGAGGGGGAAGAGGCAGATAAGTGGAGCTTCCAATTTTATGTGTCATATTCCTGCCCAAGCTGCACTGCTGCTATGTGTCAATACTAGCTTGTATAACAGTGTCAATTTTCTGTCCCCTCAAAATAACGCAACACACAGCCATTAAGGTTTTTTCCACATCCAGAAAATATTTTGGAATTCAATGGGTATACATTTGAATTATATTTGAAATGCATCGGAAATTTATTTTGAAAACTATCAGAATTGTTTGCCGGTTTTATAGGCCTACACTATATAAAAAAAAAAATATATATATATATATATATATATATATATATATACATACACACACACACACACACACACACACACACACTTCAGAATGTAATAGGAATGTTTTTTTTTTATTTTGCATTCAGATATACTGCGGTTCACATCTACGCGGCTTCAAAGTCGCGTGACTTTGACAACCAACAGCCTGTGCGACTTCATTGCAGCTTTCTTGCAACTTCATTAACAAAAATCAGTGATGAAGTCGCTCTAAAGTAGTGTAGGAACCCTTTTCTGAGTTGCACCGATTGGAACGGTTCCATTGCCGTTAATGGGGCTTGACTTGTCATGCGTCTTTGAACTCTCCAGTCACGTTACAAGTCACGGCAGTGTGAACCGGCACTTAACATACATTCCAGAATATATTCACATAAAAAACCTATAAACCATGCGCTTACTCCAAAAAAGTCATAGATGTAAGCAGCTAACACAACAAATAGAAAATTTGTAATAAATCATATATAACCAAGTGTAGCGCTAAAAAATGAGAAAGAAAATATTGCTATACCACATATAATAGCAAAATGAATTGTGAAAAGATAGTGTTTTGTATACTTTGTGAACATTCATACATATAGAACACTTATGTTATAAAGCCTTAGGGTCACCAAAAGTGATAACAGGATGTAAAAATGGCAATAAAGTCCAAAACTGAATGTGCAGATACGGTGAACATAAATTTTGCAATGGTGATAAATTCCAAAACATATACTCATGAGAGATTTCTGTATGTAATCCAACATGTGCTGACAGACCCTTGTGCGAAACCGCCACCTAGGATGACTGGAGGCTTACTAGAAAGTTGGGACCCACCTAGCATACGCTATATGGGTCAAACAGGCTTGGATTGCTCACTGGCAATGAAGGTAGGGAACCAAGGGCTGGTGAATGGTGAAGTTGTAACGTTGCTAGCCCAAAGAGGTCTTCTTCATATGGAAGCTCGGACACCAACGGACATTACCCACATGTAATGAAGAAGGGGCTCATAGCGTAATTCCGTAAACCATAAAAAATTTATTAAAAGGAAAAACACTTACATTTCAGAATAAAAAGCACTTGCAAATAAAATGGCGGCAGTGGAGTCCTCCCGACGCGTTTCGTCATACAAGACTTCGTCTGGGGTACTTGCCCACTGCAGCCAGACTCCTTTATATAGGGACAAAGACCCCTCTGATGAGAATCCAGCTCCCAGGCTTGTTTGCATTGGCACTTCCGGGGTCATCCAAAATGGCGGACCCGAGTGCTATCCAAGCCTCTCTTTCATGTAATTCAATTCCCATAGGTCTAATGGTGTCATGTGTTTCAAGAGAAGACGTGGTGCTGAGTGCCTTCCAAGCCTCTCTTTCACATGATTCCATTCCCATAGGTCTAATGGTGTCATGTGCTTCAGGAGGAGACATGATGCTGAATGCCTTCCAAACCTCTCTTTCAAATAATTCCATTCCCATAGGTCTAATGGTGTCATGTGCTTCAGGAGGAGACATGATGCTGAATGCCTTCCAAACCTCTCTTTCAAATGATTCCATTCCCATAGGTCTAATGGTGTCATGTGCTTCAGGAGGAGACATGATGCAAAGTCCATTCCCATAGGTCTAATGGTGTCATGTGCTTCAGGAGAAGACATGATGCTGAGTGCCTTCCAAGTCTCTCTTTCAAATGATTCCATTCCCATAGGTCTAATGGTGTCATGTGCTTCAGGAGGAGACATGATGCTGAGTGCCCTCCAAGCCTCTCTTTCAAATGATTCCATTCCCATAGGTCTAATGGTGTCATCTGTTTCAAGAGAAGACGTGGTGCTGAGTGCCTTCCAAGCCTCTCTTTCACATGATTCCATTCCCATAGGTCTAATGGTGTCATGTGCTTCAGGAGGAGACATGATGCTGAATGCCTTCCAAACCTCTCTTTCAAATGATTCCATTCCCATAGGTCTAATGGTGTCATGTGCTTCAGGAGGAGACATGATGCTGAATGCCTTCCAAACCTCTCTTTCAAATGATTCCATTCCCATAGGTCTAATGGTGTTATGTGCTTCAGGAGGAGACATGATGCAAAGTCCATTCCCATAGGTCTAATGGTGTCATGTGCTTCAGGAGAAGACATGATGCTGAGTGCCTTCCAAGTCTCTCTTTCAAATGATTCCATTCCCATAGGTCTAATGGTGTCATGTGCTTCAGGAGGAGACATGATGCTGAGTGCCTTCCAAGCCTCTCTTTCAAATGATTCCATTCCCATAGGTCTAATGGTGTCATGTGCTTCAGGAGGAGACATGATGCAGAGTCCCGGCATCCAGAACCTCCCACTTCCACTTGTTACTACCCCTTATGACCTCTTAGTGGGTGTATGGAGGGGGAGGCCGTGACTCTGCATCACCACATCAGTGACATCCCCCCTAACGTATATTACGATAAAAAACCACGCTCGCGCATGCGCGCGGCGTAGTTCAGCGCGGTGACATCAATGAAGGGCGAGGCCGCAACTGTGCGTCTCAACCTCAATCACATCCCCCATAGTCTAATAGAGACCGCGCTCGCGCATGCGCGCGGCGTGGTCCAGCGCGGTAACGTCATCAAAAAAATGGGAATGGAATCATTTGAAAGAGAGGCTTGGAGGGCACTCAGCATCATGTCTCCTCCTGAAGCACATGACACCATTAGACCTATGGGAATGGAATCATTTGAAAGAGAGACTTGGAAGGCACTCAGCATCATGTCTTCTCCTGAAGCACATGACACCATTAGACCTATGGGAATGGACTTTGCATCATGTCTCCTCCTGAAGCACATGACACCATTAGACCTATGGGAATGGAATCATTTGAAAGAGAGGTTTGGAAGGCATTCAGCATCATGTCTCCTCCTGAAGCACATGACACCATTAGACCTATGGGAATGGAATTATTTGAAAGAGAGGTTTGGAAGGCATTCAGCATCATGTCTCCTCCTGAAGCACATGACACCATTAGACCTATGGGAATGGAATCATGTGAAAGAGAGGCTTGGAAGGCACTCAGCACCACGTCTTCTCTTGAAACACATGACACCATTAGACCTATGGGAATGGAATCATTTGAAAGAGAGGCTTGGAGGGCACTCAGCATCATGTCTCCTCCTGAAGCACATGACACCATTAGACCTATGGGAATGGAATCATTTGAAAGAGAGACTTGGAAGGCACTCAGCATCATGTCTTCTCCTGAAGCACATGACACCATTAGACCTATGGGAATGGACTTTGCATCATGTCTCCTCCTGAAGCACATGACACCATTAGACCTATGGGAATGGAATCATTTGAAAGAGAGGTTTGGAAGGCATTCAGCATCATGTCTCCTCCTGAAGCACATGACACCATTAGACCTATGGGAATGGAATTATTTGAAAGAGAGGTTTGGAAGGCATTCAGCATCATGTCTCCTCCTGAAGCACATGACACCATTAGACCTATGGGAATGGAATCATGTGAAAGAGAGGCTTGGAAGGCACTCAGCACCACGTCTTCTCTTGAAACACATGACACCATTAGACCTATGGGAATTGAATTACATGAAAGAGAGGCTTGGATAGCACTCGGGTCCGCCATTTTGGATGACCCCGGAAGTGCCAATGCAAACAAGCCTGGGAGCTGGATTCTCATCAGAGGGGTCTTTGTCCCTATATAAAGGAGTCTGGCTGCAGTGGGCAAGTACCCCAGACGAAGTCTTGTATGATGAAACGCGTCGGGAGGACTCCACTGCCGCCATTTTTTTTGCAAGCGCTTTTTATTCTGAAATGTAAGTGTTTTTCCTTTTGGAATTTATCACCATTGCAAAATTTATGTTCACCGTATCTGCACATTCAGTTTTGGACTTTATTGCCATTTTTACATCCTGTTATCACTTTTGGTGACCCTAAGGCTTTATAACATAAGTGTTCTATATGTATGAATGTTCACAAAGTATACAAAACACTATCTTTTCACAATTCATTTTGCTATTATATGTGGTATAGCAATATTTTCTTTCTCATTTTTTAGCGCTACACTTGGTTATATACAGAATATATTCACAGCATATTTCACAATGCATACCTAAATGCACTTTGCAATATATTTATGGCTGCAGAAATATATTGCTAAATGCATTCAGAAGTACATTTAACATATATTTCTGAATATATTTGCAGCATATTTCACAATGCATTCCAAAATACATTTTGAAATATATTTCAGCACATATAGAAAATATATTCAGAAAATATATTCAATAATATATTCACAAATATATTGAAATATATTTTTGAAATATATTGAATATGGGCAAAGTTGTAGTATTTCAAATATATGTCCATATATTTGGGAAACATATATTAGGAATTTTTTTTTAAATATATTTAAAATCTATTTTTCTTCCACATGGGTAGACAGGTATCAGATTTGTAGTTCTTCATCCATGTGCACACAGTGCTGAATTCTTGATGTATCAACAAGTCTTTAGGGGGACAGCTCAATGTAATAAAAGTAAAATAAAATTCAGTGGATTGAATGCCACTGGATCAGTGGCACATAGGACAATATTTGCGAATTATAAATAGCTGCCAATTAAACCAATTTGTGAAAACAAAACTCAAACTTAGAAATTTTGCTTCCCTTTAGCAGTGATACTCTGAAAGTAAATAAATGTTTGAAAATATATAGAAATGATGAATAAAGATTTGCAAACTTTAGGGTTTGTTACTGACATGCGTACTATGGCCTCATTTCTAGTTTTGAGTGGAATGTACTTTTGATTATTTGGAAAAGTTCTATCTGATGAATAAAGTACAGTCCTAAAGTCCACAAGCATTAGTTCTGTTAAATTGTTTATTCTTCTGTTTTATCACTCAGATATGCAATGAGTATTAATATACTGTATTAGGCTTTTATAAAGCAACCAAATTACAAAAAAATTATCTGAAACAATGTGTAGTAGGGACAAAGAGAAATGAAATTACAACTTCACTTCACTAGTGATGAGCCAAACATACCCAGATTTGGTATGGGGTGGTTCATCAAACTTTACCAAAGTTTGGGTACAGAGTCTGAACACCACTTAAATCAATGTGAGCTGATTCATGGAAAGTAAAGGTAATTTTCTAGGGTACTAGGCAAGTGTTTGTCAAACAAAGAGCAAAGATAGCGGGGCACTAGCCTGGGGGCATTTCCCAATGAAAAAAAAAGTTCAAAAAATACATCTTTGTGGGGAGCAACAGTTTTAATAAAGCTTAAAATATTAAATAACATGCTTGGGGATGTCCTGAACCTGCCTGTGAAGTGGTGAATCTGTACAATGTATAAAATCTACTACACCAAAAGTAACATTTACAAAGAAAAAAGACATTGCCTGTCATCAGGGTCAGATGTGTGGGCAGGTTTTTTTTTTTCATTTCGGCAGGGCAGTGGGAATAATTGATTGTGATTGATGTGGATCTACATCACTGGACAAAATGACTGATGATGGATTTATATTGTAGAACTTTTTTTTAATTAAGGACTTGACCAAATTTGTCAGTGTGTTTATTTACTTTAAATTTATTTTTGTGAATGATTTAGGGGTATTATGTATCCCTTACTAATTCAGATATGGGGAGACCAGATATTTTGGGGCTGCTTTATTTTAAAGAGAGCTTCCAGATTAGGAAAAACCCCTTTCTCAGACCTCACAACCACCAAGCCAAGATTGTGGGGAAGAGTCCTTTGTCCTAATTAACATGGACACAAAGTGTTTTACAAAGGGGTCCTCCCAGTAAATTATCCTCTTCATATTAAGGGCATGTGACCTGATATGAATCAGGAGGTGGGTGCATGTTCACCCCACCCTCGTGCAGCCTGGCAGGTCAGAAAAGGAGGAGGGGAACATTTATATCTTGGGGTCACCCTTGACAATAAAGCAATACCCACATCATTGTCTAAAAAGGAGTGTAGGGACAATTAAAATAACAGTAAATGCAGATGGGCTTACACTCCACTCTCCCTAGCCCAGCAAAATGCAATTCATGAGAGCATATTAATGGCAGTATACAGCACTAAATATAGGTCTGTATATTGCACTGTATAGCTCTGTAGCACACTGCAATAGCAAACTCTCTTTCTCCAAAACCACTATCAGCTGTCCTTCACTAAATTCTAGCATACTGACAAAAGGCTGCTGGGAGAGCAGCCTTTTATAGTATGTGAGCTGAGACTTTGGCCAAAGATGGTTCTTTGCACTGTGGGATGTTCAACTGGCAATATTCTCTCTGAAGGGTGGACGCTTGAGAAGGGATATGGTAGTGATATCCAAATACCACAATGGTGACCCTAGCATAGAGAAAAAAAACGTTTCAGTGAAAGTTTTTAAAAGACACATGGCCATTCACAGAAATTGGATAATCATAATCCATGTAGAGGGTTCTTTACTATCAGAGCGATAAGGATGTGGAATTCTATCCACAAGCAGTAGTATCAGCAGGGATCGTCAATAGTTTCAAAAAACTATTAGATGAGCATCTTAATGATCCCAACATACAGGGATATACAATGTACTATTGACATAAACACACACAGACACCACAGGTTGAACTGGATGGACTGATTTTTTTCAACCTTACCAACTATGTAACTATATCAGTTGAAAAACCTGAAAGTTTGGTTAGATTAAAAACCTCCAAGCACATCATTACTCATCACAAAATAAATTTGTTAGGGGCAATAACAAAATGAGTGCTATATACTAAAAGAAAGCAAACTTGAGGCAGTGAGTTAGTTTGACTTTTGACAAATGCTGTAGTCTAATGAAACTGACTTCTTTGCCCCCTATTCACTCAAAATAATTCTACTCAGGGTACAAGGCTATCTTTATCTGTTTTTTCTAGCAGGATGCAACTGGAGTGCTACTCTGGAAAAAGTCGTACTGTTGGTGGTAGGAGGGTACTTGTGACTGAATAGACAAAGTGAGTGCATTGGAAGGAAGAAAAGAAAATGTTGCTGGTGATAGTAATTAATACTGAATTTCTAACCTGTCCAATGTCTGATTCCTGTCAGGCATCCACAGACATTATATTATTGTGCAGTTTGTCTAAAAACAAAAATATCACATGTCTGAGGATGAACATTGCAGATGAGAGGTGTTACAAGTCGGACACTGAAACATTGGCACAATAGTCAACCAAGGTACTAGAACATATTTGCTCTAATCTACGGAAAGTTCCAAGAACAAAAAAATATAGTGACTGATAATGGTTACTAGACCATTATTTTTATTTTCTATTTCTCTTTCTCTCTTTTTCATATTATTCTCCGACCCTATGTAAGGATAACTTCAATACTGCAAAAAAAAGTACAAAAAGAGTCTAGAACAAGATTTACCTATATTTTGTGATCCTTCAGAAAGTGTCTGGGGACACTATATCCCATCCCTGCTCAATTGAAGTCACACAGATATGAACGGTACTCATTGGAAATCATGGGCAATGACTTGTCGTGTGACTTTGCAGTCCCAAGTCACATGATAAGTCTCACTAGTGGAAGCTGAGCCTTAGTTTGATTTTTTGCCTTTTTTAGCTCAATATGTGCTCTGTTTTGCACCAGCTGTCAACCTTTGTAAGCCCAACTATTCATAATCTACTATTTTTCTGAAATTCCTTCATCCCATTGCCTTTGGTCTGCTGACTGTTGTAGTTCTATGGCTGCGGACGTCATGCCCAGGAGAGTGTATTTAATGATGCTCTCATCCAGAGAACAACAGGCCAGTAGGAGCTGTGATCTCCGAGCGCGTAGCCTTTCATTCCACAGAGACAGTCCTGACCCCTTCCTCCCACCCCCTGCTGGTGACATAATTTCCTCTTCCGGTTCATGCGCTGACTACTTCCTGGTTTTCCTGAATGTACTTCAAGCGGTGTTATATATATATATATATATATACTCTGCATCCAGTGTAGCCTATGTTTACAGTGCATTCGGTGGTGTACTGTTTCTAATATACTTCAGGCGGTGTACACAGTATCTAGTACAGTTTCTACTACACTTTTGCTGGTGTACACAGTACACAATACAGTGCAGCAGTAGTACAGTTTCTACTACTTTTCTAGTGGTGTACACAGTACACAATACAGTGTATACAGTTTCAACAACACTTCTGGTGGTGTACACAGTACACAATACAGTGCAGCCATAGTACAGTTTCTAATACAGTGTGTACAGTTTCTACTACACTTCTGGTGGTGTACACAGTACACAGTACAGTGCAGCTGTAGTACAGTTTCTACTACTTTTTTGGTGGTGTACACAGTATCTAATACAGTGTGTACAGTTTCTAATACACTTCTGGTGGTGTACACATTACACAATACAGTGCATCCGTAGTAAAGTTTCTACTACTTTTCTGGTGGTGTACACAGTATCTAATACAATGTGTACAGTTTCTACTACACTTCTGGTGGTGTACACAGTACACAATACAGTGCAGCCATAGTACAGTTTCTAACACAGTGCAGCCGTAGTACAGTTTCTATTACAGTGTCCACAGTTTCTACTACACTTCTGGTGGTGTACACAGTATACAATACAGTGCAGCCATTGTACAGTTGCTAATACAGTGCAGGCAGTGTACACAGTATCTAATACAGTGTGTACGTTTCTATTACAATTCTCTTGGTGTACACAGTACACAATACAGTGCAGCCATAGTACAGTTTCTACTACTTTTCTGGTGGTGTACACAGTATCTATTACAGTGTCTACTACATTTCTGGTGGTGTACACAGTACACAATACAGTGCAGCCGTAGTACAATTACTAATACAGTGCAGGCAGTGTCCGCAGTATTTAATACAGTGTGTACAGTTTCTACTACACTTCTGGTGGTGTACACAATAGAGTGCAGCTGTAGTACAGTTTCTACTACTTTTCTGGTGGTGTACACATTATCTAATACAGTGTTTACAGTTTCTACTACACTTCTGGTGGTGTACCCAATATAGTGCAGCTGTAATACAGTTTCTAATAAAGTGCAGGCGGTGTGCACAGTATCTAATACAATATGTGCACTTTCTACTACACTTCTGGTGGTGTACATAGTGCGTAATACAGTTTCTACAATTTTTCTGGTGGTGTACACAGTATCTAATACAGTGTAATGTGGTGTTGCAAAACAAAAAATACATAATGTCCAGAAGGCCACCAAGGAGAGGCAGACACTCACAGGCCACTAAAAGAGGGCAAGCAGTCTCTGTGTCTACAGTCAACAGTACTGGTCATAGTGCATCCTCTACAGGTGGCTGTGGGACACGCTTGTCCTTTTTTTCTGCTGCTGGCCATGTTATTGAGCCAGAACATGCGGAAGAGTTGGTGGAGTGGATAACAAAGCCGTCCACATTCTCTGTCACCCAGGCTCAGAGTAGTTTGCCTTCCAACGCAGCTGCCAAAGCGGCCTATTCCACTGGCTCCTTGTCCACAGTCACTTCTTCCATAGCCCCACCATCATGCATGGAGGATTCCCTAGAATTATTTGACCACAGTGTCGGATACATGCTGCTGGAGGATTCAAAGCGATTTGAAGGCTCCAATGTTGGTTCCCAGGTTGAGGAAGGGAGTAACGTGAGCCTAGAGAGAGGGGGTGCCCAAGAAGGCCAAGAAGGACAAGAAACTGGCAGCAATGTTCCCTCAGCTGCAGCATACTGCCAAGTTTGCTCCAGTGACGAGGAGGGAGGGGATGATGAAGTCACTGACTGTACTAGGGTGCCTGAGAGAAGAGAGGAGGAGGCACAACTCCAGTGAGGCAGGATGTCCTTTAGGGAGCAGCTTAAGGGGAGCCACCCTATGACATCTCACTGCAGAGCTCTGCAGGTGCAGGGTGCTGCTGACTCCCCTCTGACTTTTAAAAGCTCCTTTTTGTGGGCCTTTTTTGACACGTGTGCAGAAGAATGCACCATTGCTGTTTGCAACCTATATCTGAAGCAGATCAAGCGCAGAGCAGTAGCCGCTTGGGCACCAAATGTTTGATCAGACATATGACGACCTGCCATGCAGTCCGTTGCCGACAGCACTTGAAAGACCCACATCAAAGAAAAAGGCGGACTTCTCCTTGCTCCTCATCTGGGATCTCCAACCCTACAATACCTCTAGTCCTCTCAAAAACCTGAACTGATAGGAATGAAGGTATAGCAATAGGTGTCCCAAGTACTTGCAGCCAATCTGCTAGCAGTACACCCCCATCTGATTTTAGCAGACAAATTTCCCTGCCCCAGTTGCTGACCCATAAAAAGAAATTAGATCCCAGCCATCCACATGCTCAGCGTCTAAATGCTAGCTTGGCCAAATTGCTAGCACTGCAACTTTCAGCTGGTAGACTCTGCCCCCTTTTGTGAATTTGTAGAATGTGCTGTACCTCAGTGGCAGGTTCCAAAACGTCATTTCTTTTCACAGAAGGCCATTCCAGCTCTCTACCGGCATGTGGAAGGCAATGTTTTGGCCTCTTGGACAGGGCAGTCAGCAGTAAGGTTCATAGTACCGCTGAGTCATGGTCCAGCAGGCATGGGCAGGGAATTTACCTTTCCTTCACAACGCACTGGGTAACTCTGCTGGAAGCTGGAAAGGATGCAGGACAGGGTTCAGTGTTATTGGAGCTTTTTCAGCCACCATGCCTCCAAAATGCTAGTGGTGATTCTGCCACAGCTCTCTCCTCCATCCCTCCTCTTCTTTTTCCTTTATGGCCTCTTCTGCAGATTTGTCCTCTGAACCAGCCATGCTCCTTAAGTGTTCAAGGGGCTACGCAAGCAGCCAGGCTAAAAGATGCCTAGGGGCCAGGAGCCACACAGGGGCAGAGATTCTATCAGCCCTGCAGGGCAGGCTCAGAGGTGGTTGACACCATGCCAGCTTCAGCCAGGAATGGTTGTATGTGATAGTGGAACCAACCTTATCTTTGCCCTCTGACAGGGACACTTGACCCATGTTCCATGTTTGGCACATGTCCTGAATTTGGTAGTGCAGCGGTTCTTGAGCAGGTACCCAGGCTTACAGGATCTCCTGAGGCAGGCCAGAAAAGTCTGTCATCATTTCCACCGGTCATACAATGCCAGTGCTCAGCTGGCTGACATTCAAAGGGAATGCAACCTGCCCATCAAGCGCCTCATTTGTGACATGCCCACCAGGTGGAACTCAACATTGGCAATGCTGCAGCGGCTGCATACAGCAGAGGGCCATCAATGAGTACCATCA
Organism: Aquarana catesbeiana; assembly: GCF_042186555.1. Classification (NCBI taxonomy): domain Eukaryota; kingdom Metazoa; phylum Chordata; class Amphibia; order Anura; family Ranidae; genus Aquarana; species Aquarana catesbeiana. The sequence continues at coordinate 354,796,193 of NC_133328.1, read as the reverse complement.
ATGAGTACCTGTGCATGCATGGCACCAGGACAGATTCAGGGGAGCTTGGCTTCTTTTTGCCACACTAGTGGCTACTGATCAAGGACGCATACACTGTCCTGTCACCATTTGAGGACGCCACAAGGATGGTGAGCAGTGACAATGCATGCATCAGTGACACTGTCCCTCTAGTCTTCCTGTTGGAGCACACGCTTTATGGAATCATGGACAGGGCACTTGAGGCAGAACAGTGCGAGGAGGAGGACTTCCTTACCTCCTAAGGCCCCCTTTATCAAGATATTATCCCTGCAGGCCCGCCAAACACACAGGAAGAGGAGGAGGATTGTGTCAGCATGAATGTAGAAATTAACACTCAGCAGCAGTCTTCAAGGGATGGTTTTCAGTCCCCAGAAACCCAAGGAGTTGTATGTGGCTGGGAGGAGGTACTGTAGTTAAGGATCATGTGATCCTTAGTGACCCAGAAGACTCAGAATTGAATGCCTCTGCAAACTTACACTGCATGGCCTCCCTTATTCTGGAAAGCCTGAAAAAGGACCCTAGGATTCGTGGTATCAAGGAGAGGGATCATTACTGGCTGGCAACCCTTCTTGATCCACGTTACAAGGGTAAGGTTGCAGAACTCATTCTGACTTTGAAGAGGGAGCAGAGGATGAAACATCTTCAGGAGGCCTTGAAGAAAGGTTTGTGCAACCTCTAGGAGATTACAATTTCCTGATACTGGACAATGTGTTGCTGAGGCTTTGTTCAGTCAGAGGAAGAGCGGTGGAGAAGGTGGCCGGCTGACTGATGCCTTTGAACAATTTTTCAGTCCTCAGCACCAATGTTTGATCTGTTCAAGCAACCATCACCAGCGTCTGCATTACATGGTGCAGGAATATCTAGGGGCAAGAGCAGACTTGGAAACCTTTCCAACAGAGCACCACTGGGTTACTGGGTCTTGAGGATGGACCACTGGCCAGAACTTGCTCAATATGCAATGAAGCTACTGGCCTGTCCTGCATCCAGCGTGCTTTCTGAACGCACATTCAGTGCTGCTGGAGGGTTTGTAATGGATCAAAGAGTGTGCCTGTCCACAGACTCCATTGATAGGCTCACATTCATAAAAATGAATCAGTCTTGGATCAGCAGCTATCAAGCACCTGATGCTGATGTAACTGATTGAATTTGCTTTGGATGTGGGATCCCTTGAAGACTGCCTATGCTGACTATCCTATTCCTCCTCAATCTTGATGATGCTTAACAGGGGCATGTAATTACAATTTTTGATCTAATATTTCAACACAGGGCCCTGTTCCTGTTTCCAACAAGAGTAACTGTAAGGGCTTACAGTGTGGAGGCACCACCACCACCGCTCAAGGCCCAATTTTTCTGCCCATGTTTAACAGGGGCATGTAATTACAATTCTTGATATAATATTTCACAGCAGGGCCCATTCCACAAAGAGTAACTGTGAGGGCTTACAGTGTTCTTGTACCACCAACACCTAAGGCACAATTTTCTGCAAAGTAAATAGGGTAGGCCATATAGTATATATACTGCTGTTCAAAGTATATAGCGCCTGGGGCACCCCCACGGCATTTAAAAAAAAAATCTGCATTTAATTAGCCTCAGAATCTGTGTAATTCAAAGGGGTTTGGGTTTAAAGGGATGAGGTGACAACTCTAACTGGGTGAGATTTGCTACAATTGGTGCACACAGAATCTGGTGCATCTGTCCATTGTAAACAATCAACATCTAACTTCAGCTTGTTCAATTACACTTTGACAATGAAACCTGGAAGCTGATTGGTTTCTATACAGAGACTTTATAGTAGGTCAGCAGGTATTTTTCTGTACTCGTAGTGTCTTTAACCACTTCAGCCCCGGAAGGATTTACCCCCTTCCTGACCAGAGCACTTTTTACAATTTGGCACTGCGTCGCTTTAACTGCTAATTGCGCGGTCATGCAATGCTGTTCCCAAACGAAATTTGCGTCCTTTTCTTCCCACAAATAGAGCTTTATTTTGATGGTATCACCTCTGCCGCTTTTATTTTTTGCGCTATAAACGGAAAAAGACCGAAAATTTTGAAAAAAAATGATATTTTCTACTTTTTGTTATAAAAAAAATCCATTAAAATCAATTTTAGTCATACATTTAGGCCAAAATGTATTCGGCCACATGTCTTTGGTAAAAAAAATGTCAATAAGCGTATATTTATTGGTTTGCGCAAAAGTTATAGCGCCTACAAACTAGGGTACATTTTCTGGAATTTACACAGCTTTTAGTTTATGACTGTCTATGTCATTTCATGAGGTGCTAAAATGGCAGGGCAGTACAAAACCCCCCCAAATGACCCCATTTTGGAAAGTAGACACCCCAAGGAAATTGCTGAGAGGCATGTTGAACCCATTGAATATTTATTTTTTTTGTCCCAAGTGATTGAATAATGACAAAAAAAAAAAAAAAAATTACAAAAAGTTGTCACTAAATGATATATTGCTCACACAGGCCATGGGCATATGTGGAATTGCACCCCAAAATACATTCAGCTGCTTCTCCTGAGTACGGGGATACCAAATGTGTGGGACTTTTTTGGGAGCCTAGCCGCGTACGGGGCCCCGAAAACTAAGCACCGCCTTCAGGATTTCAAAGGGCATACATTTTTAATTTTACTCCTCACTACCTATCACAGTTTTGAAGGCCATAAAATGCCAAGATGGCACAACCCCCCCCAAATGACCCCATTTTGGAAAGTAGACACCCCAAGCTATTTGCTGAGAGGCATTTTGAGTCCATGGAATATTTTATATTTGGACACAAGTTGCGGGAAAGTGACAATTTTTTTTTTTTTTTTGCACAAAGTTGTCACTAAATGATATATTGCTCAAACATGCCATGGGCATATGTGGAATTACTCCCCAAAATACATTCTGCTACTTCTCCTGAGTACGGGGATACCACATGAGTGGCACTTTTTGGGAGCCTAGCTTCATACGGGGCCCCGAAATCCAATCACCGCCTTCAGGATTTCTAAGAGCGTTAATTTTTGATTTCACTCCTTACTACCCATCACAGTTTTGAAGGCCATAAAATGCCAAGATAGCACAAAACCGCCCCAAAATGACCCCATTTTGGAAAGTAGACACCCAAAGCTATTTGCTGAGAGGCATGGTGAGTATTTTGCAGCTCTCATTTGTTTTTGAAAATGAAGAAAGACAAGAAAAACGTATTTTTTTTTTCTTTTTTCAATTTTCAAAAGTTTGTGACAAAAAGTGAGGTCTGCAAAATACTCACTATACCTCTCAGCAAATAGCTTTGGGTGTCTATTTTCCAAAATGGGGTCATTTGGGGGGGGGGGTTTGTGCCATCTGGGCATTACATGGCCTCCGAAACTGTGATAGGCAGTGAAGAGTGAAATCAAAAATTTACGCCCTTAGAAAGCCTGAAGGCGGTGCTTGGTTTTCGGGGTCCCCTATGCGGTTAGGCTCCCAAAAAGTCTCACACATGTGGTATCCCCGTACTCAGGAGAGGCAACAGAATGTATTTTGGGGTGTAATTTCACATATTCCCATGGCATATTTGAGCAATATATCATTTAGTGACAACTTTGTGCAAAAAAAAAAAAAAAAAAATTTGTCTTTTTCCCGCAACTTGTGTCACAATATAAAATATTCCATGGACTCGACATGCCTCTCAGCAAATAGCTTGGGGTGTCTACTTTCCAAAATGGGGTCATTTGGGGGGGGTTTGAACTGTCCTGGCATTTTATGCACAACATTTAGAAGCTTATGTCACACATCACCCACTCTTCTAACCACTTGAAGACAAAGCCCTTTCTGACACTTTTTGTTTACATGAAAAAATTATTTTTTTTTTGCAAGAAAATTACTTTGAACCCCCAAACATTATATATTTTTTTTAAAGCAAATGCCCTACAGATTAAAATGGTGGGTGTTTCATTTTTTTTTTCACACAGTATTTGCGCAGCGATTTTTCAAACGCATTTTTTGGGGAAAAAACACACTTTTTAAAATTTTAATGCACTAAAACACACTATATTGCCCAAATGTTTGATGAAATAAAAAAGATGATCTTAGGCCGAGTACATGGATACCAAACATGACATGTTTTAAAATTGCGCACAAACGTGCAGTGGCGACAAACTAAATACATTTTTAAAAGCCTTTAAAAGCCTTTACAGGTTACCACTTTAGATTTACAGAGGAGGTCTACTGCTAAAATTACTGCCCTCGATCTGACCTTCGTGGTGATACCTCACATGCATGGTGCAATTGCTGTTTACATTTGATGCCAGACCAACGCTTGCGTTCGCCTTTGCGTGAGAGCAGGGTGGGACAGGGGTGCTTCTTTTTTTTTTTTAATTAATTTTTTTGATTTTTTATCTTATTTTTAAACTGTTCCTTTCATTTTTATTTTTTTAAATCATTTTTATTGTTATCTCAGGGAATGTAAATATCCCCTATGATAGCAATAGGTAGTGACAGGTACTCTTTTTTGAAAAAATTGGGGTCTATTAGACCCTAGATCTCTCCTCTGCCCTCAAAGCATCTGACCACACCAAGATCGGTGTGATAAAATGCTTTCCCAATTTCCCAATGGCGCTGTTTACATCCGGTGAAATCTAAGTCATGAAATGCTCGTAGTTTCCGGATTCTTAGGCCATAAAGATGTTTGGAGCCATTCTGGTCTCTGATCAGCTCTATGGTCAGCTGGCTGAATCACCGGCTGCATTCTCAGGTTCCCTGTTGGGACAGGAGAGCCAGAGAAAAACATGGAAGACAGTGGGGGGGGGCATTTCCTCCCACTGCTTGTAAAAGCAGTCTAGAGGCTAATTAGCCGCTAGGATTGCTTTTACATGAAAGCCGACCGCTGGCTGAAAAGAATGATACCAAGATGATACCTAAACCTGCAGGCATCATTCTGGTATAACCACTCAAAGTCCAGCAACATACCAGTACGTTGCTGGTCCTTGTTGGGCATATATTGTAAACTTTTTTTTCATGCAGCCTGTGGGCTGAACGAAAAAAAGATATTGATTGGTGGGTATGCCCACCATTAGAATACCTCCCTTCATCCACCCACTTCTAATGATGGGCATACATGCACCATTTATATATGCCGAAGCATGGGGGCATCCTCCTGCAAAAGGCAGGAGCAAATTGCTCCTCCACCCACTGCCCCCACGCTTCGACATATATGCTGAAGTATGTAACTGTGGTGGTGAAATCACCTCCGACAGCGCTGGAGTCACGGCTTTATGTATCGTGGGAGCAAACACTGTTGCTGTCAAGATAAATAAATCCGTGCTGCAACTGAATGGCGTACCTGCTAAGCAAATGATGGTTAACAAAAAACAAAGTAACATTACAGTATAACAGTAATACTTACCATACCTGCAAAGCAAATACAAAAAAAAAACATAGTAAAAAATAAAACATTTAACGCAACCTGTGCCTACCTAAAATATATATATATATATATATATATATATATATATATGCCGAAGCATGGGGGCATCCTCCCGCAAAAGACAGGAGCAAATCGCTCCTCCACCCACTTCTGCCCCCACGCTTCAGCATATATGCTGAAGTATGTAACTGTGGTGGTGAAATCACCTCCGACAGCGATGGAGTCACGGCTTTATGTATTGTGGGAGCAAACGCTGTTGCTGTCAAGATAAATAAATCCGCGCTGCAACTGAATGGCGTACCTGAAAACAAAAAAATGTTTAAAACACAGTAAACTATAAAAAAATTACATACCTGAAAAGCAAACATGATAAAACATAACAATAAAACATTGCAGAATAGAATACAGTAAAAAAGAGCAGAACAATAGAGAGAAAATAGAGAGAGAGAACAATAAAACGACAACTATTTTTGTTTTTTTTATTTTATATTTTTTTTGTGTATTTTTTTTTTTTTTTACTTTTTTTTTATAACTGTAACTTTTAAAACTGTAACGGTTCCAGGTTTGGGTCTCTCAAAATGCGATGGCATCTTGGGAGACCCTGTGGAAGTGTGTCCTAGTCTGTGCAGTGCTGTACCCTACGCTAATACTCAACTAGTGTATGGTAGCGTTCAAAACATTCACCAATGCAAAGACCAGGATTGCCAGGACAGGAGGGACAATAATACCGGGTGTCACGCCTAAATCCGCGCTTTCTGCAGACACGACATTTTCTTTGGGGGGTTCGTTGGGTAGGGGTACTCTGGTGGACATAAGGAAAATGCCTCTCATGCAGCCGGCCTACTGCATTTGGATTGGGAAGGTGAGGTGGAGCACCGTCTGGAAACAGAAGGGCTCTGACGATCTCTTCCTGGAATTTAAGGGAGGATCCAGTCCGTCCTGAAGCTCTGTATAGCACATGAGCGTTCAGCAAAGACAATTGAAATAAATAAACAGACACTTTTTTGTACCAGCGTCTGGCCTTACGGGCAATTAGGTACGGCGCCAACAACTGGTCGTTGAGGTCCACCCCTCCCATATTAAGGTTGTATTCGTGGACACAGAGGGGTTTCTCCACAACACCAGTCGCCGTAGTAATTTGGGTCGTCGTGTCTGCATGAAGGGAGGTGAGAACGAAAACATTCTTCTTATCCCTCCACTTCATAGCGAGCAAATTATTATACTGCAAGCAGGCTCTCTCCCCCAGCCTAAGACGGGACTCTACAAGCCGCTGGGGAAAGCCCCGGCGATTAGGTCGCACGGTGCCACATGCTCCAATCTGCTGATCAAACAAGTGACTAAAAAGTGGCACGCTCGTATAATAATTGTCCACGTACAAGTGGTACCCCTTTCCGAATAAGGGTGACACCAAGTCCCACACTATCTTGCCAGCGCTTCCTATGTAGTCAGGGTAGTTTATCGGCTCTACGTGACTATCTTTGCCCTCGTAAACCATAAATCTACATGTATAGCCTGTGGCCCTGTCACAGAGCTTATACATCTTGACCCCGTATCTGGCACGCTTGCTGGGAAGGTACTGTTTGAAGGACAAGCGGCCAGAAAACTTAATCAGGGACTCATCAACGCAGACAACTTGATGGGGAGTAAACAAGTCTGCAAAACGTTGGTTGAAGTGGTTTACGAGGGGCCGAATTTTGTAGAGCCGATCGTATGCAGGGTCTCCACGAGGACGACAGAGTTCATTGTCGTTGAAGTGCATGAACCGCAAAATCTGCTCGTATCGTGCCCTGACCATTGAAGCAGAGAACACGGGCATATGGTGAATTGGGTCAGTGGACCAATATGACCGCAACTCACTCTTTTTGGTTATGCCCATGTTGAGGGAAAGGCCCAGAAAGATCTTAAATTCGGAGACCGTAATTGGTCTCCAATCTCTGGCAAGGGAGGACTGGGGATTAGCGGCGATGTGTTGACCAGCGTACAAATTGCTTTGTTCCACAATAGATCTATAGAGATCTTCGGTGAAAAACAGTGAATAAAAATCCAGTGGCATAAAGTCAACTGTTTCCACCTGAATTCCGGGTTGGCCAGTGAAAGGGGGAAGTACGGGTGCTGCAGAAGTGGTGGGTACCCAATTTGGATTGGCGAATGCAGCAGGAAGGGCACTATGGGCACGACGGGCCTGTCTTTGTCTTCTTGGTGGCAGCGGGACACTAGTTGTGCTTGCCACCTCGCCAGCTTGAACTGCACTTATGGGACTCGCCACGTCACCACGTGATACTGCAGTGCTGGATGTACGACCAGGGTGTACTAGGCCGCTGGTGCTTGCCAGTTCACCAGAAGGAGTAGCGGCACTAGTACTTCTCTGCTCCATACGAGAGCCCTGCGGTTCTTGCACTTCAAGGACAGAAGAAGAAGATCGGGGTCTGGTACGCCTGACCCTAGCAGGGACCACAACTCCGTCGTCAGAGCTATCTGTCATGGAGCCGCTGTCCTCTACAGGTTCGTATTCTGAGCTTGAACTTAACAGATGAGTGACTTCCTCTTCACTATCTGTCATGCTCAGAAACGTGTAGGCCTCTTCACTAGTGTACTTTCTATTTGCCATTTTGGGCTCTAAATTTAGGGGTACACTAGTGAGACTCACAGGCAAAAAAGCTCCTGACTGTCAGCGACTGATTCAAAGCGCTACCAAAAAACTGTTAGCGATCGCAGGGATCAGGCCTGACTCTGCGAACGCTGCAGTTATGTGTGCTTAGTGTTTTGTGACAGTTATCGATCGATACTGCACTTGGGTGGGCTGGGCTGGGCCGAGGAGCAAAACGCAGGTGCTAGCAGGTATCTGGGCTGATCCCGCTAACACTGCGTTTTTTTGGGGGACCCTAAACTGCTGGGGAGTATAGATCTGATCGGATCAGATATCGATCCGTTCAGATACTATAGCACTAAGGGAGGTGTATGCTGCGTGCGTGGGTGTTAGCGGTACTGGCGCTAACCTGACGCTGCCTGGGGCGACGCAGACCTTATCTGATCCTAAAAACTTAACTTCTATCACCGCCGGGCAATTAGTGGGTTAAACCTTTATAGGGTAATAAACGGCGGGTGCCCTAAAACTGTAATAAACTACAATAAACTACAAAAAACAAACCAACTAACCAGCGTCACCGGTAACAATTATATGGTGATCGCTGGTGAAAGGGTTAACTAGGGGGCAATCAAGGGGTTAAAACCTTTAGTAGGTAGTATATGGGGGTCCCTGTCGCTATAAAACACTGACAGCAAATCTATATACTTACCTCCCTAACTAGCGTCACCTGTGTCACTAATACAGCGATCAGAAAAACGATCGCTTAGTGACACTGGCGACGGGGGGTGATCACGGGGTTAAAACTTTATTAGGGGGGTTAGGGGGGTACCCTGGACCTAAAGGGGGGTACCCTAGACCTAAAGGGGGCTAACCTAACTGCCCTAACACTTGTAACTGACACAAACTGACACCAATGCAATAAATCAGAAAAAAAAAAAACCTGCTGTTGGTGTCAGAGTGACAGGGGGTACAGGGGGGTGATCAAGGGGTGACTGGGGGGTGACAGGGGGGTGACAAGTGTGCCTGCGTGTTCTACTGTTAGTGTAGTGTTGGTGCACTTACTTGGATGTCTTCTCTCCTCGGCGCCGGACGAAAAGACCGGCTCGAGGAGAGATGACATCACTTCCTCCGCTTCTGTTTACATTCACAGAAGCCGAGGAAGCTTGTCATTAGCCAGGAGCGATCGCGAGGGGGGATCCACGAATGAGTGGCCTCCCCCTCACCTTTGATCGACCCTGACCTCGATCCGACCGCCGCTGGCACCGGGGGGGGGGGTCCTATCGGACCCCCCACCCGTGGGCAGGCAAGGACGTACAGGTAAGCCCTTTTGCCTGCCCGTGCCGCTCTGTCGACGTACATCGTCGTGCGGCGGTCGGCAACTGGTTAAAGGAATGAAATATAGGGAAATGTCCACAAATGTGTAAAGTAGAGGTGCACTATATATATTTTTTTATTTTATTATGCCCTCACATACACTTTAAAATGGAACTCCAGGCAAATATAAAATTGGTTTCCACATACAACCCCAAAGAAAGGAAGTGAGTACTCAAAAGATAAATAAATACAAAAAATGATTAACAACAACGATTCAGTTAGGATCTTCATAAAAAAACATGTCAAACACTTATCAAAAAGTATGTTATACATTCCCCACATTGGTAGAAACACACTATAACATGTTATAACTTGGCCCATATATATAATATAATACATATGCATAAGCACAAATAATACATCCAACTGTACATCCCTACTGAACTGACTTTGCTGAGTCTGCTGTTAATATTTTTGGTAATTGTCTCCTATCCAACTGTACATCCCTACTGAACTGACTTTGCTGAGTCTGCTGTTAATATTTTGGTAATTGTCTCCTATCCAACTGTACATCCCTACTAAACTGACTTTGCTGAGTCTGCTGTTAATATTTTTGGTAATTGTCTCCTGCTGCCATATCTTTAAACTTCCATATTTACTGCTAGCTCTATAACAAACACACTGCAATAGCAATATTACTGGTGATTGATTCTCAACTCCATGTGGCTTGAGTGATCAAGAGATGTAATTAGCTTTACGACCCTAGCCTGTGTCTGTATCTGGTTTGGCACTGGCCATCTCCTCCCCATATTCAGGTGTCTCACATCTAGACCCAATAATGACCAACTGAGAAATGCATCCCAGCTTAGTCTCTCTATACATTTATGGCAGCTTATGGGGTGGCGCAGACAGGGGCAAGGCACAGACATCATGGCTCTGTCCTGAGTGGCTCTGTCACGAGTGATGCACAGTTTCACCGACGCAGTTTAACGAAAGCAGGATAACTAAAGCTGCATGAACAACAAGAGCTCTGCTCCACTCTGCAAGACGACAAGCAAACCAGCTTTGACATTTATTTTATATTAGGTTAGTTTTCCACTCTCTATCCACTAACATGCTCCTTATTCTCTTCCTTCTCACATTGGTGTCTTCTAGCCTCAAAATATCTTTACTCTAGCCCTCCTCTCTTTCCTGCAGCATGCACATATCACCCTCACTCCTACCCTCTCCCTACTATGGCACCCATCATCTCCTGCAGTTGCTGTACCCACATGCTGACATAAACACCAGGGCCACTAGACACGTGCGCTCATGCACATCCCACTCCCACCTTGCCTTCCTCACCCTCCTCCTTCTCCTAGTCTCAGGTGACATTTCTCCTAATCCTGGTCCGCCATTTTCCAAATGCAAGCCACATATCCAATACCCCTCCCCCTCTGGCAACCACCGCAATCCACTCAGTTTAATTTCTATCCCCCTGCTTCCTCAAAGCAGCCCACCAATCTCATGTGCCCTTTGGAACGCCCGCTCCATCTGTAACAAGCTAACATCTGTACATGACCTCTTCATCTCGTGGCTTGAACATACTCGCCATAACAGAAACTTGGCTTCAAAATTTTGACTCAGCTTCTCCCGCTGCCCTCTCCCATGGTGGTCTCCATTGAACTCACTCCTCCAGACCCAACAGACAGAAAGGAGGTGGAGTTGGCTTCCTTCTGTCCCCACAAAGCACCTTCCAAGGCTTTCCTGTCCCTCCCTCTCTATCCCTCTCTTCTTTCGAGATGCACTGTATTCGTCTGTTTTCTCCCAGGCAACCTCACCAACACCCCCTTTCCTCTATCTGATCACAGCCTCATTACTTCCACTGTATCCTTGCCTCCAACCACCCATCCCTCCAAGCAGCAAACAATTACTTGTAGAAACCTTCGCCACTTTAACCCTTCTCTTCTCTATTCTGCTACTGACCACCTATATGACATAATCTCTCCCCTGTCCTGTCCTGACCTGGCCACCTCTGTCTACAACAGTTCACTCTCATCATCACTAGATGCACTTGCTCCTCTAACCACACGCAGAATAAGGCCCAGACCGTTACAACCCTGGCAGACTGACAACACTAGAAATCTCAAGAGACATTGCCGTGCTCTTGAACGACTGTGGCGTAAAACCAAATGCCTGCAAGACTTCACCCTATATAAATCTGCCCTTCTAAAATACAATTCATGCCTCCATGCTGCCAAACAAGCCTACTTTGTCTCTCTTATTAATTCCTTGTCATCCAGTCCACGTCGGCTCTTCTCAACCTTTAACTCTCTGCTTCGTCCACCACCCCCCATACCCACTAACTCACTCACTGCCCAAGAGATTGCCAATCACTTCAAAGACAAGATCGATGCAATTCGTGAGGACATCTCCGCTGTGCGTACGTCTTCCCCACCCAACATACCTTGCCTAGCAGCACATTCAACACTCTCCTCTTTTGAATTGGCTACTACGGAAGAGGTTACAAAAATTTTCTTGGATGCCCACCTAACCAATTGTCCCTTGGATCCTGTTCCCTCACAACTACTACGGTCACCCTCTTCTTCTATCCTATGCTCCCTCACCCACATCTTCAATCTCTCCCTCTCTAGTGGCATTTTCCCCTCCCCTCTAAAACATGCGCAGATCACTCCCATTCTAAAAAAGCCCTCACTGGACTCTACCGACCTGAACAACTTAAGACCCATCTCATTGCTCCCATTCACCTCTAAACTTCTAGAACGCTTAGTCTACAACCGTCTTAGCTCCTACCTCAATGAAAATAACCTTCTTGACCCATTACAGTCTGGCTTTCGCTCACAACACTCCACGGAAACTGCCTTACTAAAACTCATTAACGATTTACTAACTGCTAAAACCAACAGCCAGTACTCCATACTCCTACTACTTGACCTCTCTGCGGCCTTTGATACTGTTGACCACCCGCTCCTTCTCAATAAACTACATTCCCTTGGCCTCCGAGATTCTGCTCTATCCTGGTTCTCTGACTATTTATCACAGCGCTCCTTCAGTGTCAACTACAACTCTGTCTCCTCCTCTCCATTGCCCCTTTCTGTGGGGGTCCCCCAAGGCTCGGTTCTTGGACCCCTTCTCTTCTCTATCTACACCTCCTCCCTTGGTCACTTAATAACTGCCCACGGCTTCCAATACCACTTATACGCTGATGACACCCAAATCTATCTGTCTACTCCTCACCTCACTCCTTCAGTCTCCTCTCGCATTACTAACTTACTAACTGACATATCAGCATGGATGTCGCACCACTTCCTTAAACTAAATCTCTCTAAAACTGAGCTATTAATATTCCCCCCCGCCCGTGCCCCCCTGCATGACTTTTCCATCAAAATCAACAATGCAACCATCAGTCCCTCCCCTCACGCCAGGGTACTAGGTGTAGACTCTGACTTGTCATTTCAGCCTCAAATCCAATCGTTGTCAAAAGTTTGTAGAATATGCCTCCGTAACATCTCTAAAATTTGCCCTTTTTTAACAAATGAAACCACCAAGCTCCTCATTCACTCCCTTGTTATCTCTCGCCTTGACTATTGCAACTTCCTTCTCATTGGCTTACCTCTCCATAGGCTATCCCCTCTTCAGTCTATCATGAATGCTGCTGCCAGACTTATCCACCTTACCAACTGCTCAGTGTCTGCCAACCCTCTACTTCAATCCCTACACTGGCTCCCAATCACCCAACAAATTAAATTCAAAATTCTAACCACAACATACAAAGCCATTCACAACTCTGCCCTAAGCTACATCACTAATCTTGTCTCCAAATATCACCCAAATCGACCTCTTCGCTCTTCTCAAGACCTCCTGCTTTCAAGCTCTCTCATCTCCTCCTCCCATGCTCATCTCCAGGATTTCTCCAGAGCCTCTCCCATCCTCTGGAACTCGCTACCTCCATCTATCTGGCTATCCCCTACTCTTGCTACCTTCAGGCAATCCCTGAAAACTCATCTCTTCAGGAAAGCCTATCACGTCTCCAACTAATCTCCTACCACTTCCACCAGCTCATTCCCCACAGTTAAAACCTTTTGTACCACCTGCCCCACCCTATTAGATTGTAAGCTCTTCTGAGCAGGGCCCTTGTCACGGAACGTCCCACACTCCGGTTGAGTGCTTCCGTCATATACCACTTCCTCCCAGTCTGTATACAGATATCCCAACCTCTCTGAGCACAAACAAGGCGACACTTGGTTGTTGCTACCAAGAACTCACTTTATTCAGAACCAGAATACAGTCTCTTATATACACAGGAGAAGATTACTCTAACAATACAAATGTAACCTAATTAACATGAGCTAATTATCTAATCCTTTATACAGCCTAGGTGACTGAGACATGACCTTTCGCCCAGACTTGTGGTCACCGAGCTTCACACAGTTATATCAACACAATAGGAGTCGTCCCGTCTCCTACATTGTATAGAGGACAATGTCATTAGCTCATTCAATTAACATAAACACAGGTTGATGACACCAGCATCTCCTCACAGGATGTGTCCCAACAGAATGAATCCATTGAAAATCCAGGGCCCATAATCAAAAGGCAACAGGCTTGCATACAGTCCTTTCCAACAGCCTCTGTCCCGGCTAGATCTGTGACATTTCTCCCCTTTCGGCAGGAGACTAACACAGGAGGAGACCCCAGACGGGTTGACTCCGAAGTTAGTCCATAGTTCCAGTCCTCTACTGCCTGTACCCACACAGTACCCCAAACAAATTGTTCCAAACAGAGTATTACTCACCCAGCCAACCTCTGCCTCCCTCAGAGAACATATCTGCCACTGGGGAGAGGCCTGGACTGGCTCTTCTCCCTGGAATCCTTTCAGCCGCTGGAGAGAAGACAGGGTGTCTGGGCTCACTCTGTCATGCTGTTGGGGATCGGGGCCCACTGCCCAGCATCCCTGGGGTATACAGGTGGAGACTGAAGTCCCATCCACCTTCACAGGAAATCCATCCTCTGTTAGTTGAGGGCAGAGTCCAGCAGTCCTCGGCCCTGTTGCCAGCCCTTCTGCTGGAAACCCCACACCATCTGCTCTGGCTACCTGTTGGGGAGGGAGGCCGACTGCCCCACCTCCCTGGAACTCTGTAGTTGTTGCAGGTGATGGCCAGAGGTTGGTAGCACTCTGCCCGGTTGCCGGTGCTTCAACTGGGGAAGTTCCCTGTAACTCCACAGATACTGCTGTTGGTGCGGGGCAGAGCACAGTGAAGTTTGGCCCCAATAGCAGCTCTTCTGCTGGAGGCTCATCAGGTTGTTCTTCCTCAGCAGAAAAGTCTATTAAATCCCCTACCTCTATAACTGGTGTCTGTGGATAGAGGTTCACCATCTCCTGTCCATGGAACTCAGAAGATGCCATCAGTGCTGAGCAGAGCGCAATGAAGTTTGGCCCTAATCCCAACTCTTCTGCTGGGGGCTCACCCGATGGTTCTTCCTCAGCAGAAAAGTCTATTAAATCCCCTGTCTCTGCAACTGGTGTCTGGGGATGGAGGTTCACCATCTCCTGTCCATGGAACCCAGAAGATGTTATCAGTGCTGGGCAGAGGTTAGCAGAGCTCTGACCTGTTGTCAGCACTTCAGCTTTGGGGATGGCAATCTCCAGATTTTCCACTGCAGATTCTCTGGCATGCTGCTGGACAGGCACATTCCTCCATCCAAGATCATCCCATGCAGAAACAGGATCATCAAGGTCAGTCAGCACTTGCTGCATCCGCCATAAGACCTCCGCCTCCATAGCTGTGGGGGCAGGTTGGCAAAGCACACTATTGCTCTGCCACATTGCCGACTCTTCAGCCAGGATTTCAGGGTTGTCAGCTGGTATTTCCTGATAGTCCCAGGCAAAGGGAGCCCAGCCCTGGCACTGAGCAATGTCTAGCAGCCGTCTGTAGGCGATCTCTAGCTCCCATTCCTGAACGGCCAGAAACTCCAAATCTTCCTGTGCCCAGTGCACTTCCGAAATGTTCAGTAGCCCTTCTCTGAAATCCATGATTTCGTCCACCCGCCGCTCCAAATCACTCCCAAAGTTAGGGTCCCCTGTCAGCTTCACAAACAACAGTCCCAAGCCGCCGTAGCTTAAGCCTTCCGTTGGGCTGTCATCCGCTATCCAGGGACATGCTTGGGATACATGCCACCAGAGGGCTCTGTAGCTCTCATCCAGCTTTATCTCTGCCCAGACCAGCCTGCTTAATTCAGCTGTCTGCTTCTTGTTTGTTTTTTCTCCCAAAAACCGCACCCGCAGTCCGTACTGCGACCAGTACCTTTCCTCGATGGAGGGGAGAACTTTTCCCTGGTGTCGCTGCTCACGGGCTAGCGCTTCCTTCCAGAGTTTGCAGCGAATAGAATCACACCATCCCAGCAGGACCTGCTCCGATACTGGTCCTCTGTGCTGTATCTGCATCTCTCGCAACCTCCTTCTGAATTCCTCATCCATGGCGGCTGGTATCTGTACCTCTCCTCTCCTGCTATCTGGACCTTGGATCCAGATGGAAGTTTGGATGTCCCAGACTGCAGGAAGCTTTCCCGCTGCTTGCCACCAATGTCACGGAACGTCCCACACTCCGCTTGAGTGCTTCCGTCATATACCACTTCCTCCCAGTCTGTATACAGATATCCCAACCTCTCTGAGCACAAACAAGGCGACACTTGCTTGTTGCTACCAAGAACTCACTTTATTCAGAACCAGAATACAGTCTTATATACACAGGAGAAGATTACTCTAACAATACAAATGTAACCTAATTAACATGAGCTAATTATCTAATCCTTTATACAGCCTAGGTGACTGAGACATGACCTTTCGCCCAGACTTGTGGTCACCGAGCTTCACACAGTTATATCAACACAATAGGAGTCATCCCGTCTCCTACATTGTATAGAGAACAATGTCATTAGCTCATTCAATTAACATAAACACAGGTTGATGACACCAGCATCTCCTCACAGGATGTGTCCCAACAGAATGAATCCATTGAAAATCCAGGGCCCATAATCAAAAGGCAACAGGCTTGCATACAGTCCTCTCCAACAGCCTCTGTCCCGGCTAGGTCTGTGACAGCCCTCTTAATCCTATTGTATTGTATTGTATTATAACTGTATTGTCTCCCTTTTATATTGTAAAGTGCTGCGTAAACTGTTGGCACTATATAAATCCTGAATAATAATAATAATAATAATAATAATAATAATAATACTTTTCCTTGGGTACACTGGGCCAGATACAGGAAAAGATAATGTACAGTAGGCGCTGGTCTTGAGCTCTATGCGTTTCGCCATTAAATGGCTTTTTCAGGAGATCCTATTTACACTGGAGAATGAATCACAATTATTTAAAAAAATACAGTTATGAAAATGAGTGCAAACATGACAAATATTGCATACTCACACACATACATGTACCCAGGAACTTATAGCGCTCAGACCAAGAGGGGGGTTCCAGACCAACCCAAAACATGGAAGCGACACACTGGGGCTAATACAGCTGACATAGGATCCCCCAAGGGAAATTCATATTCTAACAGATTATAAGTGGTATCAAATATCACTTCCATATAATAGTAGAGTAAATACAAGTTAGGCTAGTACGCTAAATTAAATAAGGGGACCAAAGACTCACTTCAGTGGATGGAGTCATTTAAAACAAATAATCAAAAATGATTTGTCACAAAAAGCGAGTAAAATCCATATTGCATGAAATGTGCTGAAAAAAAATAAACAAGCAAACACTCATAAGAATTATGCCCCTGGGATTATCCCAAACAATAAACCCAAAAGGCAAAGACCACTGTCCATAATCGCAAGGTGACAAGCCTTCTTACTAACTAGGGATGGGTGAACGGTTCGGCCTGAGGCATAAGTTTGGGCGTTCGGGAGTAGCCGAACAAACAGGTCGTTCGACTGTTTATTCGGCCCCCCAAACTGACCACAATGCATCACAGCCCTAAACAGTGTAGTGCTAGCCCTGATTGGCTGAAGCAATGAACACTTTAGCCAATCAGGACACAGAGCACTGTCAGAGTCATGACTGGACACTATCGTCATGACTTTATCCAATCATGGCTCATTCCCGCCCCCCCAAAATATAAAAGTATTCTTTCAATGACAGCCATTTTCAGTGTGATTTCAGAATGGAGAGAGAGAGAACAGAACTCTGTCCAGTGCTATTAGTTAGTTAGTGTGCTATACTGTGCTATTTTGCTTCAATTGTCAGTGTAGAATATTAGATTAGTGTCAGTCTAGGGATAGTGTGAGTGTAGTGAGGAGGACCATCATTCAGCTTTGCATAGTGTGCAGCTAGAGTAGGGACAGCTCCGATAGTTTCACTGTAGTGTAGTGAGACCGTGTCATCAATGCATACATTAGTGTAGAGTAGGTAAAGCTCATATAGTTTCAGTGTAGTGTAGTGAGACCGTGTCAGTAATCTTGACATTCGTGTATAGCTGAGTAGGGACAGTTCAGATAGTGTCAGTGTAGTGACGGTTGAACACCATCTATTTGATTGCGTTACATTTCTGTGTGTTGGTGCCTGTTTAACGCCATATCGTTATGTGTGCGTTACTGCCAGTTTAACGCCATATAGTTCTGTGTGCGTTATTGCCAATTTAACACCACATAGTTCTGTGTACGTTACTGCCAGTTTAACGCCATATATTTTTGCGTGCATTACTGCCAGTTTAACTTCATATAGTTCTGTGTGTGTTACTGCCAGTTTAACGCTATATAGTTTTGTGCGTGTTACTGCCAGTTTAACGCCTTATGCCGTGTAAACACGATCGGACTTTCCAACAACAAAACTGTGGATTTTTGTTCGAAGGTTGTTGGCTCCCAACTTGTCTTGCATACACACGGTCACACAAATGTTGGTGATATCTCCATTACGTACACTAGTTTTACAAGACCGAGCGCTTCCAGCTCGTACTTGATTCCGAGCATGCGTGAATTTTCGTGCGACGGACTTGTGTACACGCATTTGTAAAGTCCGACAACAAAGTTTTGTTGGTGGAAAATTTGAGAACCTGCTAGCCAACATTCGTTGGTGGAAAGTCCGCCAACAAATGTTCACTGGAGCATGCACATGGTCAGACTTTCACCCAACAAGCTCACATCCATCATTTCCCGTCAGAAAATACGACCATGTGTATGCGGCAATATAGTTTTGTTCGCGTTACTGTCAGTTTAATGCCATATAGTTCTGTGCGTCACTGTATGTTTGGTGCATTATATTGCAGTATATTATAGTGTATCCATGGAGTGTGTCTGTGTAGTGTGAGTACTCAAATTAAAGTGCACCAAACACCACTTTACATTGATTAAAGTGCATCTAAATACAAATGCAACTTCTTCTTTACATTTGCTTATAAGCACCGCCCCCTCCCTCCCAATAATGTCTGGGAGGACAACAAGGAGCAGCAGACATTCCCTTGGCACTGTAAGGGGGCTAGCAACAAATGTGTCCACAGGTGGTCAGTCCTCAGTCCTGGCTTACTAAACCTTCCTCATTCTCCTCATCCTCTGTCATGCAAGCAGAGACAAGTGTGCAGTCCTATGCAGTTGCCAGAGTGGATAAACCTTCCTCCTTGTCCACATCTATTCCTGCCATAGCCCCAACATCAGCCATTGAAGAGTCAGAGCAGAATTATTTGACCACAGTGTCAGCCACTTGCACCTTGATGATGCCCAGCCATTACTGGATTCAGATGTTGGTTCTGAGGTTGAGGATGACAGGAACATGAGCCTAGAGAGAGGGAGGAAGACTGGTAGACAAATTGGCATTCATGTTCCCCAAGCCACAGCGTACTGCCAAGTTGTCCTCAGTGGTAATGATGAAGATGGAGGAGATGGAGATGATGATGAGGTCACTGAAGTGACTTGGGTGCCAGATAGAGCAGAGGAGGAAACTGAAGGTGAGGTGGCACAACCCCAAGGAGGCTGACATCATGAAAAAGTGGAGAGCAGCCAACCTATTCCATCACATTCTGCAGCTGTTATCTCCCGGCCCACTCCCTAAAGCTCAGCTGTCTGGGCCTTTTTCAGCACATCTGCAGCAGATCACACTGTTGCTATCTGCAAACTGTGTCTCAGGCACATCAAACGTGGCAAAAACACCAACCATTTGGGTACCACATGCTTAACAAGGCATTTAACAACCAACCACTCAACCCGTTGGCTGGAGCACATAAAAGCCACACAAAAGGGGCACAAATATGTCCCTCCTCCTTACCCACTTCAGTCTGCCCCTGCGATACCGAGTCATTACTTCTCAGCAGCCTCCACTGACAGGAATGATGGTATAGCACAGGATGTCCCAGGTCCTAGCAGCACATCTCCAGCAGCACACCACCAGCTGTAGCCAGCAAATTTCTCTGCCCCATTTGCTGCAGGAGAAAAGAAACACAGTCCCAGCCACCCACATGCCCAGAGCCTGAATGCAAACTTGTCAAAGCTGTTGGCTCTCCAACTTCTGCCTTTCAGCCCAGTGGATTCTGCCCCCTTCCGTGAATTCACACAATGTTCTGTACCACAATGACAGGTTCCCAGTTGCTACTACTTTTCACGTAAGGCCGTTCCATCCCTCTACTATCAGGTGAAAGGGAATGTTCTGGCATCATTGGGCAACGCAGTCAGCCGTACAATCCACCTTACTGCTGGCACGTGGTCCAGCAAGCATGGGCAGGGATGATATATTTCATTCACAGCACACTGGGTAATTCTGCCTGCAACTGGAAAGGATGCATAACAGGGCTCGGTGCTGCCCCCATGTCTCCACACAGCTGGTAGTGATGATGCCAGACCTGTGAGCTCTACCCCCCTCCTCTTCCTTCTCCTCCTCTGCCACCTCCATGCCCTCCTCTGCAGAATTGTCCTATGAACATCAGCTACCCCCTAAGCGTTCAAAGGGCTATTCCCGGAGTCAGGCTAAAAAGTGCTATGCAGTGCTTCAGCTGGTGTGTTTAGGGGACAGGAACCACACCGGAGCAGAGATTCTTGCAGCTCTGCAGGGACAGGCCCAGAGGGGGTTCACACCACACCAGCTGGAGCCAGGAATGGTGGTGTCCAATAATGGCTCAAACCTCCTGTCCGCCCCTAGATAGGGAAAGTTGACACATGTGCTATGCCTGGCACATGTCCTCAATTTGGTGGTGCAGCGTTTCCTAAGTACATACCCAGGGTTGCAAGATGTACTAAAGCAGGCCAGAAGAGTCTGTAGCCATTTCAGGCGGTCATACACAACCAGTGCTCGATTTGGCTGAAATTCAGCGGGCATTCCACCTGCCCATAAACCGCCTGATTTGTGACATGCCCATCAGGTGGAACATACAGCAGAGGGCCATCAACGAGTACATGTTCCAGTACAGCACGACGACAGGCTCAGGCCACCTCAGCTTTTTTTTTCCCCATGCCAATGGCTGATCATTAAGGATGCATGCACTGTATTGTCACCATTTGAGGAGGCCACAAGGATGGTGAGCAGTGACAGTGCATGGATCAGTGACACACTCCCTGTTGTATTCCTGCTGGAGCAGAATCTGCGTGGAATAATAGACAGGGCACTGGAGAAAGAGCAGTAGGAAGAAGAGGACTTCCTTTTCCTCTCAAGGCCCACTTTATCCAGACACAATCACTCCTATGTCACAGAACATACAGGAGGAGAGAGGGGAGAAGGATGAAGAGGAGGATTCTTGCACTTTCATAGGCTTCTAAGAAGAGGAAGACATGCGTCAATCTGTAAGCGATGGCTTTCCCAAGAATATGTGACATAAAGGAGAAGGATGATTACTGGTTGGCAACCCTCCTTGACCACCATTATAAGGGGAAGGTCTCAGAACTCATCCCATCCCCACAGAGTGCAGAAGATAAAATCTCTGGAGGACACGTTAAAGAGGATTTTATTGAACGTTTTACCTGACCCTGGTAGGTTACAGTGTTGTGGAAAACGCAGTTTTGAGTCTTATGTTGGTCAAGAGAAGAGCGTTGGAGAAGACATCTGCCTAAATGAGGCATTTCAGAATTTTTTTAGTCCTCGCTGCCCAGGGCTGTCAGCTTCCACATCCCATCGGCAGTGTCTGCATCACATGGTAGACGATTGCCTCGGGGCCAAAACAGAAATGGAGAGCTTTCCAGCTAATGATCCACTGGCATGAGAATAGACCACTGGCCAGAATGTGCCCAGTATGCTATTGAGTTGTTGGGCTGCCCTGCATCCATTGTGCTTTCAGAATGGGCATTCAGTGCTGCAGGAGGTTTCCTTACTGATCATAGAACGCGTCTGTCCACAGACTTGTTTGACTTTATTAAAAATGAATCAGTCCTGAATTACCAGCTATGAAGCCCCTGATACCAATGTCACTGATTAAGACTTTTTGGGATGTGAAATCTTTGCAGGACTTCGAGGCTGCCTAGCTTTGAGGTTGTTCAATCATTTCATCTGGAAGAATGTTTTTGGTATAGGTTTCATGGGCACAATTAACACCCAAAGACCAATTTTTCAGCACCTGTTTGACAGGTGCATATCATTGCAATTTTTTACAGCAAGGCCAATCTTGCTTTCATCAAGAGTACCTCTATAGGGTGATAGTGAGAAGGCTCCACCGACACCCAAAGACCAATTTTTACGCACCTGTTACTTCTATCCAAAGTCAAAGTGACACCAGAATGTATCCAAAAAATCTCTAATCTTGTTCCCAGTGCACTACATTGTGGCCTCATCATACACACTGGCTCCTTAGCTGTTGCTGAGCAAAATAAAGGCAGCTTGCAGGGAAAATGTCATTTTTGGGTTTTATAAATGCAATTTTTGCTGCAGCAGATTCTAGACATGGTACAGATCTGCCACTTTACAGGTCATTTTTATGCTTTCACTTTAAAAATCATAAAATCTCTGCTCATTTAAAAATGACATTTTTCTTGCATATAAACCTTCAAAATGGGCACTTTTGATTTTTGACGTTCGGGTCTCATTGACTTTAATGGGGTTTGTTTTTTGGGTCCAAACATTTGCAGTGTTAAAAGTTCTGATGCGAACCGAACAGGGGTCCGTTCGGCCCATCCCTATTACTAACCTTAAATAACAAGGATCTCCTATAGCCAGTCCAGTTGTGTGTCCCCATCAGGAATAAGTGTCTGCATAAAGCATCCCAACTCATCCCTATAAAACGGGGAAAACAAATTGGTGTCATAATTAACGTGACTGCTCAGTCCAAGCTGGTCATCATTCATATTTGTAAGTCTGGTAAAACTGTAGCTGCTAATCAGGCAAACAAACTACATGCCACTATACTCTTTAGTTCAAACTGGGAATTCAAAAGAGTTTTTAAGATCTCTGAAAAAAATGATGGATATGCAAGGAGGCTAAGACCCCTTTCACACTGAAGGCAGTTTTAAGGCGTTTTAGCACTATAAATAGTGCCTGTAAAGCACCTGAAAACTGCCTCCCACGCTTCGAGTGCTTTCACACTGAGGTGGTGCACTTACAGGACGTTACAAAAAGTCCTGCAAGCTGCATCTTTGGGGCAGTTTGGGAGCGCTGTATACAGCACTTATAAACCACCCCTGCCCATTGGAATGCATGGGCAGTGCTTTCGAAGCACCTGAAAAAGCACTTCAGAAGTGCCGCAACATTGGCTGTTCCAACCCTTTCTTTGGCCTCTAGCGGGGTTAAAACACCCTGCTAGTGGCCGAAAAGTGCTGCTAAAATTACGGTAAAGCTCCACTAAAACTAGCGGCACTTTACTGTTAACACAGCGTGGCCCCAGTGTAAAAGTGTCGTTAAGAATACTGAATGAGTCAATAGCTGGCATAGCATATTTTAAGATATTGACTTATCACAAGTAATGTACAGTATAATCAGCATTAGTAGGACTGCATATACTCAAAAGGAGGATCAATTCTGCATAATGGTTTTTATATAACTTATACAAATAATTAATCATATCTCAGTGGTTCATTTTGCGAATATTGCCAAGGTAAAAACATTATCACATCACGGCTAATATTAAAAAATGCTACATTTCTTGCACTTAAATAGACATCCAGAACAGTTTAAATGTATGAATGTGCTAAAAGCACTGAAATTATGCTCATATGAAATATTTAAAACCACAAATTGTATTATTAAACTGTTTCAAAAATGTAAATGGCTGAGACCATTTATGTATATAGTCCCACACGATATTACAAGAACCTAATTTTGTTAAACATGTTTAAAACAATAATTTATTCCTGTGTGGTCAATTACGTACCTCCTGGAGTTCACTTGTAAATGTCACCTTTTAGATGCATACAGAACAACCTCCTAAATATGCATGAAAGTGTAACAAGCCAAGCTTTCTTGTGTGCCCACAGGACATCACATTCCCATTCCGAGAGGTCACATAGCACAAAACACAGCTTAGAAATAGTCCTGATCCTGAATGCTGATCCTGCGTTATATTTCAACTGTCAGTTTTGAACAGAAAGTTTTCAACAAACTAATTGCCTGAAAGTAATATTCCTTTGAATAGGTCACACACATTTTACATGTAGCTTTGAAGACAGCAGCCATTGCTAAAGCAGAAATGGATTACTTTTAACATTGCAATGATAGTGAAAGATCAAAGGACTAAGACAATGGGAGTCCTTTCAATACTTATAAAATCGTTGGAATGATGTAGGCGGCTTGGGAAATGTTCCCAGATTTAACACTGAACAAATGTTATAAAGTGTTTGTAAATGTATCTCACAAGAAACATGTGTGCACAGTGTATATGATATAACAATTAGCTACCACATAGAAGTCAAAGACAAATCTTTTTGTAAATATAATTATCTCAAATATAGATTTTTTTTTTTAAAGGGGATTGAAAACAATGTGCTAACAATTTCTGATTCTCAAGCACAGAAAGAACATATTCTATTATATATTTGAAAAAGATTTCAGCTTTATTAAATAATCTCATATTGGAATGCTCAATACCTTTGATGCAAAAACATAACAACCAAAAATAATTTTCTTTATTATCCTCCTTCAGTGTAATTAACAAAGAATATGTTATTGATAGTGTTTGAGAATTACCCTTGTCTACCTGTCCAACCTAAAGCCTAGATGATATCCCTGCAGAAATAACCCCATGCAGCCTACCACAGGGGTAAAGTGCTTACCAGGGTGGCTACTGTATGTTTTGGTCCAACCTGAAGGGGCAGCATTCTTTTCTCCTGGCTAGGTTCAAATGCTGCATCCTTGATAAGGGCAGGCCGGTGAAAGTGTTGGGCTAGGGGTGGTACAGGGCAGTCTGGCTGTGTAGGAGTGCAGAAAGCAGAGCAGCTATATCAGTGAGAGAGGAGCCTGTACTGAGAAAGTGTGTTCTCAGTGGGCACCTTTGTCTCTTCTGTCCACAGTAAGCAACTATTGGAGGTAACAGAAAGCACAATTTTCCCCCCCTCATCAGCTGTTGTGACCCTGGGTCCTTTTGACAGGAGGTGCCGTTTTTTCAACACTGCTATTCTCAAGAAGTAGAATCATTGTTTAATAACATGGTTATTGTGAATAAGGTATCGTGAAACCACACAATACTTTTTGTGTCTGCTTTCTCAAGCTGTGAGATATCTCTGTTTTACTATTTATAAGGTAAAGGGGAAATTCTTTAGGGGTCAAGTCCCTCTGTCTGTCACACACTTTGTGGCAGAGCCTGACATGTAGAGGGAGGCCTCTTGTACAGCCTCGGCTCTGGGACCACTGATGTTGTGACAGTGGCTGCCAGAGTGCCTGTTGGATGTTCTGTCAGATGAGGCAGTGGGTAGCAGATGCGTTGCCAGAGACGGGTCAGATCAATGGAACAGCAGATGGCAGCAGAGACAGCAGACCCAGGATTGGGCAGACAGCAAGTGGCAGGTGCTTGACAGGCAGCTGGCAGGTAGCAGGTGCAAAAGGACAGACAGCACTCAGCAGGTGAAGGACCAGCAGGGACCAGGTAGCATGCAGAGCAGGACAGGTGAATAACTGGATGCATGGTCAGACGAACCAGGTCAGGAACAAACAGTAAGATACAGGAATGGACGGCAGGCAGAGAATGGTCAGGATACAAGCAGAGGTCAGCAAAGTAGAATCAGTCACATAAGCAGGAGGCCAAACAAATCCAGAGACAGGCCAAGGTGCACTTATATAGGCCACTTGGTGCCAGAATTAGCCAATGCATATACGCGTATATGCACTGCAAGATGAGCACCGTCTGCCCATCTTAGGTGGGCATTGGGAGTTAATGTGAGGAGGGGTCAAGAGTATGGAATAGTCCATGTCTGTAAATCTAAGGTGTAAAATTCTGCAGTATTGTATTAAATATGCTTACTTTTTTCCCCCTATATGAAAGGTGGTTTTTGCAGCTTGCTATGAACATTCCAGATAGTCTTTGCTGTATTTTAAAGGTTGGGGTTCACAAATGTCATGAGTGTAGATGTGATCCAGTATGTTAAGATGAGGGGAAGCTAAGAGTTCAAAGCCAAAGAAATTTAACTTGTCTCACTCTGGTAAGAATTTTTCTGCAGATTGCGCTGTGAAATTTTCTATAGACCCGAACAACGGAAGTGATAGTGTCAGAGAACTCACATAGCTAATGCCCGTCTCAGTGCAGCAGTGGCTAATTCCACTAACACCAATGCCCATGCGCGGTGTCCCAGACAGAGACGAGCGAGACCCAGAGTGAGCATGCGCACTGGCACATCCACATGCACCCACCAATCCTGGTGCATGGCGCCCTATATAAACAGAGTTTCCACGCCTTCTTCAGAGAGGTTCCTGTATCTCCAAGCTTCAGCCTGCTGCCTGCAGGCACCTGCACCCTTTCATTGCCCTAGCACTCCCTGTCTCCACTACCAGGGGTGTTTGGACCGGAACCATGCAAGAGGCCACCCTCTGCATTTTGGGCTCCGCTGTAAGGTACGTGACAGTACAATCCAGCCACATGGAGCCCGAAAGGGGGGCCTCACCTTTGGATGCTCCGTGCCAGCAGATTACAGCCCTTACCCGGGCAGTCCAGGGCCTACAAGATGTCTTTCGCCAACTTGAGCAAAGAGTAGAGTCACTATCTCCAAGCACCTCAACCCATCAGACAGCCTCAGCACCATTGCCTTCCATTCCAGTGGCCTCAGCATCAGCACCCACAGTAGTGGTGCCACCCCCAGAGCCTCAAGTCCCTACTCCTGAGAGGTTTTCGGGGGATCGTAGCAAGTTCAGTGCTTTCAAGAATGCCTGCCAGCTATACTTCCTGCTACAACCACGCACCTTCTCTTTGGAAAGTACTAAAGTGGGGTTTATCATCTCACTGCTCCAGGGGGAACCTCAAACCTGGGCTCACTGCTTAATGGAATAGGTCAGTCCTCTGTTGAACACTGTGGACTCTTTCCTGGATGAAATGGCCAAATTATATCATGACCCCCAGCGTACCACAACAGCGGAGGCCAGTCTCCATGCCCTTCAACAGGGTCGTAGGCCACTGGAGGACTATGTAACAGACTTTAGGCAGTGGAGTTCTGATACACAATGGAACGATGCCGCTCTACGCTACCAGTTCTGCCTAGGACTCTCTGAGGCACTTAAGGACGAGTTGGCTCGAGTTGGAATTCACAGTTCTTTGGAGGACCTGATCCAATTGTCCATCCAGATAGATCGTTGTTTAAGGGAGCGAAGATCTGAGAGGACCGGCCAATTTCATCCCATGTGAATGTTGCCCAAAGTACCTAGCAGTCCATCCACTCCTGCTCCCCCATTACCTGCTGCCATCTCAGAAGCTCTGGAGCCAATGAAGATAGGCCTGCTTCGCTCACTGCTGTCACCAGAAGAAAAACAGCGCCGACGCCAGAATAACCTCTGTCTCTATTGTGGAGAAGCCGGCCACTATGCAAACATGTGTCCAAACAAGATCCGTAAGTTTGACTCTTCTCTTCATGAACCTTGTGCCTTGTCTGTAACAAAATCTTCTCACATTGTTGTTCCTGTCTCACTACAGCTTCCAGAAGGGGCACTCCGGGTCCAGGCTATAATTTATTAATCGATCATGCCTTCGTCCTGCAAAACAACATTCCATTAAAACCCAAACAACAACGACTCTCCATTCGACTAGCTGATGGGCCAAACATCAAATCTGGGCCTATCACCCATGAAACCCAACCGCTGTCCGCTAACATACTGCCTGACCACCAAGAACTGTTATGCCTGGATGTCATCTCCTCACCATTGTTTCTGATCATTCTGGGGATGCCATGGTTGCAAGCCCATAACCCCCAAGTTAATTGGGTTACCGGCAAGGTGGTCTTTCAGTCTACCTATTGACTCCAGAATGTCTCAAGACGTCCCACCATGCGGTCCCAGTCATTGTCTGCTTAACATCTGTGTCTGAATCCCAAAAGCTTGTCCCATCTGTATACCATGACTTTCTGGACGTGTTTGACAAGCAGAAGGCAGATACTCTTCCCCCTCACCGGGTTTATGACTGCCCAATCGAACTATTGCCAGGGGCAGAAATTCCTTTTGGAAGGATCTTTCCTTTGTCGGAACCTGAACTCTTGGTCCTCAAAGAATATATTGATGAGAACCTCAGAAAGGGATTCATTTGACACTCCTCTTCTCTAGCTGGTGCAGGAATATTCTTTGTCGAGAAGAAAGATCATTCCCTCCGCCCATGTGTGGACTACGGGGGATTTAACCACTTCCCGACCGCCGCACGACTATACACGTCCTAAGTTTGAACGGGGATATCGTTGTTATGGCAGCAGCTAGCTGCCATAACCCCGGTATCCCCGTTTTCGTGCGGCGGCCGGCTTTCAGATAAAAGTGGTCCCTGCGGCGGATTCGCCACGAGATCACTTTTATCGGTGGTGGGAGAGGGCCCCCCCCTCCCGCCGCGATCCGGTGCCCTCCGCCGCTTACCGGAGCCATCGGTAGCGGCGGAGGCGATCGCGTTCTCTGCCGTTGTGTGTCAGGAGATGAGTGAGGCCAAGATGGCACTCACTCGTCTCCAAGATACTGCTGGGCGGAAGCGACGTCAAAACGTCACTTCCGTCCACGCCTCTTAAAGGCATATTTTTTTAAATGTCATTTTTCTAAATGACTTTTTTTTTTTATTGCATTTTAGTGTAAATATGAGATCTGAGGTCTTTTTGACCCCAGATCTCATATTTAAGAGGTCCTGCCATGCTTTTTTCTATTACAAGGGATGTTTACATTCCTTGTAATAGGAATAAAAGTGACACATTTTTTTTTTTTTAAACAGTGTAAAAATAAATAAAATATTTTAAAATAAATAATAAAAATAAAAAAAAAATTTTTTAAAACCCCCCTGTCCCGACGAGCTCGCGCGCAGAAGCGAACGCATACGCGAGTAGCGCCCGCATATGAAAACGGTGGTCAAACCACACATGTGAGGTATCGCCGCGACCGGTAGAGCGAGAGCAATAATTGTAGCCCTAGACCTCCTCTGTAGCGCAAAATATGCAACCTGTAGAATTTTTTTTGAGGGTAAAAGTTTGACGCCATTCCACGAGCGGGCGCAATTTTCAAGCATGACATGTTGGGTATCAATTTACTTGGCGTAACATTATATTTCACAATATTAAAAAAAATTGGGATAACTTTACTGTTGTTTTATTTTTTTATTCAAAAAAGTGAATTTTTTCCAAAAAAAGTGCGCTTATAAGACCGCTGAGCAAATACGGTGCAAAAAAAAGTATTGCAATGACCGCCATTGTATTCTCTAGGGTGTTAGAAGAAAAACCATATATAATGTTTGGGGGTTCTAAGTAATTTTCTAGCAGAAAAACCTGTTTTAAACATGTAAACACCTAAAATCCAAAACGAGGCTGGTCCTTAAGTGGTTAAATAAAATAACAGTCAAAAATCGTTACCCTCTCCCACTGATCCCAGAACTGTTCCAGAGACTCCGTTCAGCAAAAATATTTACAAAGCCGGATTTACGAGGTGCTTACAATTTAATCAGAATCTGTGAGGGGGATGAATGGAAGACAGCTTTCCGGACACATTTTGGCCACTTCGAGTACCTCGTTATGCCATTCAGACTTTGTAACGCACCAGCCACTTTTCAACATTTCGTAAACAATATCTTCAGAGACTCCCTAGGCTTTGGTCGTGATCATCTACTTGGATGACATTCTGATATTTTTGGCCTCTCTAGAATCACATCGTGACCATGTGAAGCAAGTTCTCCTCAGACTGAGACAGAATGGACTTTATGCTAAGGCCGAGAAATGTGAATTTGAATGCCAGACTATTCATTTCCTCGGCTTGGTAATATCAACTGGGGGTGTGGCAATGGATCCTCAGAAGGTCTCAGCCATAATGCCTTGGCCTCCCCCAACCGATAGAAAAGGAGTATGTTTTATCAGGTTTTCCAATTTCTACAGAAAATGTATCAAAAACTTCTCCAGTATCATAGCACCCATTACACACCTCACAAGGAAACAAAGCCTTTTTCAATGGACTGAAGCAGCTCAAGCTGCATTTGACAGGCTAAAGGGATTATTTACTTCCGCTCCAATACTAAAACATCCTGATGCCTTGTCTTATATCCTGGAGGTGGATGCATCTGAGAGTGCTGTGGGGGCCATCCTGTCCCAACGCCAAGGGCCTAAGTCTTTAATGAACCCCGTGGCGTTCTTTTCCAAAAAACTAAGCTTATCGGGAAAAAATTACGAGGTGGGGGACTGAGAACTCTTGGGAAAAAAATCCGCCTTGGAGGAGTGGCAGTACCTCCTGGAGGGAGCAGCACACCCAATACTGATCTTCATAGATCATAAAAATTTAGAATACCTCAGAACCGCCAAGCGCCTTAGGCCCACACAAGCAAGATGGGTCCTTTTATTTTCATGTTTTAATTTTCATATTACTTACCGGCCAGGCTCTAAGAATTTCCAGCCCGATGCATTATCTAGCATGTTCACAGAAGCCAAAGTTTCATCTCCACCAGATACTATCCTACAAGCTGAGAATTTTTTATTAACTCAACCTGATTTTGTGTCACAGATCTGCCAGGTATCCTGGACAGCATCCCTAGCCTCAGGTATGGACCTTCAAGAGAAAGATGGGATTTTCTGGCAAGGGAATAACATTTTTGTACCCCAAACCTTGCGCACCATCATCCTACAGGTCTGGCATGACTATCCTTTGGCAGGTCATTTTGGGGGTTACAAGACTATGGATTTTGTTCAAAGACACTTATGGAGGCCCAATCTAGCAAAGGATTGTAGGAATTACGTAAGTTCTTGCCTGACCTGCCTCAAGAATAAGAACAGTAAAAACAAACCTTGGGGACTATGAAGACCATTGCCCATCCCTGAAAGACCATGGGATAAGATCACAATGGACTTCATTGTCGAGCTTCCTCCCTCTGATGGATTTTCGTCCATCTTTGTGGTGGTTGATCGCCTTTCTAAAATGGCACATTTTATCCCTATGAAAGGGACTCCTTCAGCAACTGAGACTGCCAGGGTGTTCATTAAAGAAATTGTTATGCTCCACGGAATTCCCAGTGACATCCTTTCTGATCGTGGAGTACAGTTCACGTCAAAATTCTGGAAAGTACTATGTGAAGCACTGGGTATCAAACTCAGTTTTTCCTCAGCCTATCATCCCCAGACCAACAGGCAGACTGAATGTACTAACCAAATGTTGGAGCAGTACCCTCGTTGTTTTTCCTCTTTTACTCAGGAAGATTGGGCCTCATTAC
Organism: Aquarana catesbeiana; assembly: GCF_042186555.1. Classification (NCBI taxonomy): domain Eukaryota; kingdom Metazoa; phylum Chordata; class Amphibia; order Anura; family Ranidae; genus Aquarana; species Aquarana catesbeiana. The sequence continues at coordinate 354,765,130 of NC_133328.1, read as the reverse complement.
TGCCCCTGGCAGAGTTTGCATTCAATAACTCTACTCACTCTACCACAGATCAGTCACCCTTCTTCCCCAATTATGGGTTTCATCCCTCCTTTTTTGCCAACACTTGTACCAGACTCTCCTTTGCCAGCTGTCCAGGATAGGCTAAATTTCTTTGTCACCAACAATCAGGTGCTTAGAGAAACCATCTCTAAGGCACAGGACGATAATAAAAGATTCTTCGATAAGAGAAGAAGGGTGGAATTGGACTTAAAGGCTGGTGACCGTGTATGGCTTTCGACAGTAAACCTGAAACTGGCATGCCCTTCCAAGAAACTGGGACCCAGATACTTGGGACCCTTCCCAGTCAGGAGGAAGATTAATCCGGTGGCTTATGAACTCAAACTTCCTGACTCATTTAGGATCCACCCTGTTTTTCATGCCTGGCTACTGAAGCCCGACGTGACAAATCCCTTTCCCGAATTCAGTAGTAGGACCTCCGGAGGCTATAATGGTGGATGGGGAGGAAGAATTCAAAATTGAAGCCATCCTGGATTGTAGGAAACGACAAGGGCAGAATCAGTACCTAATCAAATTGAGAGGTTTTGGCCCAAAGAAAAATTCCTGGGAACCTGAGAGAAATCTCCATGCCCAAAGACTTATACAGGCCTTTCATCATTCCCACCCACAGAAAATGGCACAAATGGGCATCCGGAGGTTGCCCTTAAGGAGGGGGCAATGTCAGAGAACTCACATAGCTATCGCCCATCTCCATGCAGCAGTGGCTAATTCCCATTCCGCTAACGCCAATGCGCATGCGCGGTGTCCCAGACAGAGAAGTGCAAGACCCAGAGTGAGAATGCGCACTGGCGCATCCATACAAGAGTGCCGTTAGTGCGCACTGGCGCACACACACATGCACCCACCAATCCCGGTGCATGGCGCCCTATATAAACAGAGACTCTGCCAGATGCCAGTGCTGGATTGTCTTTAGCTTGTCCATGTGTTCCTGATTGCTGTTCTTACCTGCTGATCTTGTTCCTGAAAACCCGGCTTCCTTGACTTCTCTCCTGGATCACCCCTGCCTGTTTATCTGCCTCTGCCCAAGATACAGACCTTTGCTTGGATTTACGACTACGGCTCCTCTTCTTGACTGTGTACCTCGCTGCCAGCCCGTTGCCAACCTCTGCCTGTCCCTGACTACAAACCTGCCTCCTGATTGTGTACCTCACTGCCAGCCAGTTGCCAACCTTTGCCTGTTCCTGACGCTGGCTCCTGCTGAACAAACCTGGTGACCAGTTTCCATGCCTTCTTCAGAGAGGTTCCTGTATCTCCAAGCTTCAACCTTCTGCCTGCAGGCACCTGCACCCTTTCATTGCCCTAGCACTCCCTGTCTCCACTACCGTGCAAGAGGCCACCCTCAGCATTTCGGGCTCTGCTGTAAGGTACGTGAGAGGTAGATGCAGGTTCTGCAAATGATTGTAGCCAGTAAGGGTTTTCAAAGTGAAGGAATGGTCACATTTTTTAAATGATCTATTGCAAGAGAAATCCCAGTATGTAAGTAGCTTCAGCCTCCTGGATTTTATCTAGAAATGGTTTTAGCAGGAACCTTATTTGTGAAGACATTGGAGAATAAATTAATTTGTGTCCCATCAAATTTTAGGGCACCCTTAGATCATGACTGTTGCATGACCTCTTCTTTTCCTGGTGTAATAATGGATTCTACAAACCCTCCAAGGCAACCAAGCTAATGGTAAGGGTGGATATTTCTTCTTTGATTTCTGAGATGTCTTGTTTATATGCCGTCTCAATGCAAGTAGTAAAAGCCTTAAAGTCCACTGCAGTTGGAATTAAGGCCTTAATGTCTGATTTAGTAGGCAGTGCATGTATGAGGGCCCTAAAATACTGTCTGTATATACACACATACACAGATAAATACACACACACTCTTATAAATATATGGAAACGTATATATAAATATATTTAAAATGTATTAAAACATTTTTTAACCACTTGAGCTCTGGAAGGTTTTACCCCCTTCATGACTGTGCATTGTTTTTCTAATCAGTACTGTGCTACTTCAACTAATAATTGTGCGGTCAAATAACACTGTACCCAAATAACATTTTTATAATTTTTTTCTACACAATTAGAGCTTTATTTTGGTGGTATTTGATCAGCACTGAGGTTTTTTTTTACTTTTTGAGGTGTAAGCAAAAAAGACTAGGAGCAGTTCTCCAGTTCTTTGTGTGCAGTGTAGAGGCTTGTAGCAGCCCAGATGGAGCATGGAGGGAATTGTACCAGTGATAAAGGTAAACTTCTCCCCATCAGCTACTTTACCACATGGCTTGAAGTAGAGGACTCCCAGGCTGCCACCTCTGCTCCTTCCAAGTTTCAGTTGCTTGATCAGCCAGAATAGCCACCTGTGAGTGTGTGTGAAGGAAATTTCAGCCACACCCCCACCCCACCCACCACTTCTTCAGCCCAAGAAAATACAGCTGGGAGCCTCCGCCAGCTGCATGCCTCAATATGCTATATGCGGGGTACTAGAGAAACACTGAAACCAGGGTAGAAAGGCAGACCTTGCCGATCCAGTGACAGAGATGGTCACAGAGATGGGGGTGAATCCAAACACGCCCCCCTGAGCATGCCTATGGCTGTCTGCTGTGGTTAGTCCCTCTGTCTGGCGAGAAGGGAGAGGGACCCTGTCACAATCAGGTTTGGGCTATAGAGAAAAAAGAAACTGAGTTACTCTGTGGGGGGGTTGCTCCCAATTACAAAAAAAGCATACAAAAGCAATTGTTTATTGATTTCCATTGACCAATACTTATTCATTAAGCTTGCAGTTTTAGGGAGTGCATCTAACACTGCATGGGGAGAGACATGTATAGCTGCAGCTCTGCACAGCATTGATCCTTCCCATTATCTTGCACACTACAGAAGATTTAATCCTGCTCAAAAGCAGTACCTGAGTGTTCCCCTGTCTCTTGTACCCTTCATATCACCTCCAAAGTATGCCTATGTGATCTCTGGCCAGCTGGACAAGTACTGCTGAATGGACAAAGATGGTGCAAAACCACACTGGGAGATTCTGAGACTCAGGACTGCACTCCATCTCTATCTGACACTGTAAAATAATCTTTAAACTATTTCTTCTTTCCAGAATACTTTGACCATTAGACTATAATAATCTAGAATAGAGTGTTCTTTTATTCAGCATAAGTTACAAAAACTGATATAAAAAGTGAGCATGATCTACTACTTTAGGAAATTAAACACGAATATATGGTGTTATCTGTTAGTAACAGCAGCACACAATAAGGGTCACCATAACTTGCTTGACATGCATTAGACTTAATACACATAGCTAAAACACGAGGATAAGTAATGCATACTTAACATTATATGATTTGCTAGATCACATAATGCCATTATGCATGCAAAGAGTGAAGATTAAAATCTGAATTCTGATAAAGATGGTAGAGCACTGCATACTTTTCTACCTGGCAAACAAATGTAGAAAGGTATTGCCCATCAGGCATCTTTTCCAGGCAAGGATTTCTGTTTGAAAAGTATGAATGGAAATGTAATACTGTAAAATGAACACATTAACTATTTATTTTTATTTTTTTTAATGGCTTGTAAAAAGCATGCTGTGGAATAGGCTTGTAAAAAGCATGCTGCATTTTATTTACACAAAATGTCTTCTTCATTAATATGTCACACCACATAAAAAAGGACATTTATAGAGTGGATACTCATTAGATAAATCAATATGGCTTACCAAAGTTTAGCTAGTATACACATGTGTAAATATGACACTAAAGGGGCTATGTAACCTGAAGTGGGCTTGTGGCCATACTGGTGTTCAAAAGAAGTTCCAAAGTTTTACTAAAAAAAACAAAAAACAAAAACAAATCAACCACTTCCCTCTAAAAAAAAAAAAATAAAACAGTCTAAATTAAAGCACATCGGTTTGCATTTGCATTGCATTCTTCTATGTTGAGTTTGACAGCCCCAAGCTACCACAACACACTAGAAATGAACAGGGTTGTGAACAAAAACTAAACCATAGGAGGATAGTCTAGTGATGTGAACAGTCCAAGTCACTTGACTTGCTCTCCTGCACAGTATAAAGGAGTATAAAGAACTATAAAGGACTGAAAACAACAAAAAATATTTTTCTTTATAAATAAACACAATATAATGTTTAATACACAGAAAAACAGTATAAAACATTATTAAAATCAAACAATTCGTTAAAACTTTTCAAAGAGTCTAGCAAACATTTCAGAGCAGCACAGAGGGCTTCAAAACAACACTCAAAAACATAAAAAGACAGGGCATGAAGCCAAACACCAGTGTGACAGATGGGCAGAGCAACAAGAACACATTAAATATTCTTATGCTGAACTGCAATTCTATAAATATGGGAATAAATCTAGTAAATTACTGGCCAGATTAAGTAAGGGTTCCTACCACCCTACCCATATCATGACTCTAAAAGGCTGCTTTTATGCTGCCCTTTAGACCCATGACCTGATAGATCAGACTTTGGCATCTGCCTTTCTAGATAAGCTAAATCTTCCTAATATCACTTCTTCCAAACTAACTAACCTGAACGCATCCATAACACATAGGGAAGTCTTTGTGGTTATAAAAGGCCTAGCAAACAATAAAGCCCCAGGCCTGGATAGATACACATCAGAATTGTATACAATGACTAGGGATGATATTCTTTCTACACTGTCAGAGTATATAATGGGATCTGTTCCAGTGGTTCCTACCTGCCTACAGGGAGTCAGACATATACAAAACTGATTGCTAAAAAGGGAAAAGAATCTACTGAGCCTGGACCTTACCAACCCATCTCATTATTAAGGACCTGTTCACAACTGAGTGATTTTCTGCTTGAAACTTGTAGCTCTAAAATGCTCAACAAGCCAAATCCCACTCATTTCAAAGGCCCCTGTTAACATATTCTGTCACCTGAAGCAAAATGCCTGTCGCTCAAAAAAGTTAGCTAATTTAAGGCAGATTAGAAGCATTTTTGGCCCCATAGACCTCAAAAGAAACACCTGATTTGAGCATTTTACAAGCTTTTTATTGCACATATTCTGCTCAAACAGCAGCTCTCCACCCCTAATTTCTTCTCCCTCTACTCCCCCTAGTGATTTCTATTGGCTAAACAAAAACACCTGAAGCTATAAAATGCTTGTATTACGCTTATAAAATGCCTGTAATACTCTTCTAAAAATGCTCAAAAATTCTCAATAAAAATGCCAGTAAATCGTTACACTCAGGTGTGAATTCAGCCTTAATGTTGACATAAAGATAATGTTTAAAATCATTGCTTCACGACTTGCGGATATAATGTCATCTTTGTTCCTTCCAGCACAAGTGGGTTTTATTAAGCGCAGAACAGCCTCCTCCAACTTTCACAAAACTAGAACACCCTAGATCTCATACCTCCAGAAACTTTTCTTTTATAACGTTGGATACTGAGAAAGCTTTTGACAATGTAAACTTCTAATGGGTCTCTTTAGTTCTTCGAAGGCTAAGCTTCTAGGGGTTTATTTACACACTTTTATGGTAGTATGTATTCCTCTCCCATGGCTAGGTTGATGCCAGTGGAATACCTGTCAGACAACATTAAATTACATAAAGGTACCAGGCAGGGATGCCCAATTTCTCCCATTCTTTTCAATCTTATATTAAGACCACTCTCCAGATACTTAAAATGGCTCTACTTGGGATCAAAATAGGCTTTGAAGTGTTGCGAACAACACTTTTTGTAAATGGGGAAGTAGCGCGCTGCCACCTAGTGATCAAAATAAATAGTGTATAGCTGCTGCAATCACTAAATGTGTTCCCATATCCACAGTAAATGAATATAAAAATATGTGATTGGGGCTGCCTCAATGTCCAAAAATGGTAAAAACTGCAAAGTGACAATATATAATTAAAAATATAAACATTTCATATGGATAAAGTCAGGGGTCAAGTCCTGGGAAAAAAGTGTGGAAACTCACCCAAGATTCCACCCCCATCTCAAAAATAAATGTATCCCCATCCTTGCCCAGAATTATCCGCATTCCTTTCCACAATGTATCCCCATCCCCGCTCAGCATTATCCATCCCTCTCGACAATGTATCCCCATCCCCGCCCAGCATCATCCATCCCTCTCCATAATGTATCCCCATCCCTCGCCCAGCATCATTCATCCCTCTCCACAATGTATCCCCATCCCCGCCCAGAATCATCCATCCCTCCCCACAATGTATCCCCATCCCCACCCAGCATCATCCATCCCTCTCCATAATGTATCCCCATCCCCGCCCAGCATCATCCATCCCTCTCCACAATGTATCCCCATCCCCGCCCAGCATCATCCATCCCTCTCCACAATGTATCCCCATCCAGAATCCTGGAGAGGGATGGATGATGCTGGGCAGGGATGGGTATACAATGTGGAGAGGGATGGATGATGCTGGTCAGGGATGGGAATATATTGTGGAGAGGGATAGCTGATGCTGGGCAGGGATGGGGATACACTGTGGAGTGGGATGGATGATTCTGGATGGGGGTGGAGTTACATTGTGGAGAGGGATAGATGAGAGGGAAAGGAGGAAAATCAAGCATTCAGCGGTTGCAGGAGGAATATGGAAAGATCAATTCCTCTATATGCCGCTGCCCCCGCCACACCTCCTATCCAGGCACACAGGGGGGGCTGCTGCATGGGCAAGCACTAACTTTTTTTCCCGGTCTGGCAGGCGGCAACAGGTGATGGAATCGGGATCCATTGCATCTCCTTCCCTCTTCACACCATCATAGGACAGCTGGGTAGTTTCCGCTCCTTGCCTGCTGAACCAAAAAGGCAGGGTGAGCGATGCTGGCTGAAGGAGCAGCCCAGCTGCTTTCCCCACATGGATATGTGGCCCGGCGGGCACCCCTGAGCAGCGCTGGCCAGACACCTCTGCAATCTGTGGCACCCCACTGATAGCAGCCGCTTCCTGCTGGAGGGATGCAAACGCAGGACTCGACCCCTGGATAAAGTGCCAGTGCAAACTACTGTATATATCAGTGAACACGCATATAAGAAATAGTGCAAAAAAGTCCACTTAAAAAATGAGTAAGAATAATCTTCTTATAAATTGTGCAATTGAGAAAGTCTCTATTCAAGAAAGTGCTTCACAAAAAAAAACACACAGTGTTTCGCCAATTTCCAGCTTGTGCTCCTTTCACCAGGTGAAGTGCAAGTTCACCTTTATTTTAGATCCCAAAGGGTCAGCTAAACATGTAAGCAGATTGTCAGAACATTTGGGGTTAAAATAATTTATATATATATATATATATATATATATATATATATATATATATATATGCCTTTATATTGTATATTTTTCAAATGAACATTAGAGGAGCCATTTTGGCTCTAAAGTTGAATCAGAGTTCATAGCCCATGAATAGGCATTGTTGCAAAAGTTGCTTTATGTCTTGAGACTGTGTAAAAATACCAGTGTCCCAGGTTATATATCTTTTGTCTTTGACACTTATAGATAAGGGGAGTTGGTACAAACTTACACAGCCTGCAAAACGAAATAGTATTTTCAAGAACAAACCACGTAACAAAAATGGGCTTATCCACAAATGATATATTTTAAATAATAATGTTTCTTTTATACATCTTTACAATATATCCTTATTAGGTAACATTATATAAACCTGTTTTCTATGTATACCGTATTTATCGGCGTATAACACGCACTGGCGTATAACACGCACCCCAATTTAGGAGGGAAATTTAAGGAAAAAAAAACTTTTAGGAGGGAAGTTGAAGGGAAAAAAAACTTACATTTAAATGCCCATCATTGCAGCCTTCTCAGTGCAGCCTTGCCCCAGTGCAGCCATGTCAGTGCAGCCTTGTCAGTGCAGCCTTCCCCAGTGCAGCCTTGTCAGTGCAGCCTTGTCAGTGCAGCCTTCCCCAGTGCAGCCTTGTCAGTGCAGCCATGTCAGTGCAGCCATGTCAGTGCAGCCTTGCCCCAGTGCAGCCTTGCCCCAGTGCAGCCTTCGATCCCCTGTACCTGCTTCTTGGGCTTCAAAATCGCCGACCGCGATTTGAAAATGGCGCCGCCGGCGCCGAAATACACAGAGCCGGTCCTCGGCTCTTTCCGGCGGCTCTCGTTCACTTTCGGCTCCACTCGTAGTCCCGAGTAGGTTCGGATAGCTCCGCTCGGGACTACGAGTGGAGCCGAAAGTAAACGAGAGCCGCCGGAAAGAGCCGAGGACCGGCTCTGTGTATTTCGGCGCCGGCGGCGCCATTTTCAAATCGCGGTCGGCGATTTTGACATTTTGACAGCTCGGGATCGCAGGGGATCGGCGTATAACACGCACCTGCGACTTTCCCCTGATTTTAAGGGGAAAAAAGTGCGTGTTATACGCCGATAAATACGGTATATTATTATTAATAGGGTGCAAGTATGGTATCTTATTTAGGAAACTTTTCATGAATAACTGGTAGGCTTATCGTAAGAATTCTGACTACACTTTCATGGCATTTACAACCCCAGTTAATTGTGTGGGGTATGTTTTCTCATACACATATATTTTAAGAAGCGCTAGGATGGGGATATTGACACTTGATTGTCAACCATTAGACAATTAGTGATGTTTTGCTAAGCCAAGGTCATAAGGTCATATCAATCACATTTAAAGTAATTTCTGATCTAACACTGCCCCTAGGAGGCTAAAATTGGTAATTATTCAAAATGGCGTTGGTCTTGGTTGTCAAGGTAACATATAAACTCCAACGTCATATGACATCATCAGTTACATAGTAAAGAGACATACACCCACTTTTGGGGTGAGATAAAAAGGAGAGACAGATAGCTGGAAAAGGGAGCTATGGGAAGAGAGCTATGGGAAGATCTGGAGGAGCTCTGAGGATGACTGAACAGGTCTATCTCTAAGGTGGAAAGAAGTCTCTTTTGGGACTTGCTTCTCAAACTGACAGAATTCTTAAAGACCTGGAAAAGTATTAATCTTTCCAATGTATACCTTTTTAGGTAATTGAAGTTTGGTTGAGCATATTTTTGACTAACCCAATCCATTGTTAGTTCCAAAGGAGATATATATATATATATATTGTTATAACTCACAATACTGACTTCAAAGTTTTATAGTATGTGTTAAACCATTGATTCATTCTAAATCTAAAATATAAGCTTTGATCAAATTATCAAGCTGTGCACAATATAACAATTTTTGTTTGTGCATTTAAGAGTGTAATAAGAAGGTCTGTTGGTTTTGAGAAGAGATCACATCATAGTATTAAGGTAAATCATATTTGTTTACACAAGTCCGTGAAGTCACGGAAGGCTATTCACAAGTTACCAAGTTTAAAATATACAAGTATCATTTAAGTATTGAAATGTGGTATTTTGTTATAAGAAATTGAATAAGAGAACTGTGAATATTATCTGAACCATCATTTATCTTTGCTATGTAGAAGTATATCCATTTATTTTATCACGAAATATACCTGATATTATTTTGCACTGTATTTTAAGTTAATAAATATATATTTTTAAGCAACATCATTTGTATCACTTGTCTTCAAAATAGCACGGATAAACGAACTTGAATTTCTTTTTGGTATTGGTAGAAAATTGTAAATCTCCCAAATCAAAGATTTGCATATTTTCATGATTACAATACTATTTTATTATTTCAGTATAAACATTCTGACAAGATCAATCTGATGGACCAGATCCTGGTGCTGAGGTTCCTTTAAGAGCAAAAGAGTTCCATCTCCAAGATGGCTCCACACGGCTCACAAGCAGGTCATAGGCAATAGAATAGAAAAGAACAGCCTCCAATAGTGCAGTACCTGGGCTACTACCTTCAACAAACCGTGCCAAGCCATTTGATATTTTATTATTGCAGTTGATATTTTATCATTTTTACCTCTGACCCTCTATCAGACATGCATATAATACAATACATTTTTGTCACCTATTTTCTCTGCTTGGGACTCTGAATTAATTTTAGCAAGAGTGAGATGCTCCCACAAAACCCTTTTAGTATTACCTTCTGGACCCTGTCCTTATAGCTAGGGATAATACCATCTACCTAGGCATCAAAATAGGAAGGGAACCATCATTTTTATATTATCTGAATTATTCTTTAATTACAAAATTACTGAGTGAGTTGAAGGCATGGCTGAGCCTGCCCATCTCACTTTTTGGGAGATACCATCTGTTTAAAATGTTGAGCACACTTTTATACCAGCTCCAAACAATTGTACGTCGTCTTATAAAGCACAAAGGTATCCTAAAAGTGAATAAAACAGTGTCCTTATATATATGGCATAAAAAAGCCTTGAATAGCCATGACAAAGCTTTATCTCTTGAGAAGAAAAAAGGTGAGGGGGGAACCTATTAAATATTAGAGTTTACAATCTTGCTTGTTTTTTTGCACATAGGTCTGCATTGCATGTCACGGGCCTCTCATAATACTAATTTCACCTTGGAGTCAGAAATAGTACAGCCTTACAGTCTGGCGATTATTATCCACAGTTGATCAATGGCACTACCCAAAAACCTACAACAAGACTTACTGATCCTGGATACTACAATTGCTTGGAGAAAATATGTGTGCAAAATTTAAACTTTCCCTCTAAATATCCAGATATCTGCCTATTTATGCTAACCATATGTTTCCTCAAAGTATTCAACATGATGCCTTTTCTATTTGGAGATACAAAGGTCTCTGACAGGCCATATCCATATTTGATCTGGACTCTGGCAATCAGAAATCTTTTCAGGATGTAGTTAATGAATTTGAATTACCAAATCACATTTTTTTCTGATACTTACAATACATTGATTATGTAAAATCCTGTTGCTCGGACAAGGACAAAAGATTCCAGCTCTCCCTGATAGATCGTTTAATCGAAAAATGATCTTACTCTGGTGCTCAATGTGATCTGGAGAGAATCTCAATTCAAACTACTTTTTTTAGCTTTTGTTCCTTTCCTCTTGGCCAAAGACATTCCTCAGTCATATTCCTTTCTGATTGTGCCCATCAATTACCAACTTTTGGAACCACATGGTTAGCTTCATATATGAGGTTACAAACTATATTATCCCTACAGATCCATTTTTGTTATTATTTAGCTGCAGCACACCAGTTTCTCACCCTGCCATTGGTCAATCCGGGAGACTTCCACAATACCTGCAATTGACTTATTTTTGTCTACTGGTAGCTTTTACAGCTAAGTGAATATCCCCTAAGGTGGCAACAATTTCAGATTTAAAATAGGAGCTGAGAAACCTAATCGACAGAGAGAAGCTGGAATTGGAACTTCAGAACTTTATCCCAGCTAAACTCTTTCTCTTCAGATGGCATTCTTTCATGGACAATCTCAGAAGCCACTTTTTTATCTTCTTTCTGATATACAGTATGTAGTGGTATGCTAAAGCAACTCCTGCAATAGTTAAAGCAGATTGTCTACCTCTTTTCACCTTGAAGTCCTCTTGTCCACTCATCAGAGGTGTATGTATTGTATCCTGGTCCTATATATCAATGTAAACTCAGATTGCAGTTTCTAATTCCCAGTTGTTGTTCCTCTCTCTTTGAGTAATTGGTTATCTTTTCCAATTTTCTTCTACCGCCTCCCCTTCCATTCCCTCTATTTGCACATGGTAAATATGCATACTGTAAAAGTTTCTGTTTCATTTTGGGTTTCCTGTGGTTCACCACCCAAGTTCTCTTCTTGTTGGGTGTGGCCCCTGGGTTCCCTACAATCCACAACTCTGTTCTCTTACTTAAAAAGTATGATACAAATTTACAAATAATGAGAAAGTAGATTTCTATGTTACTAATGATCTTACTTTCATTTAGGTTACCGGAGAGTGTTGAGCTTGTTCTGTTTCCAACCATGCAGTGCAAAAGATTACTGTATGTACTATGTGCAATTCTTTTTGTAAAGCTCAAAAAGGAACAAACAATCAAAAACAATCATGCACAAAGGTAGAAAACCCAGTGTTAAACAGCCATTTTTAAGTGGTTAGATCCCACTAGTGCTGCATAGCATGGAAGTGTTTCAGTTTCTAGATAATAGATCCTTAGACATTGATACAGTCTTTAACAAACAGGAAACTAACCAGGTAGGAGATATTGAGAATGGCTTTAGAAAGATAGGACATCTAATGGAGAAAAAAATTAACGCATGGTGGGATATGTTAACACATGAGAAATATATCAAGGATAAGATAGTACCCAGGAGACTCCGCTGGGAGGTACCTATAAATGATGGTCTAGTAGATAAAGAATCTACTGATGAATGGTTCCATTTCTTCAATGAGAAGGGCTTAGAACTACTGGAATTTCTGAGAAAGAGAAAACAAAAGAAAATTAGGCTTTTGAACAAAACCATTGAAGAAATTAAAATTACTTTGGAACCTTCCAAAGAATTACCAGAGTTTATTGCGTTATCTAAACAATTGAATCGTGATATGGAACAAAAAGATAAAGAAACAGCTGCACGAAAAAGAAAGAAGTACCAGAGGGATATAAAGGATTTCAATGATGACCTTGTGTTTAAATGGCAAAACAAAATCGAAGAGGTAATCATAAATTCCAACAACAGCACCCCAATTAAAGAAGTAAAGATGATTTTGGGGTCAATATTGGAGTCGTATTTATACATGCATGATTTTTGCACAATTGTCACTTTGTTTTGCACTTGATTACTTATGTTTAGATATGGAGCACAGAGTTGCATCCTTGAATCAAGCAGTGCATTGCAGTTCTTTTGCTTAGATTGTGAGGAACTGTACTCCATCTATTCACCATTAATATTAATATTTTTGTAATATTTTTGTTATATTTTGCACGTAGTGGATTTTAGAAACATCAATGCATATTGTATGATTTATATATTTTGAGAAATATTTTTCACCATCAATACATGTTTTATTATTTTGGTCACAGTTTTACATGATGTGGTTTTAGGAACATTACGCACACTGTTTGATTTTTATATTCTCACTAGGAATAGTAACCAGCACTTAGCACTTTAATATAGTTTGGCTGCTTTGAAACAGGAGAAGGTAGTAGTCTACATTGAAGTGTAGTGTTCACATCGAAATTATATGTACACTGGTCTATGGTAACTATCTGTAGATACTTATTGGTTGTTACATTAATCTTAGGCATTGCGTGCACTGTGAACTTCAGGATTCAGATTCATGTTAATTTGAGAGGGTACCTTGGGTAACTAACTCTCTTTTGGCCAGGAACTTGGCAAAGTCTACAGTAGCCTGATTGGCATTGGGGTAGGCTGCTGGTGTATTGTGGTGCGGTGTAAAGGCATACCTGGTAAAAGTCTCTTCTTTAGGCGCACTGGGTTCAAACTTGCTTAAGGTTGGCAGTTCGTACCTGTTCGTTGCATACACCTTTGGAGTGAAGACTGGTGTTTGATGCTTGTATGAAGGCTGGGTACCTTGTGGTGTAGAAGGTTTGGTTGGAACTGGAAAGTCTGGAACTCTGTCAGATTTTTCTTGCTTGTAGCAGTGGGTTCCTGGGTCGTCTTGTTGCTGCTTTATTTGATGTGACTCACTGACGTTATGTTTGATTTCTTGTTGTGGGATGCTGCTTGGGTCCCAGTGCTGGTAGACATAATCTGACATGCGTTGTGAAGAATCTCGTTGGTCCTCTTCTAGACCAGGTATGCTACTGCCTAGTCTTGGCTCAACGTAGATGGCTGCTTCTAAAGCTTCTGCTTCTGCAATGGCGGCGTCAGCGTCTCTTTCTACTGCCAGCTTCTCCATGTTAGCTTCTAAGATAGCTTGCTGCAATTTCAGAGATGCTTCCTGCTGGGCTAGCTCTTCTTCCAGGCGTATTCTTTCCTTCTCACTCTCTTACTCCCATCTCACCTTTTCTGCATCAAGACGGGCCTTTTCTTTTTTCATCTGCAACTCTTGGTTTGCGAATGCGGCCCTGGCTTTTGCTGCTTCAGCTTTTGCGATAGCGATAGCTGCTGCATTTGTGACAGATGACTTAGATGGGCTTGCTCGTGAACGCGTTTTGTAAGAAGATGTTCCACTGTGAGACATGGCTGCGGGGAAGAAGCTGTCTTGCTGTATAGAGACCGCTCTAGTGTCATTGCTGCTTGACAGAGCGCATCTCTGTGTAGCGTGGCTGCTTGCTTCACCTGCCGTAGGCCTGTATCTTTAAGGCTCCTGACTGTATGGATACTGCGTAGCCTCAGGCTGTACAGACTTCCGAAGTTGGCTTATCTTCCCTTCGGAGGTCAGCTTAAAAATTTCACTGTTCTGTCTCAAGGAGCAGAAAGCTAAACCTTCTCATCCCAATAACTGTAGATGCCATATTTCTTTGATCTCAGTTTTATTAGAACAAGCCAGGTGAAACTACAAAATAACAGAAATAGACTTCAATAAGTACAATATTGCATACAATACAGCATACATTGCATAAACAACGATATACAGTACATGATGAGATAATAAAAACTTACCTTTTAAGTTCTCTAAGGGGTGATGGTGATAGATAGAGAAATACAGACTTGCTTCTTGCAATGTGTTGAAAAGAATGGTGGATGGTTGACTTCCTGTCTACCCAGAATTCCCTGCTTGCTGACAACTTCCTATTACACATACAACAATTAACAGAAACAGAACTGCAGCAATACCAAAAAAGAGCGCTAGATGGAGCCTGCACACCACATATGATTGTCTTAAGTAAATTACACATTTTGCATGTAAATTTAACAACACAGGTACAAATAAGGTACAAATAACCAGCAAGACATCTGGTGGACAGAACATTCTCAACCCCCCTCATCCCTATTCCTGCAATGATTTATCTATCATAGTGACTCTAATGGGGTCAGAGAAGATGGACTTATTCAGTCTCCAGTGCCTTTGACCAGATTTTGGGGATTGAAAGGGAATTGACATTATCACTATTGAGTGGTCTCTCCAGACATCTGCATACCCTGGGCATGTATTAGCTTGGCTATTTTGAGGCTTACTTTGGTCCGGCGGGTCAGTTGGGTTCTAGGTGGTTTCGATTTATCTAATCCCCGATCAAAGGCTACATTGGAGTCCCCACCAAAAATGACTGTGCCCTCCAAGATGGGGGATAGGGTGTCAAAAAGATGTCTAAAGAATGCCACTTGTCCTTTGTTGGGGGTGTAGTATGAGATTAGGGAGTATAGGTGACCCTCGATCGTTCCCTTAATTAAGATGAATCTTCCCTCCGGGTCTCTAGTGTATGAGAGCCAGTTAAATTTGCATGATTGTGAAAATAGGTTGGCTACCCCCTTAGTTTTATTTTCCGCGTTAGCTAGATAAAAATTAGGGAAGTGAGAGTGTAGGAACTTGGGACTGTACTGAGCCGGAAAATGGGTTTCTTAAAGCATGACTACATCCAATTTTGAAGATTTATCATTTTTAAAAATTTTCCTGCGTTTGAAAGGTGAACTTATGCCCTGAACGTTGTGAGTGGCTGCCTTTAGGGTGTTCTGCGTGGTGTTAGCCAGGAAACTAGAAGTGAGGAGCGCGAATGGATCTACCACCACTTACCTCAGGGATTCGTTTTCATTGGATGCATGTAGAGGGGCTTCCATGTTGGAGCATTTGATATCTAGTAAACTGCGTAGGCTAGGCGAGGTGATTTTCTGTAAGAGATAAAATAGTTAGGAGATGCTGAATAGGAGATAGAATAGGAAAGAGGAAGAAGAAGAAGACAGACAGTAAGAGAGGGGGTTTTCTCCCTAGGTGGGTATTTGGACCCCGGGGGGAGAAAAAGTCTCTTTGCAACATCTCAGAAGGAGAAGGAGAAGAAAAAGCAAAATATATCCGAACTAGCAAGGCTAGGATGTCCTATCCCCCGGAGACCATAAGGAGTCTAAGGGATAGGAGGAGGCACATGGGAGCCACCCCAAACCCAAACCAGGGTATCCTTTAAATGAGTTGCAGGGGTGTTGTTCAGAGTAGCAGGGGTTAACACCTTGCCTTTGTTCCAGTGCTCCTTCTGTGTGTTGAGGCTGTGTGGCTGCGGTGGCCATCTTGGCACACCCCACCTGGGTGAAGGCTTCGAAATCCGGCATCAGGTTACCCCTTACGGCCGGGTTTTGCATTCAGGGGTGTTCCTCGGTGGTTTGGGGGAACTAATCCCTTACTAAGGTTGGCCCTGGGTAGAGCTTGAAGGTGTTCTGTGTGCTGGTCTGGCATGGTGCGGAGCTTTGGGTTTAGACGGCCATCTTGAAACTCTTGCGTATGCACACTCCTGAAGAAGCAATTTTGGCTTTCTTATCCTTTTTAATGCAGTAGCAATTTTCAAGTAGTTATGTGATGAAAACGCTTGCTGGCATTTCCTTTTTCTTTAGACCAAGGGGTTTTCAGCCTTGTATGTATTATTTTTCAGTTAGACAGGCACTGGAGGGTTACAAGAGGAGGTCTTTTGTCCTGTATAGCAGAAGACTGATCTCTCTTGACATACTTAGTGGCCTTTGTGGGGTTACAAAGATAGTTTGTTTGTTTCGGCATTTCACAGTTGGTGCCAAAAAATAAGCAGGATAATGCAGGAATTTTGTATAATCAAGTGGTGGTGGACCACTCTGACGTACATATGTGGCTGCAACGTTCCAAGACAGATCAATATGAAAAAGGCAGGTGGGTCAATCTACGGCCTCAAGATAAAGTACTAGTGTGTTTGGTAGCTACTGTTTCCTGGGGGCTAGGCCTTCATGCTAACTTAGAGCCTCTTACCAAGTATCAGTTTGATGCGATGCTGTGGAAATGCTTGAAACAGATGGGTTTAGAGAATTTTAGGTTCTCCTCCCACTCCTTTAGGATAGGCACACTTCAGAGGCAGCCCAGAGGGGATTAACGGAATCAGCCATTAACCACTTAAGGACCAGCCTCGTTTTGGATTTTAGGTGTTTACATGTTTAAAACATGTTTTTCTGCTAGAAAATTACTTAGAACCCCCAAACATTATATATGTTTTTTTTTCTAACACCCTATAGAATAAAATGGTGGTCATTGCAATACTTTTTTTTGCACTGTATTTGCGCAGCGGTCCTAAAAGCGCACTTTTTTTGGAAAAAATGCACTTTTTTGAATAAAAAAATAAGACAACAGTAAAGTTAGCCCAATTTTTTTTATATTGTGAAATATAATGTTACGCCAAGTAAATTGATACCCAACATGTCACGCTTGAAAATTGCGCCCGCTCGTGGAATGGCGTCAAAATTTTACCCTCAAAGATCTCCATAGGCGACGTTTAAAAAATTCTACAGGTTGCATATTTTGTGGTACAGAGGAGGTCTAGGGCTAGAATTATTGCTCTCACTCTACCGGTCGCGGCGATACCTCACATGTGTGGTTTGACCACCATTTTCATATGCGGGCGCTATTCAAGTATGCGTTCGCTTCTGCGTGCGAGCTCGTCGGGACAGGGGGGTTTAAAAATTTTTTTTTTTATTTGTATTATTTATTTTACAATATTTTATTTATTTTACACTGTTTTTTTTTTAAAAAAAAATTGTCACTTTTATTCCTATTACAAGGAATGTAAACATCCCTTGTAATAGAAAAAAGCATGGCAGGACCTCTTAAATATGAGATCTGGAGTCAAAAAGACCTCAGATCTCATATTTACACTAAAATGCAATAAAAAAAAAAAAAGTCATTTAGAAAAATGACATTTGAAAAAATGTGCCTTTAAGAGGCGTGGGCGGAAGTGACGTATTGACTTCGCTTCCGCCCAGCAGTGTATTGGAGACGAGTGAGCGCCATCTTAGCCTCACTCGTCTCCAGACACACCACACAGAAGGACGCGATCGCCTCCGCCACTACCAACGGCTCCGGTAAGTGGCGGAGGGCACCGGATCGCGGCGGGAGGGGGGGGCCCCTCTCCCGCCTCAGATAAAAGTGATCTCGCGGCGAATCCGCCGCAGGGACCACTTTTATCTGACAGACGACCACCGCATGAAAACGGGGATATCGGGGTTATGGCAGCTAGCTGCTGTAAGAAACAAATAGCTCCACGCTTAGGCAAGAACTGCAGCCCCCCCAGCACAGAATAACACCTAATTGAAATTCCAAATAAAATGGAGTACCAAATTGGGGCGATCGGCGCTGTTCTACTGAGTCCAGTCTGATGTGCAAAAACTTGTATAGTGTAAAGAGTAAATAAATAAATAAAATGTTGTGTATATATAGGAATGGTGTGGGAAAAGCATTAATTGTGTATATGTAAAAAAAATGCCCACGGCTATATAAAGTGCAATGTGTGTTATCACATATATTCCAGCACTAAAATAGAAGTGATCCAAACAGAGCAAGGTGAATAAATGAATATGAGAAAAATAGTGATAAAAATACCAAAATTCTTAAAAAATTCCTAGGTGAAAAAAACTTGTGTTAATGTGTACATCAAAAGTGCTAAAACATATAAATAAAAAGCATATGTCCATACGTGCAAGTAATAGTGTTAAAAAGTAAATCATCAGTCCATAAAAAATGTCCCCAAAAGAAAGAATCCATAGAACATTCTTCTTAAAGTACAGTATTGAGTCTCTTCAATCACATAACAATACTCTTGATGGGATAAACACTTCCAGCCTTCCAAAGGACCCCCCTATATGCCCTCACTCACCGGAAGAATTCACCTCTGCAGGGGTATCAAGCCTGTAAACCGTGTCCCGCAGCAGTGGTCCGTGGTAACAGTCCTCCGTCCAGATCTCCTCTCCTGGTATCCAGATCACCTCCAGTCACTCCCCGACAGGAACATCCATATGTTTATGAAACAAAAATGAGCCCCATCTCGTGAATCCACAAAAAAACTCAGCTTTATTGTGACTTGGCCAAGCTGCTGCCATAACAACGATATCCCCGTTCAAAGTTTGGACGTACATCGTCGTGCGGCGGTCTTGAAGTGGTTAAGGAGATGGGGAGGTGGAAGTCTAAATATTTCAAGTTATATGTCAGACCTAACTTGTTTGTTTAATCTCCGTAGGTGCACAGCACACGGTTTGTATATTGGGCGCGTAAGAGAGCGGCTTAACGCATTTACTCAGCCAATGTGTCCCTGCAGCTGAAGCATTTTCAGTTGTTTTGGAAGGATGTAAGAGGCCTTCAGTGGTATCAAATTATTTTCACCTATCCAGGTTATACCAAATATGGCCCCCGCTTTTTATTTTGGTTGTTCATTTAGGGGGTAATGATTTAGGAAACATTAGAACCTTGGACTTGCTGTTCGTGATCAAGCGGGACCGCCATCGTTTTAGTATTACCTCCCCGACTACAACTATAGTCTTTTCTGACGTGGTCCCTCGTCTTTCTTGGCTGTCCTTGGGTCAGAGGAAGGTTATGGAAAAGATGAGGAAAAGGGTTAATAGGGCGCTTAGAAAAATAATGCCCCAGATTGGAGGGCTGTCCTATCGACACGTAGATCTTGAAGGTGGTATTCCAGGGTTGTATAGGCCAGATGGAGTTCACCGCTCAGATGTTGGTCTCGATATTTTTAATTTGGGCTTGCAGTATGGCATTGAGATAGCCGCGGCGGTGAGTGAGGGTCTGGTTATTTATATTTAAATATGTGGACTGCTGCTCGAGTTCTGAAAACTGAGCTGAAAATAAAGTGATATTTTGTTGAATTGATGATGTTATTGTGTTGATAATAAAAGAGTTTTAAATGATATGTGTTTTTAAACCAATAAAGGTACCGTAGCCAATTTTTGCCATGTCAGTGTTTTGTGTCTTACTTGATTGGTTGTATCTGGGGAAGAGTTGGGTTGGTGTGGCCTACAATATCATTTCCAGACTACCTATCATGTGTTTGGAGGCCCTGGAGTACCAGAACAGTAGAAACACCTATAAAATGAACATTTTGCAAAGAAAACATCCCTAACCATTTTCTAAAAAGCACCTGGACTTTTTCTACTAAAGCACCTGGACCAGATGGCTTGCACCTGTGTGTTGAGCTATGTTACTTCAAAGACATTGTTTCCAATTTTTAGAGACTCTTTAATGACTGGCAAAGTACTTCTTGATTGGTGTAAGGTCAGTGAAGTGCCCATAATTAAAATAGGGATCAAAGTCTTTACCAAGTAACTACAGACCAATTCGTTTAACTACTATAGTCAGGAAGATACTTGAGAGTTAATTTATTAAAAGACCACATACAGGAGTTTTTGCTAGAAAACAATATTTTAGGCAATATTCAGCATGTAAAATTTAAGTAAGCCCTTCCACGCTATGGCAAAAAAATCACCAACTCAGAAAATACTTGTCAATGAATATCAATAAGTGTATCATTCAGCTGCTATATTTAAAAACCCTCAAAACAAATATAACTCAATGTACTATATACAGTGCTGAAATGTCACAATATGTGCCAACAATCCTGAAAATCCTTAAAATGTAAGAACTTCATACAAATGTGAGACTAAATTTCACAGTAAATGTATGAAAAGCTTCAATCATATTCAATACAAAATCATAAAAGATCCCAATAAATCAAAACATTTCCACCACCACTTGAATCTTACAACACTTTAAAATCCCACAATGTGTTCCCTTCACCACACTTAGGAAATGTACTTACCAGAAATGCATGCCAATCCTATAACAGATTAGGCAAACACAGCTTGAGTGATCCTAGTAAAGATGGTGTTCACATTAGCTTTTTCCTTTAAGTGATAAGTTCACCTTGTGTAACATGTTACATGTGACACCCATATTCTGGGTGTCACATGTAACATGTTACAAATCCACTGGCCCCCGTACCTCCCTGACTCCCAGATGTCACAGACGGCAGGGGATCTTCTCCTTCTGCTCTCTGTCAGAATTTGCAAAGAATGTGGCCGTGCTGAGCTCCACCTGCCACGTCCCTCATTCACAGAGTTCTGTGAAAACTACAAGGTTCGGCAGATTTTGTGGCTGTCGGCTTGTAGTTCTCAACAGAGGTGGCCCTTCCATTAAGGGCGCACGGGCACCGCCCCCCCATCCATAGGTCTGGCCCCCCCATGCAGGATGCTGGACGCATGCATTCCAATGAGGGGGGGTGTTTTTTTTTTTGAAGCACGTGATTAGAGCCAGAGGCTCTTATAGGCTTCAAAATAGGGTGGGCTCAGGGCGCAGAGCACTGTGAACCAAGCCCACCCAGATATATTACAATAGTGAATGAATATTCACTATTGAAACACTGATCCTCCTCCTGGCCAATCAGGAAGTGGGTCCTGAGACTCGTCACCTGAATTGCCTAGGAGGTGAAGGGAGGAGATGCACAATAGAACCCGTCATGATGCAGAGGAGGAGAAGACCAGATGGAAGCCGTAAGCTGCTGCCCATCCACAACCTAGATGGGGCAAGTGCGAGGCTGGATGACCGACCGACACTGACCAACACTGCCTGCGGGGGGATGCTTGACTGACAGCAGGGGGGGTGCCGCCGGCCGAGCGATCAATCCGGGGGGGTGGTTGTTTTCTGCCCCCCCCAAAAAAAACACCTGGTTCTCAGCGAACACTACCACAGCGCTGTTGAGCACTGTGATAGTTCATTGAGACTTCCTGTTAATGTGTGACTGCTTGACCGTATGATGTACAGCTAAACAGCTTAAACGCAGACCCTGCAAGAGCTTTGCATCTACAGATCATGGGTTCAATGATTTTCAGGCTCCCAGTAAAAAGTAATAAATGAACAATTTTTTTACCTGCAAAAAGTGAACTTTTTTTAAAAGTGAACTTATCTTTTAACTCTCCACTGTCGGCTCCTCATTCACCAGATTGACATATTAAAGAATTTACATAGAGTGAAATTTTCTAAACAATTAAATTAGACACAATCAAAATATACTCATATTGATATAGCAGATAGATATAGATAAATCAATTTTTAGATAGATAAAAATCACACATCCCAAGTGTATCACTGGATCGATAGCAAGAGTAATCCACCAGCCGACATGTGTGAGGCTTTTTCAATGCTTGGACACTGCATTTTGTGTATCACAATGATCAGCCAACATTGTATCAAAAACAGTGTACTGTAATGCTTGGCTCTGCACAAGTGGTCAGGGAATATAGATTAGTGTAGCACCACCTATAGTGGTCCCTGTTCCTATAAGCCAAGCATATCTAAACTATTGGTCCATGGCTGCCCTCAGGAACACTGTTGCTGGCTGCACTTGCTTTGGGGACACTGTACTGATGTTATGATGACCAGGGACACTGTTGATGACTGCACTGATCTGGTGACATTGCCACTGGTGTGGCACCAATCAGGAACACGGTTGATGGCTTGCACTGGTCTAGTGACACTGAGACTGGTATGACGATAATCGGGGACACTATTAACAGTTGCACTGGACTGCCAACACTGGCAGTGCTGTGGACAGCAGTTGAGAACAATGTTGCTGATTTATACTGGTCTGGCAACACTGGGAGTGGTATAGCAGTGATCTAGAACACTATTAGTGACTGAACTGGTCTGGTGATACCTGGACTGGTATGGCAGCGATCAAGAACACTCTTTTGCTGGCTTACACTGGTCTAATGAAAATGGTACTGGTGTGGTTGTGATCAGGAACACTGTTGCTGGCTTACAGTGGTCTGGTGACACTGGGATTGCTGTGGTGGTAATTAGGGACACTGTTGATGGTTACACTGGCTTTGGTGACACTAGCACTGAAGTGACAGTGGTCAGAAACACTGTTGCTGGCTTACACTGGTCTGGTGACACTGTGACTGTTGTGGCAGTAATCGGGAACTTCATTGCTGGCTTACAGTGGTCTGGTGACACTGCGACTGGTGTGGCAGTGATCAGAAACACTGTTGCTGGCTGCACTGGTCTGGTGACACTGGAACTAGTATGGGGGCAATCAAGAACACTGTTGCTAGCTGCATGTGTGATAGAAATCAGGAAAACTATTGCTGTCTTACACTGGTCTAGTGACATGGTTCGCACCAGTCTTACTTCACCTTTGGGTGACAAAATTCTTGCTGCTCAGGTCGATTCTCCTCCTGAGAAACCTTGTGACCACTGCTTTGTCCCAGAGTGTCTCTGTACTGCCGTGCTCCAGACTTACCATTCTCCCAAGGCAGCTGGCCACCCAGGTAAGAATCAACTCATCTGGGCCATTTCCCAACGATTCTGGTGGCCTAGTCTACGTGTTGATGTAACTGCCTTCGTAGCTGCCTGTTCCGTGTGTGCTCAGAGTAAGACTCCATGACACCTTCCAGTGGACCTCCTACAACCCATACCCAATGGAAAGGGGCCTTGGACCCACCTGTCTATGGATTTTATTGCCCAACTCCCATGGCAACACAGTTATCACTTATGGTGGTTGACCGGTTCTCAAAGATGTGTCATTGTATTCCACTTAAGAAGTTGCCCACTTCTAAGGAACTGGCTTCCATTTTTGCTTGGGAGATCTTTCCTTACATGGGCTACTAAAGGTGATTGTCTCGGACAGGGGTAGTCAGTTTGTATCCCGGTTCTGGTGAGCCTTTTGTGCACAGCTGGGAATTCAGCTTGCTTTCTCCTCTGCGTATCACCCGCAGTCTAATGGGGCCGCAGAATGAGCCAATCAGTCCTTGGAGCAATTCCTATGTTGCTATATTTTTGACCATCACAACAACTGGTCAGACCTATTACCATGGGCAGAGTTTGCTCACAACAGTGCCTTGAATTCTGCTTCCCGATTGTCTCAGTTTATGGCGAATTATGGTTTCTAACCTTCCATGTTGCCTGACTCGTTTGTTCCGCAGAGTACTCCTGTGCTAGTGGAGCATCTCCGTGGTCTTCGTTCCACTTGGGCACAAGTCCAGGAGGCTTTGCGTCATGCTGATAGGTACAAACTGCATGCTGACCGCAGACGCCTGTCTGCGCCTTCCTACCAGGTTGGCCAAGGACAGGGTCTGGCTGTCATCTCGCAACCTCTGACTTCCAGTTTCCTCACTGAAGTTCGCACCTTGGTTTATTGGGCTTTTACGTATCCTTTGCAGGACTAACCTAGTGGCTTACGCGTTGGACCTTCCTCCTAGCATGCGCATCTCAAATGTGTTTCATGTCTCCTTATTGAAACCATTGGTCTGCAATCACTTTACCACCTTGACACAACGTCCTCACCCTATACAGGTTGAGAACCATGAGGAGTATGAGGTACAATCCATTGTTGACTCCCGTAGGTTCTGTGGGTGCATACAGTACCTGGTGCATTGGAAGGGGTAAGGTCCGGAGGAACGCTCCTGGGTCTCATCCTTGGACATACTTGCTCCTGCCCCCCTCCGTGATTTCCATAGATGTTTTCCCCTCAAGCCTGGTGGTCCTCCGAGGGGGAGGGGTCATTGAGGAGGGGGGTACTGTCAGGGCTGGCTCAGCTGTCAGCTAATTGCCAGCTCTCATCTCTCTCTACAGTTAACCATCTGTTGTGGATCTGCTCGTCAGTCCTGCCTACTTAAAGATCTCCAGCTCACTTCATTCCTGTCTTCGCCTTGGTCACATCACAAAAAAACATCTCCTGCGTTCCTGTTTAAAGACTGGCTTTGCTGACATCCCTTCTGGCTCATTTTCCTGCTTTCTGTTCCTCTACTTGGATCCCTGACTTCTGGCCTGGCTGAGTACCCAATCTGGTTACTGAACTCTGGCTTGGCTGATTACCAGATCTGGTTACTGAAGTCTGGCTTGGCTGACTACCCGATCCGGTTACTGGACTCTGGCTATGCTTGGACAACGCTTACTCTATTTACCTTTTTATTTTTATTAATAAACAAGTGTAATTTTACTGTACTTCTGTCTCAGTCTGGTTCATGGTTTCTGACAGCATGGCAGGGAAAGAGCAAGTGCATGCAGACAGCAGCAACGACGAAAGCCTGTAGCCATGAATGTCCCGATCCCGGAGGAGATTTAAGGCCTCAAATATGTCCTTTATAGAGATGGTGGAGATGGTGGACATCTTGAAGAGGGCCGACTATGAGCATGGACCTTACCCAAACCCAAATGCCAGAAAGGCCGAGATCATGGCTAAAGTTGTGAGAAGTCTGCACAGGAATTTTGGGGTACGACGATCCAAGGATCAATTGAGGAAATGCTGGTCAGACCTGAAATTGAGGGAGCAGGATCAGGACAGAAAGATCAAGAGAGTTCTTCAAAAATAAGTATTTGTCATGTGTTCCTATTATTATTATTATTACTTGCATGCTGCTCCATGTGCTTTTCTTTACTGTTGTACAGTTTAAAATGGGAAGTTT
Organism: Aquarana catesbeiana; assembly: GCF_042186555.1. Classification (NCBI taxonomy): domain Eukaryota; kingdom Metazoa; phylum Chordata; class Amphibia; order Anura; family Ranidae; genus Aquarana; species Aquarana catesbeiana. The sequence continues at coordinate 354,739,865 of NC_133328.1, read as the reverse complement.
CAGGTTCATGGGCACAGTAATCGTTCATAGTAAACATCGTTCATTCGCCCACTAATACAATGTTTTTGGCAGATCCAGGTCAACTACATTTGTTCAGGCATATTTGCATTAAAAGAAGTTTTTGACATTTTTGTCTAGATGGGTTTGTACTAGAATGAAATGCAAACTTGATTCAAATTTGATTGTAAGGAGAGGACTCTGAGCAGTTGTTTACACATCTGGATGCAGGAGCACTAGTGTGGGACACCAGAACAAACTTTTTAGGGTGTCCCACACAGGTGCTCCAGTGGATACTAGGGGTTTCTCCATGTGTGAAAATTGTACAAAAAGGTGAGTATTCCAGCTTTATAAAGGGAAAAAATAATGTCTTCAGCTTGGAACTCTGCCAAAAAAGACAATTGTATGACACTTCCAAGCAATGTTTCATATTACTATTTATGGCCTTAAATATCTGTGTGCTAAGTATACCTTTTTTTATTCACATAGAGGAGAAAAGACTCGGGACATCTGAGGACACCAGGGACCCCCCACCTCCTAAAGAAAAGCAAATCCCCACACCACAGCCAGAAGATGTGAAGGAAGGAGAGGTTTATGAAGTGGGTGAAATCGTGACCACAACAGGTGAGTGTTTGAGACCACAGCTTCAGGTAATAGATGGGTGCCTGCATATTTATAATACATGGTGTGTTTTTTTTTATTCTAAGTGATGTGGATGTTGTGGAAGAAGATTCTCATTTCACAAATGCAAGTGCACACGTCCTCATTGGGGAGATTGTGGTGTGCAATCGTGATTTACAAAACATCAAGGAAGACATCAATGATGTTTAAAAAAAACCTCTAAAACATCATAGATGTTGTAGGCAGAATCTAAAACACCCCAACATTCTTGTAGTTTGTTTGTATTTTTATTATTTTCACACATTTTAAATATTTTTTAGAAAGCCAAATTTTGAAGATGCACACAGTGTTTTAATATGTGCTATCTGCCATCACGGGATATCAAGGTATGCGCTTTGGGGTGCAACCCCTTCCTCGTAGATGAAAGGAACCAGAAACACGTCCATTGATCCCCCATGATGGGAGCTAGCACATGTTGACATTAGGCATGGGATCGGGAGGGAAATCCCCATTTTGACTCTCAATTTGTGTGCATCCTCAAAATTTGGCTTTCACAGGGATAACATCACCCCATCTGATGAAGGCAGTATCAACACAGTTTGGACATACTCATGTCTGATATTGCCTTCACTTTGTCAAAGTTGAACTTTGTAAGTTCCTGAGTTGTGTATTGTTTTATGGTTTTAAACATGCCTGTTTTAACACAAAAAAGGCTATTTGTACTGTCAAAAACAAAAATGTTATTACTAAAATATGTTGGTTTGTTCAGAAAACCTTTTCTAACGCACATGTAATGTGCACAGAGTAAAAAGTTTTCTACTCAACAATGTGTGGCTTCTTCTTTCAATGCTCAATATAATTTTTTGGACTCGGTGTTGGTGTTTACACTGAAATGGGAGTTATTTACTAAAGGAAAATCCACTTTGCACTACAAGTGCACTTTCAGTGCAGGTTCAAGTGCACTTTTGCAGTGCACTTGAAGTGCAAAGTGGATTTTCCTTTAGTAAATAACTCACACAGTGCTTTATAATTTGCCACAAGCATGCCATTTTCGTGACTCAGCAAAATTCATTCATGGTGCTGAAAATTATGTATATTTTTAACAGTAATACATTACATACATTAACAACAAAAACAAGGTGTGTGTGTAGCAGACCCATAACATAATAATAGTTCGCTGAAGAAGAGATTGTCACCTCATGTATCAAATAAATTACGTTTGCACTAGTGAAAACCTAAGAAAATGCCCCCTAAATGAAAGCCCATTGGATAACCTAGGAGTCAGCTAAAAGAAACACAAGCAGTAAATCAAAGGAAATCTTATTTCAGTTTAACTAAAAAAATGTATTTTTAAAATGTTTAATGAAGTTTTTCTGGCATATCAATGGCCCCCCTACCCGCAAAATACTCCATATATTTGATACAGACCTCTCAGGCGCTTTGGGGGGCAAGCCAGGATGGCCACCTTAAGCACCATCAGGGTTTGTTCGTTAAGTCCGGCCTCAGGCCCAACTGAGGCAACATAGTTAATTGAATTTCTCCTTAAATAGTTGTGGAGAATGCAGCATGCAAGGTATATATGGTTAAGTTTATATTCCGCCATGTTGATTGCCGTAAGGAATAGGCGGAACTGGCTGGCCATTATCCCGAAAGCATTCTCAACCACTCTTCTAGCTCTGGCCAGCCAGTAGTTAAAAACACTTTGGTCCGGGTTAAGGCCCTCATCAGGAACGGCCGCATCAGGTGATCACCCAGCCCAAACGCTTCAACAGCGACAAAGATAAACAGGAATCCTTCCACGTTCTCTTCAGCAGGTGGCAATCCCAAGCCACGATTCTGGAGCCGTGTGTAGAACTCTGTCTGGGCGATGACTCCACCATCTGACATCCGGCCATTCTTCTCCACGTCCACAGAAACTCATATGTCGCAGACACCACCGCAAACATCACAATACTATTAAACCCCTTGTAATTATAATAGTATGACCCCGAATTGGGGCGTGGCACGATGTGGATGTGTTTTCCATCAATTGCCCCTCCGCAGTTGGGAAAGTCCCACTGCTGGGCAAATTGGGAAGCCACAGTCTGCCATTCCTGTGGCGTTGAAGAAAACTGTGGAGTCAAAAGAGAAAAAAGAACTTAATAATTTTGCACATAAACATTCTTGGCCAACATCAGTATAACATTTATTTTAAGGAGTATTTAAAGACAAAAATATAAGGTCCACTTATCAGATTTCTCACCCTCTCTGATGGGCCATTGTAAGAAATTGAGGGGGGGTATGTTTTGGACAGGTAATCCTCTCCACTTCATTGAGAGCTGAATGAATAAATAATGTGTGTTACTTTGGCCAGCCCCTCCTTAGATACACTATTGGCAACCCACTGGACAGGTAAGAAGTGTCATAATACAAAAATATAAATACACACTGTACAAATTGAAGCACTTTTTTACATTCTGCAATTACCTATCAAGATAATAGGAGAACAAAGCTTTAAACAGTACAATTTGAAAGTATTCTAGCAGGCCCTTTCACTACATGCTTTGGGGAATTCATACAGAAATCTGACCACAAAAGAGGTAGGTATAGTGGGTATGGGTATGGCAAAGTCAGCAGATGACTGGTGACAGAGGATTGGTACCAGTTGACTTAGCGGTTGGGGGGGAGGGAGGTTCCAAATGATTTTGGGACCCCCAAAAAAAGCCTCTGGCACTCTGCATGAATTTAAGCACACAAATAACATTTGTACCCTTTTTAGGGGGTGTTTAGGATAAAGCACTACTATGGAGCTGACAAAATATATTGTTAAGTGACTAGGCTAGGCGTGCATGGGCCAAGGATAGCATGCTGGGGAGGTTAGTGAAGGCAAATATGCATGAAGAACAAAAAAGGAAGTTTAAAAAAATCCAACATGCATGAGAACAAAGGGGACATTCACAGCATATTACAATCATGGTAATTATGGAATGATGAAAGAAATACAATACATTAGCAAACATTAAAGACATAGAATGTGATGTTAAAGGAGAAAACTTATCCTAATATAGTCCTTCTGCAGGACCTGAATGATGGCAGAACAGGTCTCTGGAATAATGATCCCCAGAGCCTGGGGTTAGATGCCTGTCGAGAACTTGATGTCCTGCAGACTTCTCCCTGTCACCAAGTACTGCAATGTGGCGACTTGCCTCTGCTCGGGAGTGATGGCTTGCCGCATGCAGGTGTCCTGCCTGCTAATATAAGGGGACAGCAAAGCCAACAAACGGTAAAAAACGGGGTCCGTCATCCGGAGATAATTCCTGAAATCATCAGGATTATTCTCACGGATCTCCCGCAACAAAGGCATATGAGAGAATTGGTCACACTGGAGTAACCATTTCTTCGTCCATGAACTCCTCCCCGCCCTGTTAATGAACTGGGCTTGGGTAAGAACCCCAACACCAAGCCCCTGCCCAGCATGAACTCTACGATGAGTATGTACAACATGGCTTCAAAACGGTAGGCTGGTCAGATCAAACTAACAGAACGGGCTGAAAATCAAAAAGGCCTGAGAAGAGCGATCTGAAAATCAGAAACAAGCGGACAAGAACGCACTGAAAATCAAATACTTACTATAAAATATGCACTGAAAAACAAATGCGAACTGACTACACGCACTGAAAACCAGATTCAAACCCACAAGCACAAGCTGAAGAGCAGTAACGATCGGAAAAGCACAAGGCTGAAAAGCGCGAATCGTCTCTCACCAAACGTCTACTAACAAAAGATTAGCAGAAGGAGCCCAAAGGGTGGCTCACTGGCAATTGAACTTCCCTTTTCTAGTGCCATCGTACATGTTGTATGTCACCGCGTTCTTGACGTTTGGAATTACCAACAAGATTTGTGTGACCGTGTGTATGCAAGACAAGTTTGAGCCAGCATCCGTCAGAAAAAAAACATGGATCTTGTTGGAATGTGCGATCGTGTGTATGCGACATTGAAGGTGAAGTGTGGGAATGGAAAAAAATAAACATACATACTCAACTTATTGCTGCCACATCAGTCTAATGCTGCTGTCCCCTGGCATCTCTAAACCAAAGAACAGAATGATCACATGACACCGATCATTCAGTTCTCAGTTAGCTTAGAGTTGAGAGCATTAACTGTCAGTCACCTCTCTCTGCTCTGCCACATTAGCACTCCCTGGAGAATCAGACTGGGGAGAAGGAAGGAGCAGCTTGCTCAGGCACTCAGTTGCTCACTGAAGGGCTGAACCAGGCATCTGGATGGATCCCGACATTACTGAAGGATTCTTCCAGAGCCTGGAGCTGCTCTGTGACCAACAGCAGACTTTAGTAGACTCCTGTGACCCAGAAGAGAAGTTTGGCAAAAAAAAAAAAGCTTTGACCGTGCCAGGCTGGCATTTGTTAAAATGAACCAGTCCTGAATCAGCGATAACTACCAAGTTGCAAATGCTGCAGAATACATTTTTTGAGGATTCTGGCTTCCCAAGCACAGTACAGCCTAAGCCTCTCTTTTCATTACTGCAGGCCTGAAATAAATCCTACCTCTGGCCACCATTACTACATTCTACTTTTGCAGGCATGGCACCGTTAGCATCTCATACTGAGCCCATTGCTGTTGTCCATTTTAATGGCCCTTTTAATTTGGCACAACCAATTTTATGCAGATGTTTCACAGTTGCAAAGAATGAAATTTATGCACAGGTAACATCCTATGCTGTGCATAAATATTTATGTGTTTTTACATCAATAACATCCCTAACCCAATTTTTCAACAGTGGTTTTAATTTGTAGGCACACAGTATCCTGTGCTCTGCAAGGATAATTGTATTGCTTAATGGTGTGTTGACGTCAAAAACCAGAGGCCTAACTAAAACCTTCAGGGCCCGGTGCAACAAACCATGAAGCCCCCTCCCATTTGGATCAGTGGCAGTGGTGGTGGGGAGATGGGATCAGTGGCAGAGGTGGTGTGGGGATGGGATCAGTGGCAGTGGTAGTGGTGAGGGGGGTGGAATCAGTCCACTGATGGTGGTGGGGGATGGGATCAGTTGCAATGATGGTGGTGGGGGGGAAGGGAACATTTTACTAAGGGTATTGGGAGGGGTGAGATCAGAGCAGCGGTGGTATGTGGATGGGATGAGTCCACTTAGGGTGGTGGGGGAGATGGGATCAGTGGCAGCAATGGTGGTGATGGGGGGTTGAGATCAGTGGCAATAGTGGTGGTTATAGGGATAACATCAATGGCAATAGTGGTGGGCATAGGGATAACATCAATGGCAGTGGTGGGATAGGGGTGACCGGTGGCAGTGGTGGTGGGATAGGGATGACATCAGTGGCAGTGGTGGTGGTGGGATATGGATGACATCAGTAGCAGTGATGGGATAGGGATGACATCAGTGGCAGAGGTGATGGGGGATAGGGATGACATCAGTGGTAGTGGTGGTGGTGGGATAGGGATGACATCAGTCTACTGCCACTGATGTCATCCCTATCCCCCATCACCACTGCCACTGATGTCATCCCTATCCCCACCACCAGGACTGCCACTGATTTGCTGCCTTTAAATGTGCCTCCTATTACAAAGAATGAGAGTATGTTTCTTAATTCTTTAATGCCATTATCTGAAACAATGTAATTTCAGATAATATTTCTGGCTGAAATAGACCTAATCTCTGCCTTTAAATGATCTTCCCATTAATAAGGATGATATTCTCTGCAGCAAATCTGTACAATATTTACATTATATCTACCCAAAAAGACCATCTAATTTTATACTTTATATTTGATAACAAATAAAATATTTTTTTCCAGATGCAGTCTGCCTGCTCTCTGCCTCAACAATATTGACCTGTCTAGAAGGGTGTAGCACCTGTGCTGAAATAAAATATATTGTTTCTTTCTTTGGTCTGGGAAGAATTAACTTTTTTGAAGATACAATCTGATGTTTCACAGCTGACATATAGAAGCCTTAAAGGGTAACTCCACTTTCGTGCGGAAGAAAATAGCAAATAAATAAAAAAATAATATAGCACATATACTGTAATTGCGACACTAATCATATTGTAATTGAAAGTTAAGAAAAATTACCTTTCCTTTTCAATCTTCAGCCACTGTAATTTTCTGAGAATGCAATGCAATATGGCTACCTGGAGTTGTTCTGTACACAGAGTGTGTACTGACCACTCCCCAGAAACATAATTTCCTGCTTGTGTGATTGGCTCACCGATTTTCCCAGAAGTATGCACTAAGATACAAGTCAGATTTCAGGCATCCCCTTCAACAAAAAATGTAATTTTTGGTAAGATACATTCAATAAGAACATGTCTAAAGGAATGCAGGCCCAGCAGATTTCCTCATTAGTGCCCTGCAGCTGCACACCTGACAGTTAATTATGAAACAGCTCCCATTAGACCCACTCAGTACAGAGGAGCAGACAAACATGCATGGATTATTTCAGAATACCAAAGGAATCTGCAACAAAGGTTGTTATAATCCTTGCAATGTACATAGATCACCCAGAGGGGAAAGTTTTTTTTTTCAACAAAAGTGGAGTTACGCTTTAAATGAATAATTACTCCTAGCAGCTCTCTCTCTCTCTCTCTCTCTCTCTCTCTCTCTCTCTCTCTCTCTCTCTCTCTCTCTCTCTCTCTCTCTCTCTCTCTCTCTCTCTCTCTCTCTCTCTCTCTCTCTCTCTCAGAAAAGCTTCAGTTAGGCAGCATATCTGAAGCATTACATAAAAGTTGCTCTACCTCTTTACCTATGACAAAATAGTTTCCAAGGTTTTGGTCTCTACAATCTGGCTCCTGTACAGTGCACCCACAAAAGTTGTAAATTAATGCAAAAGCCGGAGTCCACATAGAATCTGGAGCAATAACTTATTCATAAAAATACATGCAATCTCGAGCATCTATGTGAACAAAAAGACTCTAACATGTTCCAGCTGAATCCTTAATCACAGCTGAGTTTAAGGCTTAGGCTGAATCTCGTTTAATGTGAACTCTAGCTTTTGCATCAATTTACATAGCAACTAAAAGATTTCTTTTTGTGAAAATGACAGCCAATTTTTTGCTTGTGGATGCAATTTGCTTATTCCCCTCCTCAGAAGCTGTGGCCTATTTTAATAAAGGTTTGCAAAGTGTGGTACAATCTTGTTCAACATTTATGTTATCAATATAAAAAGAACACACTTTTTTTGTTTCAGATGCAATATGCCCACTTAGTCACTCAGAAATTGCAGACTTACTATACAGATTTGATATCTGTGGTGCAAATAAGACAATCATTTTTTTTTAAATCTATATGCATTATATATGAACTTTAAGCAATGAGGGGAAGGTAATGTGCTTTGAGAGAGGTTCCTCAAAAAACAAGGGTCTCTCTATGAAAGCACCAGTAACGGGCACAGGATTCTGTGGAACCCCCTTTGCCACCCAGGAGAGGGTGCCTGCTGGGGGTGGGGGATATACTACCTACTCGCCTACTCTTAAGGATTTTAGGAGTTACTTGATTAAACTTATTATTATTATTATTATTATTATTATTATTATATAATACAGGATTTATATAACGTCGACAGTTATATAGCACCGACAGTTTACGCAGTGCTTTACAACATTAGGACAGACAGTACAAGTACAATACAATTCAATACAGGAAGAATCAGAGGGCCCTGCTCATTAGAGCTTACAATCTAGGAGGGAGGGTCCAGTTATACAAAAGGGTAATAGCTGTGGGGGATGAGCTAATGGAGAAAATAGTGCAGTTGTTAGATGGAGGCAGGATAGGCTTCTCTGAAGAGGAAAGTTTTAAGGGATCGCCTAAAAGTGGATGAATTTGGAGAAAGTCTGACAGATTGGGGTAGGGAATTCCAGAGGATGGGCGAGGCTCGGGAGAAGTCCTGGAGGTGGATATGGGAAGAGGTGATGAGGGAGCTAGAGAGCAGGAGGTCTTGGGAGGAACGGAGATGGCGATTAGGTTGGTATTTTGAGACTAGGTTAGTGATGTAGTTGGGGGCAGAGTTGGTGATGGCTTTCTAACTTATTGTTAGTATTTTGAATTTAATTCATTGGGCGAGTGGCAGCCAATGGAGGGATTGGCAGAGAGGGGTAGCAGACACTGAGCGGTTTGTAAGGTGGATGAGTCTGGCAGCAGCATTCATGATGGACTGAAGGGGGGATAGTCTATTTAAAGGTAAGCCAATGAGGAGGGAGTTGCAGTAGTCAAGGCGAGAGATAACCAGGGAGTGAATCAGGAGCTTTGTGGTTTCATTGGTTAGAAATGGACATAGTTTAGAGATGTTGCGGAGGTTGAGGCGGCAAGCTTTGGAAAGTGATTGGATGTGGGGCTGAAAGGAGAGTTCAGAGTCCAGGATAACACCTAGCACCCTGACATGTGGGGATGGGTGGATGGTTGTGCCATTGCTCTTGACAGAGAAGTCAGGGGAAGAGGCACGTGGGGGAGGAAATATATAAATAACTTATGTATACATTTTTTAATTAGAAAAATAATAATACCTTTTAAATGTTACTGTTTTTCTGAAAAATATGTAATATTAATTATGTTTTTTTTAGTCATGTCAGGTCTCATAGTTATAAACAATGCAAAGCATTGGCCAAAAATAAACACACACACACTCACACACACACACTGGCATATTACATGTATTTTTGTATGATGCACAACAAATAGTTACATAAAGTCAAGTTCAAATTGAAAACATTTATAACTTAATGGAAATATATAAGACCAACAAGAGAGGTTGCAATGGGAATAGCTCTCACCAATTTGTAAGGGACAGCTGTCAGCAATGCTGTTTTATAACTACGAACAAAAGCAATGCATTTCCTATCATTTTCTAACAGCAGATAGTTCTTTAACAGCTGATACATCTGAAGAGCATTGTTATATGAAATGTCGAACTATGATTGACAGCAAAGGTGTAGAAAAAGCTCTAGAGAATACTGATCATAAAGTAAATAGCAGTGAAACCTTACGAATAAGATAGCATTTTACATTAGGAATTAACCTTTTTCACTTATCCTCTGTAATTATTGGAAGACATGTTTCAGTGTTCTTCCTATGAAAATGTAGATGTCCAAACATTTGAAATGATTGAAACGTAAATATCTGTAACATTAACTAAAAGAACACTGCATCCCCTTTCCCTTACAAAAAAAAAGCATACTGTTGGCACGTGTTGTGTATTTCTAAGCACAAATACATAGATACACATAATGTGGTCATTAGAGTAAAGTATGTGAACCAATACAATTGCACAAAGTGTCCAACACAAATCCATTGCTATTCTGCAGTCTCTCTAAACTGCTTAAGCAGTCATACAAGAAGGAAAATGCAAAAACAACCATGTACAAACACTTGGCATGACCTACAAAGGTACTGAATTTGTTTTCATGGAAAGAATTGCTGATTACTCTGATGTTATAGATAAAGAGTATTAAAGTGGATGTAAACCCCATTCATGAAATCTGACCTGGTCACATACACACATACAGTATATCTGTAGTGGTTTACTTGTCCCTCTCTAAAGCCCTAAGTTCCGTATCTTTCTGCTGCTCTGTTCCTCTGTTATCAGCATGATCATTTCTGACAAGCTCTCCAACATAGGAAATAAAAGCAGCTGGAAATTTGTGTCAGGGAGGGTGCTATAAATAGATTAGCAGAGAGCTTGTCTATTCACAGCACAGCTCTGCAAGTTTCTTTGTACCTCTGCTAATGTAAAGGGGGTGTGCCTTTCCTCCAATCAGCTGTCACACAGGGTATGCTCAGACTCCCCTCCCACTGCTGAAACAGGAAGAAGCATTTCTAACACTATATGCACTTTGTAAAGAATATAGAAACCTGAAGAAAGCAAATATACAGTATCTTACAAAAGTGAGTACACCCATCACATTTTTGTAAATATTTTCATGTGACAACACTGAAGAAATGACACTTTGCTACAATGTAAAGTAGTGAGTGTACAGCTTGTATAACAGTGTAAATTTGCTGTCCCCTCAAAATAACTCAGCACACAGCCATCCATGTCTAAACCACTGGCAACAAAAGTGAGTACACCCCTAAGTGAAAATGTCCAAATTGGGCCCAATTAGCCATTTGCCCGGCGTCATGTGATTCATTAGTGTTACAAGGTCTCAGGTGTGAATGGGGAGCAGGTGTATTAAATTTTGTGTTATCGCTCTCACTCTTGTTACGTTCGATTTTGAAATGAAAGATATCAAGGATCTGATAGCATTCTTGCAGGTACAAGTCTTTTACTTAGTATAATAAATACAGATAAAACAGTGTACATTGATCCACAGCTGAAGGGAGTATGGCCATTATACAAATGTGAGTTCAGCTTTTATAAAGAAATTACAGAATGTTTGTAAAGGGGAACTCTGCATGAGCCTCTCACAAGATTTTCATAATTCCAGACTCCAGGTATTCTGTATCTTAACACTCTCTAATACTGGTCACTGGAAGTTCAACATGGCACCTCATGGCAAAGAATTTTCTGAGGATCTGGAAAAAAGAATTGTTGCTCTATATAAAGATGGCCTAGGCCTAGGTTGAGTGCACGTGCTCAGCGTCTTATACATAGGTTGTCTTTGTGAAGTAGATGTATGAGTGCTGCCAGCATTGCTGCAGAGGTTAAAGGGGTGGGGGATCAGTCTGTCAGTGCTCAGACCATACACCGCACACTGCATCAAATTCTATCCCGGAAGGAAGCCTCTTCTAAAGATATGCACAAAAAATAATGCAAACAGTTTGCTGAAGACAAGGAGACTAAGGACATGGATTATGTCCTGTGGTCTGATTAGACAAAGATAAACTTATTTGGTTCAGATGGTGTCAAGCATGTGTGGTGGCAACCAGGTGAGGAGTACAAAGACAAGTGTGTCTTGCCTACAGTCAAGCATGGTGGTGGGAGTGTCATGGTCTGGGGCTGCATGAGTGCTGTCGGAACTGGGGAGCTACAGTTCATTGAGGGAACCATGAATGCCAACATGTACTGTGACATACTGAAGCACAGCATGATCCCCTCCCTTCAGAGACTGGGTCGCAGGGCAGTATTCCAACATGATAACGACCCCAAACACACCTCCAAGATGATCACTGCCTTGCTAAAGAAGCTGAGGGTAAAGGTGATGGACTGACCAAGCATGTCTCCAGACCTAAACCCTATTGAGCATCTGTGGGGCATCCTCAAATGGAAGGTGGAGGAGCGCAAGGTCTCTAACATCTACCAGCTCTGTGATATTGTCATGGAGGAGAGGAAGAGGACTCCAGTGGCAACCTGTGAAGCTCTGGTGAACTCCATGCCCAAGAGGGTTAAGGCAGTGCTGCAAAATATTGGTGGCCACACAAAATATTGACACTTTGGGCCCAATTTGGACATTTTCAATCAGGGGTGTACTCACTTTTTTTGCCAGCTGTTTAGACATTAATGGCTGTGTGTTGAGTTATTTTGAGGGGACAGCAAATTTACACTGTTATACAATCTGTACACTCACTACTTTACATTGTAGCAAAGTGTCATTTCTTCAGTATTGTCACATGAAAAGGTATAATAAAATAGTTACAAAAATGAGAGGGGTGTACTCACTTTTGTCAGATACTGTACTTGGCCCCCATTGCAATGCCTTTCTTTTGTCTAAATAATTTTTTGTTGTGCCAGAAATAGTTGCTACACATTGCTAATTCCAATGCCTTCAAGAGAAACTCTTTTTGTTTACCCTTAAAGTTGGGTTTCCTATTTAGGGCCCACTGTACTGCCTTGAGTGCATCCTCCTGTTTAATGTTGGTATACAGTGAATTAACTTCCACACTAGCTAAGAGACATCCTTCGTTCACTTGTATTGTTTTTCATATGTTTATGAGGTCCTTGCTGTCCTTTAGGTAAGCTGGAATTTCTTGGGTCATGAGTTGGATAGAATAGTCTAGGTATTCCGTCACCCTTCTGAATAGGGAGTCTACCCCACTAATTATAGGCCTACTTCTTGGGGGGGGGGTTGGCATCCTTATGTATTTTAGGTACCTGATAGATAACTGATGTGAGTGGTTCATATGTGTCCTGGTCAGAAATAAGTTTATCAAGTTTTCTTTCATAATCTTCTTTTCTAAGGATAACAATCCCTCTCCATTTGTCCGCTGGTTGGATCACAATTTTCTTTCTTTTTTCTAGTTCCTCTAAACCATTCTTGATGTCTGAATGGATTTTGGCTTTATTCCTTGGATACCCTGTTCCACTAGAAATGTAAACACTTCTAGACTCTGATTATTCTTCATCTTGGGGTTAAATGTAGTATGGTTTCTCAGACCACTATGTTAAAATTCTGTTGCCTCCACTGGAGCTGTATCTTCAGTGGTATTATTTTCTGCATTTTCTTTATATTTAGTTTCCTCATACATTTTTGTAGGTCTATTTATGTGTTGAATTTGTTCATATTTCTATCTGGGGTGTATTTAAGACCTAATTCTTGCACTGACAGTTACTCTTTGGTGAATTCTATATCTTCTCTTTTTCTTTTGCCTCTGCCCCCCTCTGCATCCTCTCCTTTTTCCTCTTCTTCTCTCCTCCATGGGGGGGTTGGCATATGTATGCCAATTCTGTATTGCTTATAGATTCCAATGGCTAGAATAAATTAGTTGCCAGTAGAATGCACTAATGCTTAAACGCTATATTCTACTAAAGGCTCCTAAATGTGCCTAAATGCACTTGAAATGCACGGCTATTAAAGTGGACCTTTAGATAAAAAATAAAAATGGGCAACAGGCAGGATTTTTAATATTGAAGAGACATCTCTTTACTCTTCTGCCTTCAAATTACTGACCTGCCTGTTCACCCCTGTACATGCACAACTCATTGTACAAATTCAGCAATGCAGAAGCCGATGTCGATGCCAATGACAGCGTTTGACAATTGAGACCCAGAAGATGTCAGCGGTCGGCAGAGAGTTCCAATTTACCCCGCTTGCCATCCGCGCTATAGCCAAAAGATGGCTACAGCACAGGCTTCCAATGACGGGAGAGTGCCCCTTTTGGCATGCAGGCAGCATGCTCTGTGATAGCTGAGTCCTTCAGACTCAGCTGATCACAGATCAAGGTAAAGGGCCAATCACAGCAGCCCTTTACTACGTGATCAACTGGCAACCAATGCCAGCTGATCACAAGTAGTAAACACAAGCCGGTTATCGGCTTTTCTGCTCTCATACTGACAGCATGATTGATAGACGTGTGCATTTTGTTTCGTTCCGACTTCGTATTTTAACAAATTTTGACAAATTGAACTTTTCTTATTATTATTATTATTAATTTATTGTGTTCCATTTGTTTAGATGTGGCATTCGTTATTTCGGATAATTCATAACTTCGGATAAATTCGTATTCGTTCCATTGACTAACAACTAAATTTGAAAGGAAATTCCAATACCTATAATTGAATAGTTATTATTAGTTAGTGAGTTCGTTATTATTTCAAATTTTTTGGCTTTTTGTTCTTTCGAATTCTCCTTCTTTGCAGATTTTCGAATTTCTGAATTTTCCAATTTTCAAATTTACGGATTTTCGAATTTACGAATTTTTGGATTTTCAGATTTTTGAGTTTTCAAATTTACAAAATTTAGTATTTGCAAATTTTTGAATTTACAAATTTACGAATTTCAATCATAACGAATGACCCGAAAAATGAAAAAAAAAACAAAAACAAATGAAACTAAAACGAAAACGAATGAATTTGTTGGCAGTACAAGTCTAGTGACTGGCTTGTGTTATGGACATGTGCACTGATAATCAGGGCACTAATTATCAGTGTCCTGATTATCAGTACAGTCCCCAACAGTTCCCACCAGTGTGGCCAATCAGTGCCCACCAGTGTTGCAAAAAGTGCCCACCAGTGCTGCCAATCAGTATCCATCAGTGCCCACCAGTGCCACCTATCAGTGCCCATCAGTGTCACTTATCACTGCTGCCTATCAGTGCCACCTATCAGTTAGCATCAGTGCCATCTATCAGTGCCCATCAGTGCAGCCTCATTAGTGCCACCTCCATAGTGCCGCCTCATCAGTGCCACCTATCCATGCTCATCAGGGCCACCTATCCATGCCCATCAGTGCAGCCTCATCAGTGCCCATTATTGAAGGGGACAAATTACCTGTTTGCAAAATTTTATAGCAAAAAATTTTATTTTTTAAATCTCAGGTCTTTTTTAATTTGTTTAGCAAAAAGTAAAAACCCCAGTGGTGATTAAATACCACCAAAGGAAAGCTCTATTTTTGTGAAATAAAATGATAACAATTTAATATGGGTACAGTGTTGCATGACCACGCAATTGTCATTCAAAATGTGACAGCACTGAAAGCTGAAAATTGGCCTGGATAGGAAGGGGGTAAATGTGCCCAGTGGGCAAGTGGTTAAGGAGTGTGAAGATATAGGAAATATAGGAACCATATCTTTTTATAAATTCAGGGTTCCTCTTCAATATGAAATTGTATTCTCATTTAACTTGTTTTTCTGTTTCTGAATTCTTTTGGTATTGCAACACATGTGGTTGACCAGTTGACATTAAAATGTTCTGCCAATGATATGACACAATTCTCGGAAAAGATGAGATAGGGAAAGATGTTGACATAGAAAGTCCCTGTCCAAAAGTCAACTTAACTTCTTTCCAAGTAATTATTCTTACAATTATTTCTCCCTTTCTGTCAAAATAACTTGACAGTTGAAATTAGCCAGGTCAAAGTAACCCAGAAAACTCAGAACACTGGCCAAGAACTGTGTTGAAATATTGAGTGAAATGCTTATTGAAATGCGTACTTGTGATGTGTAACTTTGGGCTTGTGCCCACCATAAGATTATTGTATAACCATTCTCTATAAATATCTGAAATCATTTGTAATCGGGATCACTCCTGACTGAGGAGTGGTCCGCTGTTCAGCGTACATTCTGAAGTAAACCTATATGAGACGATGCAGCTCTATTGGCATTGATGTCCTTTATTTCAAGGTTCAACTTTACATTTGGTGACCCCGAACGTTTCTTCTTGTTTGCATCTCCACCACCGGCTCTCCACCCTCTCCAGGACAGACAGCAGCAATGAGGCCTCAGGTGAGAAAACTTTTATTTTCTCATTATAAATACTGTCTTTTCTGTGCAGTGTTGAGGGACCTGTTGGGGGAGTGCAGCCACAGAAGGTAACACGTTTCCTATTTTGATTTTGCCTGCATACATGTCTCTGTATGGTTACTAAGGAATGTTAAAGGTACCTATTATAATTTAAAGCATGCTAAGTAATGATCATTTTAAGCACTTGCCTTTTTCTCCTTGTCTCCAGAAATGACAATGTATATATATTTTATGAAGGGATGTATAAGTGCAGGTACCACAATTTCTGAATAGTGAGTAGAAGTTGGTGGTGGTGTTGAATTTTTTTGTATAAACGTTTGTGGTCCTAAGGCAGATTGGTATTGCCTTCAGCGGATATCCACAAATGGGTGAATGATGTTTTTTGAACGTTTGTGGTCCTAAGGCAGATTGGTATTGCCTTCAGCGGATATCCACAAATGGGTGAATGACCTGCTGTGTGTTCTCTGGAATAGGGAGTCTAGATAGGGACTAGCCTATTGCCACTCAGAAAGGAGACATCCTTCTGAGAGTAGAACGAGCGAGATATCTCAGCTTATGTACTGGGCTGCTGGTACACAGCCATAATGTTAAACGGTGGAGCTCTCAGTCCCGGAGTTCCAAATTATTGTCATTTCTAAAGAGACTAATGAGAAATTGTGATAAATATGGAAAAAAAAATGTTTTGCCTGTCATGAATACATTTGGGTTAACAAAAAAGAAAAAAAAGTTATTGAAAATAGCAAAAGCAACAGGGCTAAGTATTGTTAAATTGCAACCAAGTGCTCCTATCATCAAAATGATGGTGAGTGGAGACCCAGATGCCCTGAAACATCATGTAAAATGGTAAAATGGTGTAAATTAACAGAGTATGGGAGGGACCCATCTAAACGGTGGCCACCAGAGAGGTCCCCCTAATACACCTACAATTGATGCATTGTTTAATTTGCTTTTTAAAAGGTCTGATTGTGGGGGGATTGAATGTTTAGCAGCCTGGGAAGAGTTATCTAGGAAAAATATAAAACCACCCCCCTATAAAATGTGTTCAGAGAAAGCTGCTTTACAGGTAGAAGATGAGGATGAAATGCCCAATGCTTGGGCTTCCCCTTATGATACGATAAGAAAAGAATTATTAGGAGCGTCTGCACCTATGGTATAGCAAGTGGAGACTACAGGAGGGGAGTCAGCTAATGGGGATACAGGAGACCACTCCAAGTATTATGACAGAAACTCCACAGTGTAGACTCATAGGTAAACTTGTTAATAAACAGTATTCCCCACATTACCGTAGAGAACAATCATTCTATGATGTAGATAATACAATGACATTTGAAAAAGATGGGGAACTGTGGCAGTATACTCCAGCAAGAGCAGATGCTTTAGCAAGATTTAATAAATTAAGTAAATTGGATACTAATACTCCTCCAGTAGGGAGTTCTAGAGATCATGCCTCGCCTGTGTTAACTAGGCAACAGGTAAAACGCTTGGGATTACTACCCCAGCATACCCCAGAAGATAGACTAAGGACAAAAGAGTATTTTAAATCCAAATTAGAACCATTTGGACAAATGCCCTTGAGAGAGGTAGCTTTACCGGGGGAAGAAGATGACCAGGGTAATTACAATGCAAGAATAGGAAAAGTGTATGTCCCCTAGAAACCTAATGAAATTAGGGCAATTATTGCTGATCTACCCAACTTAGAGAAATGTCCAAAGAAATGGTATAAAAAGTTGATGTTGATAGAGAAAATGCAACAAGCTGCATATATTGATATGTGGATCTTGATTGATTGTGCAGTGTCAGAAAAGTATGTGTATGTATGGAATGTATTTGCAAGATATGCGAGCATTAATGGATGTTGTGCAAAAGAAAGGTGAAGATGTATGTTAGAAATGCCCCAAGAATGGGGGCTTAGGGTCAGCAGATAGTGGAGTGTGGTGATTTGATTAATGTAAATTTCATTCCTTCCCTGAACTTGCTGTCTTGAATTTGGGACAAAATACAGAACCAATGATTGATGTTTCAGTTAATGGTTTGTCTATTCTGTGTTTAATAGATAAAGGCGATTCAAAGAGTTTGTTAAATATATGTGATGCCAATGTTTCCACTTCGAATCAGCAGGTAATTTTGGTCGGGGTAAGTAATGATGTAATTACTGCCAAAGTTACTGAACCTCTATAAGTAAGAATGAGAGGTCAGTGTCATAAATGTTCTTTTGTTTTATCGCCATAACTCCCCTGACAGTCTGCTAGACAGAGGTATAGTAATAAATATAGGAGTAACTATAGTTTTAATCACTGAAGGAATGGGAGTAAAATATACTTGAAGTAAAGGGAGACTTTAGATTTGCTCCTTATGCCAGAAATGTATTAACCCCAAGCGCAAGGGGCTATTGTAAATATTTATAGTGACTCAACCTATGCTGTAGGCATAATGCATAGTTTTGCACAACTCTAGCAAGAGAGGGGTTATCTGACAGCAGCAGGAACCCCTATACAACATAAAGAATTAATTGCTACATTATTGGCAGCGGTCCAGCTGCTTCTTAAAGTTGCAGTAATTAAATGTGAAGCACATATTAGAGCAGATGATAGCATATCACTTGGAAATGCTTTGGCTGATAGGTATGCTAAAGATGTTATACATTCTTATGAGCCAATTACAGTGCTTCCAACATTCCTGCTCACAGATCTTCAAGTGGATCTGGATATTTTTTTCAGCCCTGCAGGCAAGCTCGCCTCATACGTCCTTTTGGACCACAAAGGGAGCTGTTTGTGGGACAGATGGTATATGGAAACTAAAACACAGACTGGTTGCTCCTCTGACATTATTTCCTTCTTTGTTTGCTTTGAGCCATGGGCCTTGCCATGTCTCAACAGGAGGGATGAGTCGGGTGGTAGCCAGAGATTGGTGGGCTCCAGGTTTTTCTGCATATGCTGCTAAAAAGTTACTGAATGTTCTATATGTCAAATGCATAACATAGGAAAGTCAGTGCCCACTCCCATGAGGCATATTCCACATACTGAGGAGCCATTTCAAATTGTGCAAATTGACTTCTCGGATATGCCCCCTTGTGGTCGATTTAAGTATTTTTTTTGGTTTGCATTGATCAATTTTTAAACTGGCCAAGAGGCTTGGCCCACGTCCAAAAATGAAGCCCGAACTGTGGTAAAATGTCGAGGGAATTGATCCCAAGGTTTGGTATAGGGTCAATAATTTCCTCAGATAGAGGTACACATTTCGATAATAAACTTATGGCAGAAGTAATGAATATTTTGGGTATGAAACAGCAATTGCATACTCCTTACAGACCTCAAGCTAGTGGGATGGTGGAATGCAGCAATCAAACCCTGAAGAGGTATTTGGCCAAAATAACTGCTAATGGACAAAGCACATGGGTAGAAGCATTACCTATAGCCTTGGCAACCATTAGGACTAGCCGTAAAGAGAAGCATGGACTGTCACCTTTTGACATATTATTTGGGCGACCGCCCAGGAGACTACATTCATCTCTTGTGCAGCCAGAGACAGTGACTTTAATAAATGGTCAAGATTCCATGATAGAATACATTGCAAATTGGCAAATGTGTTTTCTGATACTTTTTCCAGAGCGAAAGCAGGACAACCTGTGGACACAAGTGAAGGAACTCATGGACTAAAGGCAGGAGATTGGGTGTATATTAAGAATCACACACCCCGGACTACTTTGTCTCCTAAGTGGAAAGGACCATCTCAGGTCATTCTTGTGTCTCCTACTGCAGTGAAGCTGAAAGACTATAAGTATTGGGTGCATGGTTCACACTGTAAGAAGTCTGTGGTTCCAAAAGAGAATATAAGCCGGTCTGCCGCTGGCAAGAATTGTTCTGTACCTTTACCTTCCAGGTCTCCTCCACTGACTCGTGCGCGAGCAAGAAAACTGCAGAATGAATCTCCTAGGGCCTAAGATGAATGTGAAGCTCTGGAGTGTTATCATCTGCGGTGGAGTGGTGGTATGGATTACAGTCATGGCATATGAATGGACATACAAAAAAGAAAAGGGTAAGATACAAGACACTTTTCTTTTTAATGCTACTGTAATGGAAGAAAAGCAAAAGGAGTTCCCCTAGCGGACTTTAAAGGCACATTTTTTAAGAAAATATTTTAAAAAAAAGGGTATGTAAAGTAGATAACAGTTTATTAGTTACAAAAAATAATCAAGTGAATCACATAGTTACAAAGTTAAAAACAAGGAATGCATTTCCATAAATATAGAAGTTGATACCAATACATGTGCACCCGACGCGTTTCGGAGTTACTTATGCCTCCTTCTTCAGGGGTGATTGTAGGGTTTGCAACAAGAATTTTATTGGTATCTACGGATATAGGTTGTGCATTCCAAGACGAATTAAAAGAAACATAGATATGTTGACGTACTGCCCATCGGACACGCTCCCTGGTCGTGGTGTGTAGAACTTTAGTGAAGTATAGCAGGAGTATTCACATAGCCACTGTCAAGGTGGAAGTAGAGACGTATAAATATATAGGGTGGTTTTATTCTTCCTTCCAGTAGGAAGAAAGGCCCAAGGTTAGCGGGCATATGACAGTTTAGATCTGAGGTCACACTGGGGCCAAATGTGTATCCTGGTCCGCCTACAATAATGGGGGGCAGTAACTGGTGGTAAATATGGATCAGATGTGGTTCAGAAAGCAAGTGTCACAGCACCTCGCACCAAGAGCGTCCTGTCTGCAGCAGATTGTAATGGAAGAAATGTCACAACTTGAACCGGTTTCAGATGCAAGCTGCCAAGAAACTGAATATTACTAATTGCTGGATATGCACACATGCACCTATTTTTCATAAGACTATACTTTTGTTATGAATACCTAGCACTTTAGCTGAAATGGAGGACAATGACTTTCAAGAAACACAGCGCCACAAAGTACCTATACACTTTCTTAAAAAAGACTTGGTGCACCTTGTTAAAAGGGACCTCACTAATCAGTCAGCTCCAGGAGAAGATGAAATCCCGGGAGGAAAAGAGGAAGAGGATTCTGAGATTAATGAGAAAGATGATGATTCTCCTGATAGGCCTACATTTTATCCTAAGTCAGATGATAATTTTACAAATGTTGAAACACATGACAGAGAGATTAAACCATTGTTTTCTATTCCTTGGGTAAATAGATGTTGTATTAAAAAGGCTTTCAGTTTCATCATTGATTTGGCAGACCTGATGGATAACATTACTGCCCTGCATGATAGAAACTTTATAGCCCTTGCTATAGAATTAAAGATGATCAAGAAGGAAGTTTTGCAGCACTGGCTGGTGCTGGATTATCTCACGGCCATTCAAGGAGGAATATGCGCCATAGTGGGAACTACTTGTTGTAACTACATTGGAAATGATACTAAGACTGAAGATGCCATCATTTCGCATGTAGAAAAGGTACAACAAATGAAGGGTAAATTTCACAAAGCGTATACCGAAACTACTTGGGTTGAAGGTAACTGGGAAAGCTGGCTTTCCTGGCTCAATCCTGGGTTTTCTGGTATTGCAGGATTGTTTTCTGGAATTTTACATGGTATTTTATACATTGTAGGAATTAGGTATAAATGTTATATAAATGTTGTTTGAAAATAATCACACGTGCTGGTACTAATATTGGTTCTTCTGAGCCCTTAAGGTCTCGAGTCAGAACTGCTCATGAGATGGTGATCCATATACCTGAAGATCAACCTAAAGATACAGAAGAAGCTTAAAAGGGATACCGAAAGAATTCTAAACACAGGAGGGGCTGTGAAGATATAGGAAATATAGGAACCATATCTTTTTATAAATTCAGGGTTCCTCTTCAATATGAAATTGTATTCTCATTTAACTTGTTTTTCTGTTTCTGAATTCTTTTGGTATTGCAACACATGTGGTTGACCAGTTGACATTAAAATGTTCTGCCAATGATATGACACAATTCTCGGAAAAGATGAGATAGGGAAAGATGTTGACATAGAAAGTCCCTGTCCAAAAGTCAACTTAACTTCTTTCCAAGTAATTATTCTTACAATTATTTCTCCCTTTCTGTCAAAATAACTTGACAGTTGAAATTAGCCAGGTCAAAGTAACCCAGAAAACTCAGAACACTGGCCAAGAACTGTGTTGAAATATTGAGTGAAATGCTTATTGAAATGCGTACTTGTGATGTGTAACTTTGGGCTTGTGCCCACCATAAGATTATTGTATAACCATTCTCTATAAATATCTGAAATCATTTGTAATCGGGATCACTCCTGACTGAGGAGTGGTCCGCTGTTCAGCGTACATTCTGAAGTAAACCTATATGAGACGATGCAGCTCTATTGGCGTTGATGTCCTTTATTTCAAGGTTCAACTTTACAGGAGCATTTTCCTGCCTTGACTTCTGGTGCTTAGAGGTGCTTTTATAGATGCCCCATATGCATGAGGCCTTAAGACCCTCTAAAATTTTCCAAAAAGGAGCTGATTATTTCAGTAATTTTGTGTGCCCTTTTCATAGAGTACTCTCAAACCACACCTCTAATCTCATTTTTTGCATATTTGAGTAACCTTAACCTTTTTGCAAAATGTCATAATCCCAGAGAGTCACATACCTTTTCCATTATAGACCCTAATTGTTTAACCACTTAAGGACCGAGCCTCTTTTTGACACTTGTTGAAGTTAAAATCATTTTTTTTTTGCTAGAAAATTACTTAGAACACCCA
Organism: Aquarana catesbeiana; assembly: GCF_042186555.1. Lineage (NCBI taxonomy): Eukaryota > Metazoa > Chordata > Amphibia > Anura > Ranidae > Aquarana > Aquarana catesbeiana. Next base: position 354,717,412 of record NC_133328.1, on the reverse strand, counting down.
AGCATTACATATATATATTTTTTAGACACCCTAGAGAATAAAATGATGGGCGTTGCAATAATTTATGTCACACCATATTTGCGCAGCGGTGTTACAAGCGCATTTAAAAAAAAAAAAAGACATAAACTTAAAAAATAAGACAACATTAAATTTAGCCCAATTTTTTTATATTGTGAAAGATAATGTTACGCCAAGTAAATTGATACCCAACATGTCATGCTTCAAAACTGCGCCCGCTCATGGAATGGCGACAAGCTTTGACCCTTAAAAATCTCCAAAATGTCTACAAGTCACCAGTTTTGAGTTACAGAGGAGGTCTAGTGCTAGAATGAGAAGGAGGGCACAAGCATATAGGCGCGACAACATGGGCATGCGGTTGCCCCTCCCTTTCATAATTTAAACTAAAAAATAAAATAAAATTCACATAATTTACCACTTTAAATATGCTGAAATGAAAATAGGCTGAAAACAGGATTCAGGAGACTAAGATATGCATCAGGTGACCTCTGGGGAATTTCCAGAAGGTCACGTAATGCATTGGAAAATTCTGGAAGCAGGGCTCATTATAAATAGGATGTCGCTCTGAGGTAACCACCAATGGGTCTGTCACAGCTGAACAAGCTCCACCTCAGTCATGTCCAATAGGTCCCTGGTGAGTGCTTGAGCGGGCGGGTAGCAGTGGAGGGAGAAGAATGGCTACAGCAGTGCCTTCAAATGGCTGAAGAGGAAGAGACACAGTGGGGACAAAGAACAGAGGAAATAGCAGAGAGAAATGAAGGCTCACCTGTTCACCACCAGAGGAGAAGGAGACCGCCACTCAGGAGACTGCAACAGCACTGTCAGAGCCGCGGGGGTCCGCCATCCTGGCCGCCCCCACCACTGAGTATTACAGAGCTGCAGGAGTAACCGCGGAGGCTGGACATAGAAGAACCAATCAGAGGAATAAGTAGAAGCGGAAGGTCCCATTCCCGTCACAACCCAGAAGAGGCAGAGCGAGAGTCATTCAGATGGAGCAAAGCAGAGAACAGGAGAAAAATTCAGTCACAGGAGTGGTTGCTTGGCAACAGGCTAGTCACAGCTCCAGGCAAGTAAACAGTGAAAGCAGCCTAATGTCAGAACATGGGCAGCCAATACCCTCGCTGGCCAGCGGAGGCAACAGTGAGCAGCATATAGCTGCTCCTATTCATCAGCACCATCTAGTGTTCACGGTGAGTTATACAACATATTACATTATAATAAAGAAGTGCTACTATGTGAGATTAGGCGTAGACCAGTGACAAGATCTTTCCATAACTGGCTTCAGTCATTTACAATTTACGCAAGTGTTCTGGGTGAAAACCACCCAGAATTCTGCTCTGGACTATTTCAGCACCTAGAACATGTATTGGAGGCATGCAAGAATTTTGGAGGATTAGGATGGTATAATTAAGACAAATCATTCAGACAAAAGCTGTCAATTTATCCATCTTTGAAGTGGGGTATGAAGGACGTGGGGCTATGGCTTAATTTAATATTGCCACAAAAATCTACATTTTCTAAGACAGCGCCCACATCTTTCATCTCGATGTAAATGGGGTAATGCCTGTAAATATAGGCATGAATGTTCACACTGTTCAGGTACACACCCATTAGTTAAGTGTTTCAAAAGGGGTAATTTTCAAGTACACAGAGAACATACTGCAAAAAGCACGCACACCAGTGAGATTAGCAAGAATGCTTTATTGGCTGAAAATGTATTCAGACCAGGAGACAGCCAAAATTTTAGTTAATGGGTTTTCACATGGTTTCCCATTGCCTATATTTAGTGTCAGTGGTTGTAATATGGTTAAAAATCTAAAGTCAGTTTATCTATTCCCTCATATCGTAACAGATAAATTAAATAAAGAGATATCAGAAGGCCATATGGCGGGTCCTTTTAAAAATCCTACATTTATCAACTTTAGAATCTCTCCGTTAGGTATTATCCCAAAAAAAGAACACAATTCATACAGGCTTATACACCACCTGTCGTACCCAAAGGGTGCATCTTTAAATAATGAAATTGAAGAAAGTTTGCCTTTGGTTTCATATTGCACATTTGAAAAAGCAGTTTTTAAAATTAGAAAATTCACTTTGTTAGCCAAGATGGATATAAATGCTGCTTTCCACTTATTAACAATCACTCCAGAAGCATATAATTCGTTAGGTATTCTGTTTGAAAATAATTTTTATTATGATAAGTGCCTACCTATGGGCTGCTCAATATCTTGCGCCTATTTCCAAAAATGTTACACTTTTTTGGAATGGGTGGTAACATTTGAGTCTGGATATGAAGGAATCCTACATTATCTGGATGACTTGCAGACTCCCCTATCTGTTATTTCACGCTTCAGCTTTTTGGTAAGATTGCTGAATACTTTGGTATTCCTTTGGCAGCTGAAAAAACAGTGCTTCCCACATTTTCAATTAATTTCTTAGGTATTAATATTGACACAGTATATTTAGAATTTAGATTACTTTTGGATAAAATAGATAAATTAAAATTCATAATATCTGGGTATTTGAAAAGGAAGAAAGTTTTATTAAAAAGAACTACAGTCGTTATTTGCGTCTAATGACAGTTTGTAGGGTCTTTTCGCGTCAACTTTATCTGGCCATTTCAGGCCTCAAATCCCCGTTCATGCATGTAAGGCTAACTTCTGAGCTAAAAAAAGATTTAGTAGTGCGGTTAAAAAATTTTGACAGCTATAATGGCCGCTCTTTCTTCCAAGATAATATCATATTTTCTGCAGATTTCAAGGTTTTTTTACAGATGCGACAAGGATCTTGTGGTTTCTCGGCAGTATGAAAAATACATTTTTGCTGCAGTAAATGGCCTTCTAGATGGGTAAAATTAAATTCTACAAAGAACATAGTGCTATTAGAGTTATTTCCTTTAGTAGTGGTGCTAGAAATTTGGGGTAAGCAATTTTCCAACAAAAGGATTCCCGTACAAACTTATAATAAAGGTGTATTATACGTGGTGAATTGCTTAAATTTGTTATTAGTGATTATACTTAGACATTTGGTATTTCTATGTTTGCATCACAACATATAGTTAAAAGCTATACATCTGCTGGGAAAGGAGAATCAGATAGACTTGGAAGGGATAACATGCCCGGAGTACCTTTGGGATTTAATCTAGAAATCATTACAGATTATATTAAAAAGTCAGTTGCAAATAGCACATGGGCAGAATATTCTGCTGCATGGAACAAATGGGTTGATTTTAAAAAACAAACTCTTGCGAGCTACCATGTGAAAATCCAAATGATAATTATAGATCATTAAAGGCAGCTGCTAGCATTGACCACGTCTCATATGCTCAAACCAAATAACAATTTATTCCAATATAATGCTACACTATCCAAATGTATTCAAATGATAATCGTACTAAATCCTAATATTACTGACTGCAGTTAAATATTAGTGGTGAGATATTTCATTCCTATGTAAAAAATCTAGTGAACATAATAATGAAATCTTATGCGATTAAAATTGCGATCATAAACAATTAAAAATAGCAATCCTAATGTCAACCTGTGTAGCATACACACATGTTGCGTTCATATGCAACAGAGAAATATGCAACCCTGTGTGATAATTGCGATAAATTAGATAATTGCAGTGACAACCTATAATTTACATAAATCTATATAAAAATGCATTAATAATCATGCGATACTCCCAATGTCAACCTGTGTAGCATACACACCTCTATATACACATGATGCATTCATATGCATGGAGAAATATGCAAGCTATTAGAACATCATAACAATATACAATCATATTGTCCTATTGGTAATAATGATGTTCTTTAGAGAATGTGGTTAAAAAAATACAGTATGAGCTAATGACACTTCGCATAATGATGTAGGATATAGCAGCCGATTAGTATATTGTTAACTGCTATTTACAGGCATATGAGTTGGTTAGGAGGTTTTTGTTTTTAATGATACTGTTTTAATTTTTTTATATATTTTATGTTAGTGATGCTGTGAAGATGTGTCCTTCTCCTCACATACCGTGTTGAATGTAACTTTTATAGAGGGATATATAGGCTAATTTTAGGCTGATGAGCGCCTTATAAGCCATTATAAACTGATGTTATTATGCCGCTGTGTGTTACTGTGCTTGGCCACAATACGGCGTGCAGTATGGGTAGTGTGTAGTGTTCTGACCTATCAGAAAATGGCCGCGAGCATACAATAAACTATAGAATGTCCACGGTCTTCCACAAAATGGCCACAATTACACTATAAAATGATTGACATCCCAACCGTCCAATACAATTCCCCCTGAGGAAGATACGTTATTTCCCAGTATCAACACATGTTGGGGAGGGTAAGGACGGTTTGTGAGACAGTAGAGTGATCTCAGAGCGGGAGAGGACATACTCTATCTTTATATTTGATTCGCTTGTTACAGGGTGGTGCGCTCATAGCACCTATTAGACTAGGTGACTCAGAGACATGACCTTTAGGACAGACACCAGGCTTCACACAGTAGTATAAACACAATAGCAGGAGCTAATAACAATTAACAATACAAACAGTGATCTCCCCCCTCCTCAGCCTAGTAGGCAACAAACTATAGTAGGAGTACACTGTCTGGCTCCTACCCAGTTCTACAGGCCAATGTAATCAGCTCTCTCAACTAATATGTGGAGTTCAGAATCAAATAACCCAAGAATAGTCTTTACATATATCCTGGGAGATATTGTGGATAAATGTTACTGTCCCATTTTAAGCAATCCAAGACATACCCTCCCAGTCACCATTTCAATATGGCATACATAGGGTTCCCAGAGTCTGTGTGTTCTGGGGGACAAGGTCCCGAATCCAAAGTAACAACACCTCAAGGGTCCCCAGGCATACAGCTCACAAAGAACACCGTTCCCCCAAATGCCAGAGCCCATAATCGGTAGGCAAGAGGCTGGCATTCAGTCCCCTCCAAAAACCTCTGTCCCGGGTGAGTCTGTCACATAGGGAATATTGTCATTTTTAAATAAAACTTTTAAAACACTATCCAGCTTCCTCTGTTTTCCATATGAATATTGTTGCAAGCAACCTTCCAAGGATCTGAATGCTGACCATAAGCCCAGAGGTGGTTTAAAATCGTGTTTTGACCGAGCTTAGGTGCAAGGTCACACGCTCTAAGGTGAGCGCATACACCAAAGGGAAGCACATGAGTGGACACGAGCACTTTACTGTTTTATCATCTGTTTTATCATCTGCAATGAGTACCAGAAGAATGGACTTTATGTTACGATTTTGTGGACACAAATTAATGCATGAGAGGGTGAAGAAGGGAAGCGCCACCTGAGTGCAGTATTAGTGAATACTTTTAATGACACAAAGTTTAAAAACACTTACAAAAGACATAATTAAAAAGGGCTCATCTGTAGATGGATGGTCCTGATGGGTTCCTGGTGGGGGTGGTCCTGGTGGGTTCCTCGAGCTCCAGTGTGGATGATGTGTCAGCGGTGTAAACCCACCAGGACCATCCCCACCAGGAACCCACCAGGACCATCCATCTACAGATGAGCCCTTTTTAATTATGTCTTTTGTAAGTGTTTTTAAACTTTGTGTCATTAAAAGTATTCACTAATACTGCACTCAGGTGGCGCTTCCCTTCTTCACCCTCTCTTGCATGTCACAGAGCCAGCTCTCTGAGGATAGCAGCCGCCTTCTAGATCCATTGCTCCATCAACCTACTCCACATATTTTGAACTGCTACATCTTTATTAACCCTTGGACTGCCAACCTCTCTTAGTCATGTAAACTCATATCCATATGCTCCTAACTGTCAGACCCTCATTAACCCCTGGGCTGCTAACATTTTAGCCATGGACTATATGCCTGGCCAATTTGATTAATCCTGATTATTGTATACTGTATATGCGTTTGAAGTTGTTATTATCTTTACAAATTAATGCATGAATTAGTTTGGCACAGGAGTACTTTAAACACGGTTCACTTTATTTCTATATTGATTTTTGTGTATTGATGCACTTTTATATAGATTTATGTAAATTACAGGTTGTCACTGCAATTATTCCATTTATCACAATTATTGTACAGGGTTGCATATTTCTCCATTGCATATGAATGCAACATGTGTATATAGAGGTGTGTATGCTACACAGGTTGACATTGGGAGTATCGCATGATTATTAATGCATTTTTTTATATAGATTTATGTAAATTATAGGTTGTCACTGCAATTATTGCATTTATCGCACAGGGTTGCATATTTCTCTGTTGCATATGAATGCAACATGTGTGTATGTGTGTATGCTACACAGGTTGACATTGGGAGTATTGCATAGGATTGCAAATTTTAATTGTTTATGATCGCAATTTTAATCGCATAAGATTTCATTATTATGTTCACTAGATTTTTTTCATAGGAATGAAATATCTCACCACTAATATTTAACTGCAGTCAGTAATATTTAGTATGATTATCATTTGAATAAATTTGGATAGCGCAGCATTATATTGGTATAAATGGGTTAATTTTGCTAGAGATCTTAATTTCTGCTTTGATTCTCCTTCAGAACAGGTAATATTAGCATTCTTATGTTCCTTAATGCATAAAGAGGTGTCTTACAGTCATATTGTTAAAACTCTGGCAGGAGTATAATTTTTTTTTTAAAATGCAAGGTCTGCCTAGTTGTACATAATTTTTCTCTGTACAACAAGCTCCGAAAGGTTACAGGAAGAGCCATTATACTGCGGATAATAGGAGACCTATATCAATTGAGTTATTGAAAAGGATTTGTATTATTACTTCAGAAGTTTGTTTTTCTGAATTTGAATCTTAGTTATTTAAGGTTGCATTTGTATTAGAATTTTTTGGAGCACTACGAATCTCAGAACTGCTTCCAAATTATGAATTATCTCCTGCTGGTCTTTTGTTACAGCATGTTGATGTCATGGATGCAGGGATTAAATTGTTTATCCCATTGTCTAAGACAGATAGGATCGATAGGGGAAAATGGATTCATCTACATACATGTGGTGACAAAATGATATGTCCATTAGTCCTGGTAAAAAAATAAATTTTCATTAGGCCTCGATTTCTTCTTCATACAGATAGTTCTCTTCTGACTAGGTACCAGTTTAATTTTGTTTTGAAAGGCTGCATGAAGAGGTTAGGACTACAACACTTGAGAGTTATGTCCCTTGCTTTTCGGGGCCGCTGCTGAGGCTGCAAGAATGGGACTTGACGATTCCATCATACAAAGGCTGGGCAGATGGGAGTCTCAGTGTTTGAAAATTTATGTAAGACCTGACCTTTCTGTTTAAATTCCAGGTTATAGAAGAAATGTTTGGATTTTAGGCCACTCATTAATTTACTGGGCGTTTAAAAGAGCTGCACTCCGTTGCTACACATACAATCTCTCCTTGGATTATGCTAATTTTCAAGTATTCTGAAAAGGCATCCAGGGTCTCCTCTGGTCTAATTTGTTCTTCCATATCTTCAGATTGATTGAAGTTTGGTTAACTTCTGATATTGTCATCATCCACCTTGGGGGGAATGATGTGAGTAAAGTCAACACCCTGGATCTCATGTATAAAATGAAAAGGGAATTACACAGTTTCACTCTGTCGTCCCCAAGTACTATTTTATTTAGAATTTTTTTTCATAAATTGTTCCCAGACTTTTGTGGTTAAGCAATCCTAAGTTTAAAAATTTGGAGAAGATTAGACGTAGAGTAAATAAAACAATGGAAAATGTATGCCTATTATAGGCGGATTTTCATACAGACACCTAGATCTTAAAGGAGGCATTAGTGGCTTATACAGATCAGATGGCATGCACTTATCTGAGGTAGGGCTGGATATCTTTAATTTAGGGTTACAATATAGTATTGAGTCAGCCGCGGTCTTGGGGTGGGGCCGGACCTGTAATAGCACTTTAAATATGCTGAAATGGAATTAGGCTGAAAATGGGATTCAGAAGACTAGGAAATGCATCTCGCGACCTCTGGGAAATTCCCAGAAAGTCACGTGATACAATGGAAAATTCTGGAGGCAGGGCTGAACGAGCTCCCCAACCCCCCCGTTGTCGCAAGCCACGTTTTTGTGGTTCGTCACCCTTTTATGGAAAGGGGGAATGGTATTTATGATTTATGAGATTTGTGCTCGAGTCGTTTTATGGCTGAGCAAACTTATTTTTTGCAGATTAATGAAGTTTAAGGAGATTTATTAATAAATAATATATTTATATGAAATTGATTTATTGAAAAAATGTATTTAAAACCAATAAACGTCCCGCGGCCATAATTTTGCCACTCAATGGTGTCTGTTATTTATTTGGTAAATTTAAGATTATAATCAAAGGGAGAAAGTGCAATCTGCATTCCCTTTATTGCTCTGACTCTAACAATCGTGGGGATACCTCACATGTGTGGTTTGAACACCGTTTTCATATGCGACTTACATAGTTACATAGTAGGTGAGGTTGAAAAAAGACCCACGTCCATCAAGTCCAACCTTTGTGTGTGATTAGGGATGAGCTTTATGTTCGGGTCGAACATGAGTTTGACTCGAACATTGGCTGTTCGCTCGTTCGATGAAAAACGAACGTTATGGGGCATTCGCACCAAATTTGAGCGCCGCGTAACGCCCCATAATGTTGAACAGGGGCAATAAAATTGGGCCTTAGGCAGTGGTGGTGGTGGCCTGAACCAAAAATATTCTTACAAGCTATCATCATGAAGATTGAGGAGGAATAGGATAGTCACTCAGCATAATAGGATAGTCACTCAGCATATGCAGTCTTCAAGGGATCCACATCCATAGAAAAATCAATCGGTTACATCAGCATCAGGTGCTTGGTAGCTGGTGATCCAAGACTGATTCATTTTTATGAATGTGAGCTGATCAACAGAGTCTGTGGACAGCCTTTATTAGCTTTGTTGCCCTTCTCTGTACTTGCTCCATTTCCAGTACATCCTTCCTGAGAACTGGTACCCAGAACTGGACAGCATACTCCAGGTGAGGCCAGACCAAAGTCTTGTACAGTGGGAGAATTATCATTTTATCTCTGGAGTTAATCCCTTTTTAATGCATACCAATATTCTGTTTGCTTTGTTAGCAGCAGCTTGGCATCGCATGCCATTGCTGAGCCTGTCATCTACTAGGACCCCTAGGTCCTTTTCCATCCTAGATTCCCCCAGAGGTTCTCCCCCTAGTGAGTAGATCGCATTCATATTTTTTCCACCCAAATGCATTATTTTAAATTTTTCCACATTAAACCTCATTTGCCATATAGTTGCCCACCCCATTAATTTGTTCAGATCTTCTTGCAAGGTTTCCACTTCCTGCGGAGAAGTTATTGCCCTGCTTAGCTTAGTATCGTCCACAAATACAGGGATTGAACTGTTTATCCCATCCTCCTGGTCATTTATGAACAAATTAAATAGGATTGGTCCGAGCACAGAACCCTAGGGGACCCCACTTTCCACCCTGACCATTCTGAGCACTCCCCATGTATCACTACCCTCTGAACTTGCCCTTGTAGCCAGTTTTTAATCCATGTACTCACCCTATGGTCCATGCCAATAGACCTTACTTTGTACAGTAAATGTTTATGGTAACTGTGTCAAATGCTTTTGCAAAATTCAGATACACCACGTCTATGGGCCTTCCTTTATCTAGATGGCAGCTCACTTCCTCATAAAAGGTTAATAGATTGGTTTGATGAATTCATGCTGATTATTGCTAATGATACCATTTTCTTTACTAAAATCTTGTATATTATCCCTTATCATCCCTTCCAGGAGCTTGCATACTATTTATGTTAGGCTAACTGGTCTGTAATTCCCTGGTCTGTAATGTATTTTAGCCCTTTTTTAAATATTGGTGCTACATTGGCTTTTCTCCAATCAGCTGGTTCCATTCCCGTTGGTAGACTGTCAGCAAAAATTAGGAACAATGATCTGGCAACTTACTTGACTGAGTTCCTTAATGACCCTCTTGTGCAAACCAGTCCCGGTGACTTATTAATGTTAAGTTTTCCAAGTCTATCTCTAATTCTGTCCTCTGTTAGCCATGAGGGTGCTTCCTGTGATGCGTCATGAGGATAAACACTGCAGTTTTGGTTACCAAACCAAAGGAAACCCAATTCCTTCATGAAGATTGAGGAGAAGAAGAAAATTCAAAACCTCGCTATCTCCCCATTCTTTGTAACCAGATTTCTTTCCTCATTCTTTTTGGGGCCAATATGGTCTGTCCTCCCTTTTTTACTGTTCATATACTTAAAGAATTTCTTGGGATTTTTTTGCTCTCTACCACTATGGGGGTTATTTATGAAAGGCAAATCCACTTTGCACTTCATGTGCACTAAAAGTGCACTTGGAAGTGCAGTCGCTGTAAATCTGAGGGAAAGCTCTGAAATGAGGGGAAGTTCTGCTGATTTTATTATCCAATCATGTGCAAGCTAAAATATTGTTTTTTTATTTACCTTGCATGTCCCCATCGGATCTACAGTGACTGCACTTCCAAGTTCACTTTCAGTGCACTTGTAGTGCAAAGTGGATTTGCCTTTCGTAAATAACCCCCAATGTGTCTTTTTTGTGTTCTATCTTAGCTCTAATTGCACCCTTACATTTCTTGTTGCATTCTGTGTAGAGGCTAAATGCTGACGATGATTCCTCAGCCTTGTATTTTTTAAGGCCTTCTCCTTTGCTTTTATATGCATTTTTACATTGGCGTTAAGCCATCCAGGATTTTTGTTCGCTCTGGCTCTCGCTCTCTCTCTTAGCACTGGCTCATGCTCTTATTTAATATGCTCTTAAAGCAAACCCATCTCTCCTTCATGTTCTTTGTTCCTAAGATTCTATCCCAATTTATATCTTCTAGCAAGGTTCATAGTTTAGGGAAGTTGGCTCTTTTGAAGTTCAGTGTCTTTGCATTTCCCTTATGTTTCCTATTTGTGTGAGTTATACTGAAGCTAATTGAGCTGTGATCGTCGTTTCCTAAATTGTCCCTTATTTATACATCCGCAATCAGGTCTGTAGTGTTTGTAATCAGTAAGTCTAGTAACACTTTGTTTCTAGTTGGTGCATCTAACATCTGACCCATGAAATTGTCCTGCAAGACATTTAGGAAATGGCGAGCCTTAGACGAATGCGCGGTTCCTTCCGCCCAGTCTATATCTGGATAATTAAAATCCCCCATTATGATGACACTTCCCATCCTTGCTGCTTATCCAAATTGTGATAGGAGGTCTGCCTCCCCCTCCTCCCTCAGGTTAGGGGGCCTATAGCATACTCCCAGTATTATTTCCCCCTTAGTTTCATCCCTTTGGAGCTCTACCCATAAGGATTCCACCTCCTCCCTAGCTCCCTTATTGATGTCATCTCTCACATTCACTTGTACATTATTCTTGATATACAGGCATACCCCTCCCCTTTTTTTACCCTCTCTATCCCTTCGATAAAGGGAATACCCTTGAATGGTTGCTGGCCAATCATGAGAGCTGTTGAACCAAGTCTCTGAAATTCCCATAAAATCTAAATCCTCCTCGTACAACAGTATCTCTAGTTTTCCCATCTTGTCCACCAGGCTCCTGGTATTGGTGAACATGTCACATAGTTTAGACCGGTCGCATACTGTACTATTATTGGGTGTTCCGAGATTGCAAATAAGACTTGTTACTGTACTTATCTTTTGTGTGCTTTAGTCAACCTACCACTATTGCCTCCAATTCTACCCTCTGGAATATGTTCCACGCTGACTATCTCTACCCCTGAACCCTCCCTCCCATCGCCTAGTTTAAAAGCCCCTCTAACTTTTTGGCCATCTTCACTCCCAGCAGATCTGCACCCTCCTCAGTTAGGTGCAGTCCATCCCCTATATAGAACTGGTGACTGACTGAGAAGTTGGTCCAGTTCTCCAGGAACCCAAACCCCTCCTTAGTGCACCAGCTCCTCAGCCACTTGTTTACTTCCCTAATCTCCCTCTGCCTTTCTGGTGTGGCTCGATGTACCGGTAGTATTCCTGAGGTCCTTTTCCTCAAATTAGCTCCTAAGTCCCTAAAATCGTTCTTTAGGACAATCCATCTGCCTTTGACTTTGTCATTGGTGCCAACTTGCACCATGACAGCCAGGTCTTCCCCAGCCCCTTCCAGTAATCTGTCCACCAGATCCGTGATGTACCGAACCAGAGCACCCGGTAGACAGCATACAGTTTGGCACTTCAGGTCTTGTCACAGATTGCCCTCTTTGAGTCCCCTACCACCAGAATCTGTCTTTCCTTTCCCTTCGCTTCCCCCCCACTCTCACTGGAGGAGTTCTTCCCCTGGCAGCTAGGGAAGTTCCTCAGCTCCAGCCGTGCTGGTCCCTGACTGGTTTCACCAATGTCACTCGATGGAACATACTTATTGGGATGTTCCAGCCCAGAATCAGCCTCCTTTCCTGACTGTCACCCATCTACTCTTTTCTAGTGCCTGCACCTCTTTGTATCCACCCGTATCTGTGCTGGCCCCTGCCAGCACCTGCCAGATATGTTTCTGGCTCTCCTTTAGTATAGAGGGACTTCTCAGTACTGACAGTTGCTTCCCTAGATCCAGAACTTGGGCTTCCAGGGAAACAAAGTGCTTACATTTTGCACAGCAGTATTCGCCCTCGATCAGACGATCAAGGAACACATACATGCAGCAAGATGTACATGAGTCACATCTCCACACCCGCCGGGCATCGTTCCTACTAATATAATTGAGGATTGGGGATTATACCCTGTCCAAATTAACTAACAACTAGCTTCCTGACACTAATACTCAACACTCAACAATACACAGGTACTCAACAATACAATACACAGATACTCACTTGCAGCTCACGTGCACTCACATTGCACGTGCACTCGCTGACCACGTGTACATCCAGTCTACGTGCACCAACAGCCTACATGTACTCGCAGTCCATGTGCACTCGCAGCCCATGTGCACTTGCAGCCCACGTGCACTCACATTCCACGTGCACTTGCAGCCCATGTGTACATACAGTCCATGCGCACTCACAGCTTATGTGGAGCAGAGTGGGGGGCCACCTTCCCTCACTCGGCTTCATGCCTGTCAGGGGAGAGGATGCTATCGTCTCCGCTGCTACCAACGACTGGAGCACGGGGGGGAGTGGGGGGGCCCTCTCCCGCCCCCCATTAAAAGTGATTTTGCTGTGAATCCGCCTCGGAGACCACTTTTATCTTACAGAGAAGCTAGCTGCTGCCATAACAATGATATTTAGCGTCAAAGTACCGATGTACAATGACGGTGGTTTGCGTTAAGTGATTAAACTTTTTTTTCAATAAATATATGGCACTAAAACATTGTGTGTGTTTTATATTAAATACGACTCTCAATATTTGTTATTATGACTGAGCTGAAAGTTGGACAACTATTTAACAGCCATTCATGCAGAAAGTCAGAAAATTTTATGGGACTCCATACCTTTTTTTTTTTTTTGCAAGTGTAGATGTACTTGCTAAAAAAAAATGACTTGTTTGTCTTATGAAGTAGCCTATTTAGCCAAAACAGCTAAGAGTTATGACACATGAGAATAAATATTTTGTTAGTGCATTCTCTGCTTGACATGTTTGCAATAGTTAATACCCCTAACTGATGAGCCTGTGCTAATACAACATGCAGTTATGCCGGATTTATGCAGGCTATATAAGGGAAGAAAGAGTAAGCATACATGATAAATTTGGCCATTATATTTCCCTAATTAAAATGTATTATTCTCTTACTTCAGTTATTAACCATATTTTAGCTTGAGCAAGTGTAATTTTCACTTAATTACTTAACTACAACCTGGAGCGCAAACAGCAATACATTTACTTTAATATGTAATATTGTATGACCCTCTCAAAGACAAAAAGCAAGACACTTTACATTTATTTACAGTGGTTTAATAAACATTTATTACTATTAATATACTAGAAATGGGAGTACTCAAATGACAGCTGGAGACTTTAATGAACAAGCTTGATAAATTGTAGCTTGTGAAGCTTTTACTATTTAATTGCTTTCATGTTGTTAGAATATCCTTTTAATTGTGAATTATTTGCAGTAGTTCATTTTCAAGCCAATAATATGACCACTTGTAAGTATATTTCTTATGAATAATAAAAAAAAAGTTTCTTCCTTCATTGGGCATTTAATTTAGAGGACCGTTGAAGTGTAAAATGCTGTACACATAGAGGTCTTGGCTGGACTACAATTCATATGTCATCAGATACTTTTCTAGTGTATATGATTTGGTTCCAAGACACCTTCTGGACTCTGAAATCCCATTAACAGCCTTAACAAATAATTCTGTAACACTGGGTTGCCCCAGTGCTTGTTTCCTCGGAAACCATGAGCCCCTTGGCACTGCCTCTAGTATACAGGGAATAAATTCATTAAAATGTTCAGCTTTGTTTTGAGCCATATGTCTGTACATGAAAAAAAAAGTTTTTCTGCAAACCCAAAGAAGTGGAACTTGTGTGTTTTGTTTTAAATGTTTACTTTTTTTCTGAGTTACAAAGTAGCATCGAAAGGCGGTTTGCTGAATGAAAGGACTAGATTAGGAATTGATTTTTTTTTTTTCCCCACATAGTATTATCAAACAATAATTTCCCTGATGTCTTGAAGCTTGTTGCGTGAGCAGATATGCTTCACCTTGTGCCATTTCCCATAATTACAAATGCGCTTTTAAAGTTACTTTTAACAAGTATGTGTTTACAAGAACAGTTAATGCCAAAAGAAGCCCAGATAAAATAATGTAGTCAGGTTTTAAGGCTTCCCATTCTGAACAAACAATAAACAAACTAAAGAAAGTGGATTAAATATGTTTCTGTTTAGCTGTGCAGCTCACCATAGATTTATAATAGAAAAGGTTATCTTTAGAAAATAAAAAACTGCACATAGGAATGGTTTGTATATTGCGTTAAAGTTGAACTCCAGGCACAAAAACTTGAATTTAAATACATTCCTCAATAGCCACAAAGGAAATAAATACACTTTGTTTGCATCAAATGTCTTTTCAAACCTAGGTATTACCTTGTAGAAATAGCTGCAACATCAACACTGTGCTGCACATAGTCTAAACAGACAGCAGGCCTACCCACTACAGGCTGCCTGCAGAAAACTACCGGGGGGGGGGGGGGCAGATACAAAGCTACGTGCATTGAAAAACATCAACAGTGACCAATTTTTTTTTTATATAACTGTTTATTTAAAGAAAATGTTTCCCATTTTACCAAAAAGAAAAAAAAAGAAGTAATAAAAAAATCAGAAGTCTACAAAAATATACGAGTACCAGAAATCACTGCAGTATAAAATTGTATTAGACTTTTTGTTTTGTTTCGTTTTTATTTGTAAAATATACAATTTCGTTCTGTTATATTTATTATGTTATGTTAATTTGTTTTTGGATAATTTGTTATTTCTGTAGAGTGTCGATATTTGTTATACCAAATCGATTTGTTTTGTATGTATATCGATTCGATATTTATGGATGTTAACAATTCGTAGTTTGGAAAGTCGTTTGTTTATTGAATCCATTAACACACACAATGACAACACCTCTTCTCCTAAGTTCAAATACAAAACAACACCCTTCTCACTCAGTTCTCAGGAATGCACTTTGCCAGTAATCCAACCTCCAGCACAAAATTAATCAGCTGATTGGACTGTAAGATTTACTCTGAGTTGACCTTTTGTTTCATTAGACCTTTAACAAATGAATGAATCATGTCAAATGAATTTGTTATTTTTGCTGTAACTTCTTTCGTATTAGTTGAAATTTATTATTTTTTTCATCGGACATTCGGATGCAAAATTCGGCCGCATTTCGATTTGTTACAAAACTAATTGCACTTGTCTAAATTGTACAGGTGACAAAACGAATGCTGCATACACACGATCGGAAATTCGGCCAGCAAAAGACCGATGAGAGCTTTTGAACGAAAAATGCGACCGTGTGTATGCTCCATCGGACTTTTGCTGGCCGAATTTCCACCAGCAAAAGATTGAGAGCATGTTCTCAATTTTTCAGACGGAAAAAGTTTCTATCGGAAATTCTGTTTGTGTGTATGCAATTCTGGTGCGCCAAAAACCACGCATGCTCAGAATCAAGTACGAGACAGAGCAGCTCAGTCTGGTAAAACGACCGTGTGTAATGTAGATGGCACATTCGTCACACTGCAAATTTTTAAATCTTTCAATGCAGCGCATTCTCTTCTTCTTTATAATGCTAGAAGAATGTTTTGCTGCTCATATTCACACAGACTTCTCACAAACATATTTCTTTATTATTTCTTGTGATCTCCTGAATAATCTTTTTTGTTTTTCAAGCCAGATCTCCCTAATAATGTTTAGAATTAATTTTATTTAGTCATTTTTTTTTAATCAAGATCTCCTGTTGTTTTTTGTTTTTTTAAAATTATTTTATAGTGATCTCCCTTTTTGTTTTTTTTTTTGTATGTCACGTTTCCACAACACCATTATTATCTTGTATTTGTAAATCTCAAGGAGGTTGCTTGGTGTCCCTTGTTAATTTGACATTGTATTTTTGAAATGTATCTGCCTACTCACAAACAAACTATCCTTTTTGAAGTAAAACCCATAGGCAAGTATTTCTGAAAACAAAATATCCATTTATTCTGGGTCATAACAAAATAAAGAGGAAGGCAACGCTGGAGAAACTGGTGAAATTTGCCTAGCCTTTGTACCCCAGAGCAGACATCAATAATTTTACAGTCAAAATTGGTGGCCTGAGGAGTCCTTATAATAGTGAGCACAATTCAGTCCAGGACTACAAGAGATCAGGAACAGCAGCAGATGACATATCTGGCCTCAGGCTGTGGTCATACAACAGCCTGCATCTTTTGCCAGACCAGACTGAACCCAGGCCATCACTCTCTGGTCTTCCTTAGACACTTCCTTCCAGGCTGTGGCTGTGGTGTTGGAGGTGTGACAGGAGGTGGAGGAGGACCTGGAAGAGGAGGACCATGGTTCAACTCACAAATGTGGCTTTGACTTTTGAATTGGCCCCTCAACCCCTTATTTAAGGTTTGTAACATCACTTCCTCACAGAAGAGGTGTTGACCCTCCTCCATTTCCAGCATTTTGCAGGCTGTAATGTACGCAAAGTCCTCTTGAACACTGTGGGGGGTTCTGAGGGCCGCAGTAGCCTTCAGAAATAGGCCAATTGCTGCCTCCTTCATGTTACTCCTCTTCCTGCCACTTTTTGGTGGAAGGTGGAGGGGAGGGACCTGCGATTCTGGCAGGCTACTAGGCCCGGCCACCTGCTGGCTGCCACTTTCCATGGCCTGGCTGAGGATTTCCTGTGCATGAAAAAGGGGCCTAGTTTTAGTTTTTGGTTCATCAATCACACACAATTTTCATCTCATGACTGTTGCAAATTGAATGTTAATAAATAGAAACAACTAGCATTCTGACCCCAGCATTTTTCATTTTTGTCCCAATCATTTGTGGCCACTACTGTCTATTGATATGTAAAACACTTTGTGAAATCAGAAATTAGTGATCAAAATTAGCATATATCTAACATCAGTAATTTGATAACCAGAAATATTTTGAAGAATGCAATACCTGGCTCAAGCTGGGCTCCTCCACATGTTGCTGCCTGGAAGGCCCAGGTTTAACGTCAGAAACCTCAGTTGGGGGGGAAGGAAGTGTGGATGGAAGACTGGAGAGTGCTGGCCTGTGTTCAGTCTGGCCTGCCAGAAAATGCAGTCTGTCATAGTACCACAGCCTGGGTACATCAATGTCATCTGCTGCAGCACCTGATCTCAGGGAATCCTGTACCTTCTTCATAGGGATGAGCCGAACACCCCCCTGTTTGGTTCGCACCAGAACATGCGAACAGGAAAAAAGTTTGTTCGAACACGCGAACACCGTTAAAGTCTATGGGATACGAACATGAATAATCAAAAGTACTAATTTTAAAGGCTAATATGCAAGTTATTGTCATAAAAAGTGTTTGGGGACCTGGGTCCTGCCCCAGGGGACATGGATCAATGCAAAAAAAAGTTTTAAAAACGGACGTTTTTTCAGGAGCAGTGATTTTAATAATGCTTAAAGTCAAACAATAAAAGTGTAATATCCCTTTAAATTTTGTACCTGGGGGGTGTCTATAGTATGCCTGTAAAGGGGCGCATGTTTCCTGTGTTTAGAACAGTCTGACAGCAAAATGACATTTTGAAGGAAAAAACTCATTTAAAACTACCCGCGGCTATTGCATTGCCGACAATACACATAGAAGTTCATTGATAAAAACGGCATGGGAATTCCCCAAAGGGGAACCCCGAACCAAAATAAAAAAAAAAAAATGACGTGGGAGTCCCCTTAAATTCCATACCAGGCCCTTCAGGTCTGGTATGGATATTAAGGGGAACCCCGGCCAAAATGTAAAAAAAAAAATGACGTGGGGTTCCCCTTAAATTCCATACCAGACCCTTCAGGTCTGGTATGGATTTTAAGGGGAACCCCGCGCCAAAAAAAAAAAAAAAAAAACGGCGTGGGGTCCCCCCAAAAATCCATACCAGACCCTTATCCGAGCACGCAACCTGGCAGGCCGCAGGAAAAGAGGGGGGGACGAGAGTGCGCCCCCCCTCCTGAACCGTACCAGGCCACATGCCCTCAACATTGGGAGGGTGCTTTGGGGTAGCCCCCCAAAACACCTTGTCCCCATGTTGATGAGGACAAGGGCCTCATCCCCACAACCCTGGCCGGTGGTTGTGGGGGTCTGCGGGCGGGGGGCTTATCGGAATCTGGAAGCCCCCTTTAACAAGGGGACCCCCAGATCCCGGCCCCCCCCTGTGTGAAATGGTTTTGTACCCCTACCATTTCACTAAAAAACTGTCAAAAATGTTAAAAATGACAAGAGACAGTTTTTGACAATTCCTTTATTTAAATACTTCTTTCTTCTATCTTCCTTCATCTTCTGGTTCTTCTGGTTCTTCTGGCTCTTCTGGTTCTTCCTCCGGCGTTCTCGTCCAGCATTTCCTCCGCGGCATCTTCTATCTTTTTCTCCTCGGGCCGCTCCGCACCCATGGCATGGGGGGAGGCTCCCGCTCTTCTCTTCATCTTCTT
Source organism: Aquarana catesbeiana (assembly GCF_042186555.1). Taxonomy (NCBI): domain Eukaryota; kingdom Metazoa; phylum Chordata; class Amphibia; order Anura; family Ranidae; genus Aquarana; species Aquarana catesbeiana. Next base: position 354,698,278 of record NC_133328.1, on the reverse strand, counting down.
CATCTTCTTCTCTTCTTCTTTTCTTCTCTTCTTCTCTTCTTCTCTTCTTCATTTTCTTCTCCGGGCCGCTCCGCACCCATGCTGGCATGGAGGGAGGCTCCCGCTGTGTGACGGCGCTCCTCGTCTGACAGTTCTTAAATAACGGGGGCGGGGCCACCCGGTGACCCCGCCCCCCTCTGACGCACGGGACATGACGGGACTTCCCTGTGGCATTCCCCGTGACGTCACAGGGAAGTCCCGTCAAGTCACCGTGAGTCAGAGGGGGGCGGGGTCACCGGGTGTCCCCGCCCCCCGTTATTTAAGAACTGTCAGACGAGGAGCGCCGTCACACAGCGGGAGCCTCCCTCCATGCCAGGATGGGTGCGGAGCGGCCCGGAGAAGAAAATGAACAAGAGAAGAAAAGAAGAAGAGAAGAAGAGAAGAAGATGAAGAAGAAGAGAAGAGCGGGAGCCTCCCCCCATGCCATGGGTGCGGAGCGGCCCGAGGAGAAGAAGATAGAAGACGCCGCGGAGGAGATGCTGGACGAGAACGCCGGAGGAAGAACCAGAAGAGCCAGAAGAACCAGAAGATGAAGGAAGATAGAAGAAAGAAGGAGTATTTAAATAAAGGAATTGTCAAAAACTGTCTCTTGTCATTTTTAACATTTTTGACAGTTTTTTAGTGAAATGGTAGGGGTACTTTTGTACCCCCTTACCATTTCACACAGGGGGGGGCCGGGATCTGGGGGTCCCCTTGTTAAAGGGGGCTTCCAGATTCCGATAAGCCCCCCGCCCGCAGACCCCCACAACCACCGGCCAGGGTTGTGGGGATGAGGCCCTTGTCCTCATCAACATGGGGACAAGGTGTTTTGGGGGGCTACCCCAAAGCACCCTCCCAATGTTGAGGGCATGTGGCCTGGTACGGTTCAGGAGGGGGGGCGCACTCTCGTCCCCCCCTCTTTTCCTGCGGCCTGCCAGGTTGCGTGCTCGGATAAGGATCTGGTATGGATTTTTGGGGGGACCCCACGCCGTTTTTTTTTTTTTTTTGGCGCGGGGTTCCCCTTAAAATCCATACCAGACCTGAAGGGTCTGGTATGGAATTTAGGGGGAACCCCACGTCATTTTTTTTTTTTAATTTTGGCCGGGGTTCCCCTTAATATCCATATCAGACTTGAAGGGCCTGGTATGGAATTTAGGAGGACTCCCACGTCATTTTTTTTTTTTTACATTTTGGTTCGGGGTTCCCCTTTGGGGAATTCCCATTCCGTTTTTATCAATGAACTTCTATGTGTATTGTCGGCAATGCAATAGCCGCGGGTAGTTTTAAATGAGTTTTTTCCTTCAAAATGTCATTTTGCTGTCAGACTGTTCTAAACACAGGAAACATGCGCCCCTTTACAGGCATACTATAGACACCCCCCAGGTACGAAATTTAAAGGGATATTACACTTTTATTGTTTGACTTTAAGCATTAATTAAATCACTGCTCCTGAAAAAACGGCCGTTTTTAAAACTTTTTTTTGCATTGATCCATGTCCCCTGGGGCAGGACCTGGGTCCCCAAACACTTTTTATGACAATAACTTGCATATTAGCCTTTAAAATTAGCACTTTTGATTTCTCCCATAGACTTTTAAAGGGTGTTCTGCGGCATTCGAATTTGCCGCGAACACCCCAAATTGTTCGCTGTTTGGCGAACTTGCGAACAGCCAATGTTCGAGTCGAACATGAGTTCGACTCGAACTCGAAGCTCATCCCTACTTCTTCAGCTCCCTATTATAAGTGCTCCTCATGCCACCAATTAGGGCCTTCAAATAGGGGATGTCTGCCGTGGGGATCACTGGCTTCACAGATTCCACCAATTGATCCAGCTCTGCCTTCCTCTTTGGTTTATTATAAAAGGGGTGGTTTACCTGCCACAGACAGGACAGCTCCCTGTACATATCAATGAATATGGGCATAAAGTCCGCGTCATTGAATAGAACCATATTTCCTACAAGACAAAACACAAGACAAACCCTAATGTCTGGCTAAACTCTCCTAATCTTGACCTAATATAGGCCTAAATCTATAAGCAGTATAGGCCACTGATGCACCAACTTAAAATTGTACCTTCGCTATAACGATCGGCGCTTCCGCTACACCTTCCTCCACTCACAGATCGTACGTACAACGCACGTGTGTTACACTTTATATACACTGCGCATGCATGAAACTATACCTGGTCACCCGTCCCTTATTTTCTTTATTGAATAATGCCTGCCCCGTCTCTTTCGTCGCAGTGGGAGAGGAAAATGGCGGAGACACAGCAGGTGCAGTAACGAGAAAGAAAGCCCAGAGCAAGAAACATCCCGATCCAGGAGGAGGAGATTTAAGGCCTCAAATATGTCCTTTGAAGAGATGGTGGAGATGGTCGACATATTGAAGAGGGCCGACTATGATGGAAAGTATGGACCGTACCTAAACCCAAATGTGAGAAAGGCCAAGAGCATGACTAAAGTTGTGAAGAGTCTGCGCCAGAATTTTGGGGTACGACGATCCAAGGAGCAATTGAGGAAACGCTGGTCGGACCTCAAATTAAGGGAGCAGGATCAGTATAGAAGGATCAAGAAAGTGCTTCTAAAAAGTAAGTACTTGTTGTGTGTTCCTATTCTTATTATTACTTGCATGCTGCTCCATGTGCTTTTCTTTACTGTTGTACAGTTTAAAATGGCTACTTTCATGTTCGTGGGCACAGTAATCGGTCATAGTAAACATCGTTTGTTTGCCAACTAAATATGATGTTTTTGCCAGATACAGGGTTAACTACATTTGGTCATGATAATTTATATAAAAAGAAGTTTAGGACATTGTTGTCTAGATGTCTTTGAAACTAGAATTAATTGCAAACTTGATTCAGTGGAAAGTAAGGAGAGCACAATCAGCAGCTGTTTACACATCTGGACTCTGGAGCACTAGTGTGGGACACCAGAGCACATTTTTTAGGGTGACCCACACAGGTGCTCCAGTGGATACTTGGGGAGTCTCCATGTGTGAAACTTGTCCAAAAAAGGTAAGTATTCCAGCTTGGTTAAAGGAATTAATCATGTCTTCAACTTGGAACTCTGCCCAAACAGACAATTGTACACCACTTCCAAGCAATGTTTCACATTCATATTTCTGTCCACAAATATCTGTGTGCTAAGTATACCTTTTGTTTCATTCTCATAGGGGAGAAAAGACTCGCTCCGTTGGAGGACACCAGGAACCCCCCACCTCCTGAAGAAGGGGAGCAGAGTACTGTGGTACCTCAGGATGTGGAGGAAGGAGAGGTGGAAGAAGTGCTCGAATTTGGCACCACACAGGTCAGTGTCGGACACCACAGATTCAGGTAATAGATGTATGCCTGCATATTTTTAATACATGGTGTGTATTTTTATTTTAGGTGATGTTCAGGTTGTGGTACCAAAATCCTGTCATTTCACCAGTGACAGTGCCCAACAGATTATCCAGGAAATCATGTTTTGTAGTCATGATTTGGACATTATCAAAGAAAAAACCAAGGAGATTGAACTAAAAGTGAAGAACATTACATGATTGGTGTACTAGGTAGAATTTAAATCCTAAAAAGATTCCTGGAATTTTTTTTTTTTTTTTAAATGTTATCTAAAGTTTTAATACAGTTTAAAAGCCAAATTTGGAAGATGCACACAGTGTGTCAACATGTGCTATCTGCCATCAGGGAATTTCAATGTACGCGTTTTGTGGGTTCAACCCCTTCCTCCCAACTCTAGTAGGCAAGAGGAAGTGGTTGCACCCCCAAAACACGTCCATTGATTCCCCATGATGGGAGATAGCACATGTTGTTATTAGGTATGAGATCAGAAAGGAAATCCCCATTTTGACTCACAATTTGTGTGCATCTTCTAAATTTGGTTTTTACAGGGGTGACTTCACCCATCTGATGAAAGCAAGATCAGGACCTTTTTCACACTATAAAATGTCTGATATTGCCTTCTTTTTTGCAATGTTGAACTTTGTAAGTTCCAGAGTTGTGTATGTTACGTTTGTAAACATGCCTCTTTCTGTATTTTTTCATAAATTTCAAGGTAAAACTTTAAAAAAAAGATGTGTTTTTTTTTTACTGCCAAATGTTTTATATAATGCACATGTGAATGTGCACGGAGTAAAAGGTTTTCTACTCAACAATGTGTGGCTTCTTATTTCAATGATCAATACCATTTGTGTTAAGTTGGTGTTTACAGTGACAATGGGTGTTATTTAATAATGGAAAAACCACTTGGCACTACAAGTGCACTAGGAGATCCTATGAGACAACAAAAAGAAACCTAAGCAGTAAACGAAAATCAAGATTTGATCTGATAAAATAGAAAATGTATTCAAAATGTGCTGGCATAGCAATGGCTCCCCTACCCGTAAAATATTCTACATATTTTTCTCGTACTTCACAGGCACTTTGGGGGGGGGACAAGCCAAGACAGCCAGTTTCCAGGGCCATCATTGGAGTTTCTGAAAGTCCGGCCTCAGGCGCAACATTATGTCTTTTTTAAAAATTGTGCAGGATGCAGCAACATAAAAAGATATGGTTTAGTTTGTATTCTGCCATATTTATGGCTGCTTGAAATAGGCGGATCCGGCTGGCCAGGATCCCAAATGCATTCTCCATGATTCTTCGGGCTCTGGCCAGCCGGTAATTAAAAACCCTCTTCTCCAGGGTGAGGGTCCTCTGGGGGAATGGCCTCATCACGTGGTCACCCAGACCATATGCCTCATCTGTGACAAAGACAAATGGCAGTCCTTACACGTTCTCCTCCGGAGGTGGCAATCCCAAGCCACCACTCTCGACACGTCGATAGAACTTGGTCCGGGCAAATACTCCACCATCCGACATCCGGCCATTCCTCCCCACATCCACATATAAAAACTAATTTGTCACCGACACCACCGCCATCAACACAATACTATTAAACCACTTGTAATTATAATAGTATGACCCCGAATGGGCTGGTGGGATGATGTGGACGTGCTTCCCATCGATTGCCCTTCTGCAGTTAGGAAAGTCCCACCGCTGGGCAAATTGGGAAGCCACAGTCTGCCATTCCTGTGGCGTTTAAGGAAACTGTGGAGTCAAACAAGAAAAAAAATAGTCATTTTGCACATAAACAATGCAAGCAGATTAGACACAAACATTCTTAGCCAACATCAGTATAACATTTATTTAAAGGAGTATTTAAAGGCAAAAATATAAGGCCCACTTATCAGCTTCCTCACCCCCTCTGATGGCCCCTTGGAAATATTTTAGGGGGGTGTGTTTTGGACAGGTAACCCTCTCAACTTCATTTAGAGCTGAATGCATAAATAATGTTACTTTGGCCTGCCCCTCCTTGCTTACACTATTGGCAGCCCACTGGACTTCACTGAGAGCTGAATGCATAAATAATGTTACTTTGGCCAGCCCCTCCTTACTTACACTATTGGCAGCCCACTGGACAGGTAAGAAGTGTCATAATACAAATACAGTGGGGCAAAAAAGTATTTAGTTAGCCACCAATTGTGCAAGTTCTCCCACTTAAAAAGATGAGAGAAGCCTGTAATTGTCGTCATAGGTATACCTCAACTATGAGAGACAAAATGTGGAAACAAATCCAGACAATCACATTGTCTGATTTTTGAAAGAATTTATTTGCAAATTATGGTGGAAAATAAGTATTTGGTCACCTATAAACAAGCAAGATTTCTGTCTCTCACAGACCTGTATCTTCTTCGTTAAGAGGCTCCTCTGTCCTCCACTCATTACCTGTATTAATGGCACCTGTTTGAACTTGTTATCAGTATAAAAGACACCTGTCCACAACTTCAAACAGTCACACTCCAAACTCCATTATGGCGAAGACCAAAGAGCTGTCGAAGGACACCAGAAACAAAATTGTAGACCTGCACCAGGCTGGGAAGACTGAATCTGCAATAGGCAAGCAGCTTGGTGTGAAGAAATCAACTGTGGGAGCAATAATTAGAAAATGGAAGAAATACAAGACCACTGATAATCTCCCTCGATCTGGGGCTCCACGCAAGATCTCACCCCGTGGGGTCAAAATGATCACAAGAACGATGAGCAAAAATCCCAGAACCACACAGGGAGACCTAGTGAATGACCTGCAGAGAGCTGGGACCAACGTAATAAAGGCTACCATCAGTAACACACTACGCCGCCAGGGACTCAGATATTGCAGTGCCAGACGTGTCCCTCTGCTTAAGCCAGTACATGTTCGGGCCCGTCTGAGGTTTGCTAGAGAGCATTTGGATGATCCAGAAGAGGATTGGGAGAATGTCATATGTTCAGATGAAACCAAAGTAGAACTGTTTGGTAGAAACACAACCCGTCGTGTTTGGAGGAGAGAGAATGCTGAGTTGCAACCAAAGAACACCATACCTACTGTGAAGCATGGGGGTGGCAACACCATGCTTTGGGGCTGTTTCTCTGCAAAGGGAACAGGAAGACTGATCCGTGTACATGAAAGAATAAATGGGGCCATGTATCGTGAGATTTTGAGTGCAAATCTCCTCCCATCAGCAAGGGCATTTAAGATGAAACGTGGCTGGGTCTTTCACCATGAAAATGATCCCAAACACACCACCCGGGCAACGAAGGAGTGGCTTCATAAGAAGCATTTCAAGGTCCTGGAGTGACCTAGCCAGTCTCCAGATCTCAACCCCATAGAAAACCTTTGGAGGGAGTTGAAAGTCCGTGTTGCCCAGCGACAGCCACAAAACATCACTGCTCTAGAGGAGATCTGCATGGAGGAATGGGCCAACATACCAGCAACAGTGTGTGACAACCTTGTGAAGAATTACAGAAAACGTTTGACCTCTGTCATTGCCAACAAAGGATAAATAAAGTATTGAGATGAACGTTTGATATTGACCAAACGCTTATTTTCTACCATAATTTGCAAATAAATTCTTTCAAAAATCAGACAATGTGATTGTCTGGATTTGTTTCCACATTTTGTCTCTCATGGTTGAGGTATACGTATGATGACAATTACAGGCCTCTCTCATCTTTTTTAAGTGGGAGAACTTAGACAATTGGTGGCTGACTAAATTCTTTTTTGCCCCACTGTATAAAAATACACACTGTACAAATGGAAGCACATTTTTACATTCTGCAATTACCTATCAAGATAATAGGAGAACAAAACTTTAAACAATACCATTTGAAAGTATTCAGGCAGGCCCTTTCACTACATGCTTTGGGGAATTCATCCATAAATCTGAAAACAAAAGAGGTAGGTATAGTGTGAATGGGTTTGGCAAAGTCAGCAGATAGAGGATTGGTATCGGTTGACTTAGCGGTTGGGGGGAGGGAGAGTTCCAAATGATTTTGGGCCCCCCAAAAAAAGCCTCTGGCACTCTGCCTGAATTTAAGGACACCAATAACATTTGGACACATTTTAGGGGGTGTTTAGGGTAAAGCACTACAATGGAGCTGACAAAATACATTGTTAAGTGACTAGGCTAGGTGGATATGGGCCAAGAATAGCATGCTGGGGAGGATAATGAAGGCAAATATGCATGAAGGATAAAAAACGAACTTTTAAAAATTCCAGCATGCATGAGAACAAAGGGGACATTCACAGCATATTACAATCATGGTAATTAGGGAATGATGAAGGAAATACAATATATTAGCAAACATTAAATACATATAATGTGATGTTAAAGGAGAAATCTTACCTTAATATAGTCCTTCTGCAGGACCTGAATAATAGCAGAACAGGTCTCTGGAATAATGATGCCCAGAACCTGGGGGGAGATGCCTGTCGAGAACTTGAGGTCCTGTAGACTTCTCCCTGTCGCCAAGTACTGCAATGTGGCGACTAGCCTCTGCTCGGGAGTGATGGCTTACCGCATACAGGTGTCCTGCCTGCTGATATAAGGGGACAGCAAAGCCAACAAATGGTGAAAAATGGGGTCCATCATCTGGAGATAATTCCTGAAATCATCAGGGTTATTCTCCTGGATTTCCCACAACAAAAGCATATGAGAGAATTGGTCACGCTGGAGCAACCAATTCTTGGTCCATGAACTCCTCCTCGCCCTGTTCATGGACTGGGCTTGGGTCAAAGCCAAAAGCCCAACACCAAGCCCCGCACAGCACGAACTCTATGACAAGCACGTACCCGCAACATGGCTTCAAAACAGTCGGCTGGTCGGAACAAACTAAACAGAATGCACTAAAGAACAGCAAGGCCCGTGAAGAGCGAGCTGAAAATCAGTAACGAGCAGACAAGAACGCACTGAAAAACAGATACGAACTGACTTCACGCACTGTAAGCTAGATACAAACCCACAAGCACAAACTGAACAACAGTAAAATGATCTGAAAAAGCAGGAGTCTGAAAAGCACAAATCGTCTCTCACCAAACTTCTACTAACACGAGGTAAACACGAGATTAGCAGAAGGAGCCCAAAGGGTAGCACGCTGGTTATTGAACTTCCCTTTTCTAGTCCCGTCGTACGTGTTGTACGTAATCATGTTCTGGACGGTCGGACTTTGGTGTGACCGTGTATATGCAAGACAAGCTTGAGCAGAATTCCGTAGGAAAAACCATCATAGCTTTTTCAGATGAGAATTCCGATCGTGTGTATGTGGCATTAGAGTAGTTCACTACTTCTCACGTAATGAAAATAGCAATTGGGGTGACCCACTCCAAAGCCACAGCAGGAAGCATAAAGCAGGCCATCTGAAACTAAAACATGCAACACTAAGGATGGGTTCACACTATTGTGAATTGGATGCGGGTTTCCCCGCGTTGAATTTGCATAACAGGAGATTGTGAAGGGCTCTCTATGGAGCTGGTCCACACATCTTCTCAACGGCTCTGGTGTGAATTGCACAGGAGCCCTGTGTGTCTTTTGGTCTGTTTCAGGTCCGAATTCAGCCCAAAGTTTGAGCTGAAATCGGACCTGAAACGGTGAATGGAAACACGCCGGACTTCTGCTGTGAACCGCTGTGATCTCCAGTGTGAACCCAGCCTAAGACCAAAACCAAAAGAAGTAAAAAAAAAAATTCAAATACACCGTAAAGTATGATATCAATACAATGCAGTAACATTTTGCATATGAAAGGTATGATGACTTAACCACAGAGCTGTCACTTTAACCCCTTCATACCGACCGTATGCAAATATGCAACCTTCGGCTTGAAGGGGTTGTACCGGGGAGATGCATGCAGCTGCACTCATCACCCCGGTACTGTTTTTTAGAGCAGACTGTTGGCTTGCTTATGATAACAATCGATGCGGCTAAGCAGCAGCTTGACCATTATCCGAAGCAGCGGGAAGGGGCTTCCCCCCAACTGCCACCTTCCGTTGCTCGCCTGGGCTCTCCCATCCCACCGGGAGGCCCAAACGACCAGCAGACGACGTGTCGGCTGGCTGGAGACCCGAACAAAGCCAGAAATGGCTTCAATCAGGTCTCGGATCTAATAACCCAAAAGTGATGTCATGATATCACTTTTGGTTTATGGAAGACTTCAAGGTGCCAAATTTTAAAAAATTACATCATTCAAAACAGCCAAACTTGACGTTTTGAATGCTTTTAAATGCAAAGGAGGGATTTGGGGTCTTATAGACCCCAGATCTCTCCATTAAGAGTACCTGTCACTGCCTATTACTGTCACAAGGGATGTTTACATTCCTTGTTACAGCAATAAAAGTGATCAAAACAAATTAAAGGGACAGTGTAAAATAAATAAATAAGAACTTTTTTTTTTAAAGCACCCCATCCCTCCGTGCCTGCACGCAAACACAAACTTTACTGTTTTGAAACTTGAAAGTTTATTTCCTCCCAAAAAATTGCATATAAAATTCCACTGCACAAATACAGTGTCACATACAGTCAGGTCCATAAATATTGGGACATCGACACAATTCTAATCTTTTTGGCGCTATACACCACCACAATGAATTTGAAATGAAACTAACAAGATGTGCTTTAACTTCAGACTTTCAACTTTAATTTGAGGGTATTTACATCCAAATCAGGTGAACAGTGTAGGAATTACAACAGTTTGTATATGTGCCTCCCACTTTTTAAGGGACCAAAAGTAATGGGACAGATTAACAATCATCAATCAAACTTTCACTTTTTAATACTTGGTTGCAAATCCTTTGCAGTCAATTACAGCCTGAAGTCTGGAACGCATAGACATCACCAGATGCTGGATTTATCTGGTGATGCTCTGCCAGGCCTCTACTGCAACTGTCTCCAGTTCCTGTTTGTTCTTGGGGCATTTTCCCTTCAGTTTTGTCTTCAGCAAGCGAAATGCATGCTCAGTCAGATTCAGGTCAGATGACTGACTTGGCCATTGCATAACATTCCACTTCTTTCCCTTAAAAAACTCTTTGGTTGCTTTCGCAATATGCTTTGGGTCATTGTCCATCTGCACTGTGAAGTGCCGTCCAATGAGTTCTGAAGCATTTTGCTGAATATGAGCAGATAATATTGCCGGAAACACTTCAGAATTCATCTTGCTGCTTTTGTCAGCAGTCACATCATCAATAAATACAAGAAAACCAGTTCAATTGGCAACCATACATGCCCACGCCATGACACTACCACCACCATGCTTCACTGATGAGGTGGTATGTTTTGGGTTATGAGCAGTTCCTTTCCTTCTCCATACTCTTCTCTTCCCATCACTTTGGTACAAGTTGATCTTGGTTTCATCTGTCCATAGGAAGTTGTTCCAGAACTGTGAAGGCTTTTTTAGATGTTGTTTGGCAAACTCTAATCTGGCCTTCCTGTTTTTGAGGCTCACCAAAGGTTTATATCTTGTGGTGAACCCTCTGTATTCACTCTGGTGAAGTCTTCTCTTGATTGTTGACTTTGACACACATACACCTACCTCCTGGAGAGTGTTCTTGATCTGGCCAACTGTTGTGAAGGGTGTTTTCTTCACCAGGGAAAGAATTTTTTGGTCATCCAGCACAGCTGTTTTCCATGGTCTTCCGGGTCTTTTGGTGTTGCTGAGCTCACTGGTGCGTTCTTTCTTTTTAAGGATGTTCCAAACAGTTGATTTGGCCACACCTAATGTTTTTGCTATCTCTCTGATGGGGTTGTTTTTTCAGCCTAATGATGGCTTGCTTCACCGATAGCGACAGCTCTTTGGATCTCATATTGAGAGTTGACAGCAACAGATTCCAAATGCAAATAGCACACTTGAAATGAACTCTGGACCTTTCATCTGTTCCTTGTTAATGGGATAATGAGGGAATAACACACCCCTGGCCATGGAACAGCTGAGCAGCCAATTGTCCCATTATTTTTGGTCCCTTAAAAAGTGGGAGGCACATATACAAACTGTTGTAATTCCTACACCATTCACCTGATTTGGATGTAAATATCCTCAAATTAAAGCTGAAAGTCTGCAGTTAAAGCACATCTTGTTTGTTTCATTTCAAATCCATTGTGGCGGTGTATAGAGCCAAAAAGATTCAAATTTTGTCGATGTCCCAATATTTATGGACCTGACTGTAAAATATTGCAAAAATTGCCATTTTATTTTGTAGGGTCTCTGCTAAAAATTATATATAATGTTTGGGGCTTCTAAGTTATTTTCTAGCAAAAAATACGGATTTTAACTTGTAAGCAACAAATGTCAGAAAAAGGCTTAGGCATGAAGGGGTTAAGAACATTAATGTTAATCTGGGACTGCCAGCTGCTCATCAAATGCCCAAGCTAAGAACTATGGGCAATTATTAGAACTGTAAATCACTATTCACAGCACAGTCCCGCACAATATATACCTCGAATAGACAAACAAAATATTTTAAGCAAAAAATACGCAAAACAAATGTCCCAAAAAAATTTACCCCACACAAAAAAAATATAAGGATGAATATATATCTGTCTTGCAAAGTGTCATTGTGCTTCAAGTGCTCCAGCATATGACTTCATAAGGTGCTCCAATATAAAGTGCTTCTGTGCTTCTATTCCTGCTTCACAGTGCTACATGCATTGTTCTGTGCCCAGTGTCACTCACCAGAATCTTTTGATTTTGTGCTTTTCAGCAACAAACTTGCCAGGCTTATGCATTTTCCCCTCCTGGGTCTTTGCAGGATGATACACAGCACCTCTCCTTCACCACCCCACCAGCAATCTCCTCCAGTTATTTGGCCTCAACTCCTCATGCCACATCCACCATGTATAGGAACAGAATGGGGGCTTGCATAATGTAAAAACATTTTTTATTATTAAAATTAAAACATTGCTCTAATACATTACACTCACTTTTTAAAGATAAAAACATGCAGTAAAACCAGCCAATCAGGCATCTTCAGGGGAAGACACCTGATTGGCTGGCAAAACATGTTGGGTGGGAGTACACAGTGACAACATTTCTGGTCTGTGGAACGTTTTCTGGTTTTACTGCATGTTTTTATCTTTAAACAAGTGAGTGTAATGTGTTAGAGGAATGTTTTTATTTTAATAAAAAAAGGAGTGTAGCAGGTTCAGAATGTCCCTATGCAACGGGGGGGAAAGTTGTGCTTATACAGACACAAATAGGTGGCCGTAATGTATACCACTAGGCATTTAAGAGCATCAGTTTTCCAGCTATAGTTAAAGGTGGCCTGGAGATATGCTAAACATGATTGGGACATGTTAATAGTAAGAGCCTCCATTTTGGTGGTGTTCATTTTTTTAACCCGATAGCTTGCCAAATTCTGACAATGTTTTATGAAGATTTGGTAGATCAAGATTTTGAGATCAAAAGACATGTCAATAGAATGTCATCCGCATACAAGGAAATGGTAAACTTTCTAGCATGAACAGGTACCCCAGTAATATTGGGGTGGGGCAGACCAAGGACACCAGAAGTTCAATGCAGAGCACAAAAAGGGACAGCCCTGTCGCATACAATTGAGTATTGAAAAAGGTGGTGAAGAAGGGTGAGGGAGTTTAACCAGCACTGTGGGGTTAGCATATAAAGACCAAATAGCATGAAGGAAAGGGCCTTGGATGCCAAGACGTCCAAAAATAACACACAGAAAAGGCCAACTGAGACATTCAAAAGTGTTCTTCATGTTAAGGCTCAACATAAGTGCTTCGGAATTCATTTTAGCTAGAATATCTAATATATGAACCACCCTCCTGGTATCATCACCAACCTGGAGAAATGTTATAACCACTTCAGCCCTGGAGGATTTTACCCCCTTCCTGACCAAAGCACTTTTTGCGATTCGGCACTGCGTCACTTTAACTGACAATTGTGCGGTCGTGCGATGTGGCTCCTAAACAAAATTGACGTCCCTTTTTTCCCACAAATAGAGCTTTCTTTTGGTGGTATTTGATCACCTCTGCGGTTTTTATTTTTTCCGCTATAAACAAAAAAATAGTGACAATTTTGAAAAAAATGCATTAATTTTGCTATAATAAATATCCCCCCCAAAAATAAAAAAAAAACATTTATTTCCTCAGTTTAGGCTGATACGTATTCTTCTACATATTTTTGGTAAAAAAAAAATCACAATAAGCATTTATTGATTGGTTTGCGCAAAAGTTATAGCGTGTACAAAATAGGGGATAGTTTTATGGCATTTTTATTAATATTTTTTTTTTATTAGTAATGGCGGCAATCAGTGATTTTCATCCTGACTGCGACATTATGGCGGACACATCGGACAATTTTGACACATTTTTGGGACCATTGGCATTAATACAGTGATCAATGCTAAAAAATTGCATTGTTTACTGTAAAAATGTCACTGGCAGTGAAGGGGTTAACCACTAGGTGGCACTGCAGGGGTTAAGTGTGTCCTAGGGAGTAATTCTAACTGTGGGGGGGAGGGGTTGTGTGTGACACATCACTGATCACCGCTCCCGATTACAGGGAGCTGTGATCAGTGACAGTGTCATTAGGCAGAAAGGGGAGATGCTTGTTTACATCAGCCCCACCCTGTTCTTCCTCACCGTGAGACGATCGCGGGTATCCCCACAGACATCGAGATCATGGTCACGGAGCTCCCGGTGGGCGGCGGCACGTGCTTGCAAGCCGCATCTTAAAGGGCAACTTACAGGTACGTTAATCTGCCTGTTTGTGCCCTTCTGCCGCAGTATATCTGCGTGAGGCAGTCGGGAAGCGGAGTAAGCATATAAGGAGTCAACTTAGTAGCCAACATTTTGTAGTACAAGTAAGGCAGTCCATCTGGACCTGGAGATTTATGGAATGGTAAACATTTAATAATGTCTATCAGTTCCTGCGACGTTATTGGAGCATTGAGTTGCAAAACTTTGGAGGTCTTCAATTTAGGCAATGGACATTCTGCCAGAAAGTCCTGAGTACGCAGGGGTAATGTGAACAATTTGGGACGTTAAGAATCAACTACAGTGGAATACAAAGACTGATAAAATTCTCCAAATATCTTGGCAATCTTCTCCGGAACGTACACCAGAGAACTTGATGTGGTTTTAATCATGTATGGGGTAGATTTAGAAGTCCTATCCTGGAGCTGATTCGCTAAAAGGGAGTCAGCTTTGTTACACTTATGACCAATCTTTTTAATAGGAAGCTCTTGTACAAACCAATATTCTCACTGGATTACTGCATAGATCTGAAAGAAATACACAAAGCACACCAAGATTCAAGAATGTCTATACATGCCTCTTGTATTTATGTAAGATTTGCAGTCAAAATTCATCTTTCAAAAAAAATAAATCTGAACTGATGCAATAGGGATAGGGACTACATATATGTGCATTGTGTAAAGTTACACTCCTCTTAAAACTGAAAATTAAGTCTTGAGCTGTGTACATGAAGTACAACTGAACTATTCAGAACTTAAGACTTTATACAGGCTTTGCTTTAGACTCTGATCTGAGAAATCCAGCATGTGATATAGAAAGCCTGATATAAAAATGCCAGTGATAAGACATTTCTAACAGAATGAAATATGCTTCGATAGTTTGTGGTTAGAGATACAGGAACCAAAGTGAGAGGAACTTAAACAGCACAGACTTCAGGAAGTATACTTTTACTGACTCTGTAAGCCAAAGGAGAAAAAGAATTGGTTTTCCTCCTTTGGCTTTTTACAATATGAAAAACAAGCAACAGTAAAAGCACATTAAACCCAAACATATTGCAGTATCACAGGTTGCATGTGTTTGTGCTCTACGGTGCCATTCATTGTGAATGACAGCCCAAATCGCCTCCAAAACACACATGTGCTTCAACACACGAAAGCGTAATTGTATACTCTATTGTGAAAAATTCAGACTAAACCTATTTTTTGGATGTATTGTAGTCCATTTATTTTATTTGGCCAGCATGTTGCAATGACTCTCAATGCAGGAAAATAGTCCATTGCAGTACACTGTGTTGTTGTGTAAATGGGCCCAACTTCATCATAATAGTTACATGAGTCGATGAGAACCAGATCAAAGACCTCACTACTTAAATCTCAAAGATTTAGAAATCATTTCAAAATATTGTGGATAGGTTGATCTTTATCACAATGGTTCTCCATTTCTGGTCACTAAAGTGATTATGTTGTTAAAATAAAAGTTCAAAATATATCACTCTCTGCACAGGAGACTTGAAACACTCACATCTGCTGCTACCTGTACCAGCAATCTATATAGTGGTGAAGAGAAACCATAATTGAATTTCCTGGAGAATCCAAAACTTTTGGAAATATTATATTATATTAATTATATATTATATTATATTACTGGTCAGTCTTTGTGCTCAGTTTTTTAAATTCTCTGGCCCTTATGTCACCACTGTATCCTGATGGGAGAAATTGCAGCACACGTTGGGGGACCATGAATCCTATGCTCTCGGATATATCAGATTCTGCAGTGCTGGGGGTAGATGCCAACCAAGGAGCCATTTTTTCTGGTACAGTCACAGTACCATCAACTTCATTCTTTCACATGTGATGCCTGAGGTGGTTTCGACAGTTGGCCTCAATGACAGCATAGCACTGTGTTTAGACTTTCAATTACTTGATGATCCTGCAAAAGTAAGTGTAATCAAAACTATATATATGTTCCCATAATTAACTGGAGAGTAGTGCAGTTTTGAAAATCCACTGTACTCTCAGTTTGGAAATATACCTGAGTGGAAAGGATTGCCAGCATAAAATATGAGCGAGCACAAATCGCATAGGACCTATCATGTGGGGGGTTTATTGCAGCTATTTTGGGTAAACACAGAAGCAGTAATGCATCAAGGCTGGGTTTAAGTCCAGGGAAGTGTCACAATTTTCCATTCAGTTATAGCATCCTACCCCAGAATAGTTACAG